>NC_141388.1:17251399-17488796 GCF_017979445.1 Akebia trifoliata
TCAAGGTTCTTATTTGATTTTAGGGTTTGAGAAACCCTTAACAAAGAGTTAGAAATCAAATTAAAGAGGGATATTTAGTGGGAAATGGGTTAAAGTGGAAGGTCATATATGTCATTTCGTAGTTTACTAATTCATCGTTTTTTCGGTCCTGCAAACGCAATTATGAAAAACACCTATTAAGTGCTTCACAAAATAGTAGCAGACCAACCCAATACCTCACCGCAATATTTATCAAACACACAATTGTTTTTTAATAGGGATTTTATAACCACAAAAGTTGCAAACGCTATTAGAAAATCGTTATCAAAGACCCACTTAGTAAATCCTTTGGCCACTAGTTTAGCGTTAAGTCGTTTGACGTTACCTTTTGCATCGCGCTTGGTCTTCAAAATCCATTTACACATGACTTTCTTACATTCCTTGGGTAATTCAACGAGATCCCAAATACCATTATATTCCATTGATTTTAATTTTTCTTTCATGGCATCCATCTATTTATCAGAATCACTACTTTCCATAACTTGTGAAAATGAGATCGAATCATTATGAATCCCGAAATCAAATGCAAATTCCTGCAAATACATAACACAAAAGAACTTCCCATTGAACTTCAGAAGAGGAACTGCATTATAATTGAAACCAAAATTAATAAAAATTAGAAAAAAAAATGTCGAGTTCATTGATTTTTATTGTCAAACTTGACAATAATTAATTGAACTCGACAATAATATTGATGACCTTGAAAGTATTAACAAAATGGACAATTTTTTATGGTTTTTAACAATTTCAATTCGGCAATATTATTTTCAAGTTCAATTAATTATTGCTGAGTTTGATGTTTTATTTAAAATAACTGTTGAACTAGATACTAATATGAAAAAAGAGAATTTTTTAATTCAGAAAAAAAAAAAATTGTCAAGTTTGACATTTTGTTAAATTATTGTTGTACTCGACAGTTATAAATTAAAATTGTCAAACTCAACAATTTTATATATATACAATTGTTGAGTTCAATGTTTTTTATTTATAATTTATATATATATATACTTGACAATTATAAATAAAAAACATTTTACTCAACAATTGTATATATATTATTATTGTACTCGACGATTATGAATAATAAAAAAGTCAAACTCGCACTCAAGAATTTTAAAATAATAATTGTTCAACTCAACAATTTTATATAAGTAACAAACGTTATGATCGGATTAATATCAATGAATCATTTTTAGTCATTCATTGAATGATAAATCATTACAAGTGATGGAGATACATGATTTAGATAAAGGATGTTCCCATATTTAAAAATTGTATTTGGAATGATTGGAAAGGTGGAAACAAGACCAGATATAATTTGATCGTAATGAGCAAATCCAAAATTACGTCAATAATAAATTATTAACCTCGAGACTAGTATTGAAATGAAATTTTATTTTATTTTTTCCACATTTTTCGACTAAAATACATGAAAAAAAAACTCTAAATACTTAGTAAAACAACTTTATTACTTGATTTCGGTCAAAATCAACCATCATTAATGTATTTAAATCCAAAACGATGTGAGAAATGAAAAATGCCCTAACTTCAACATACATCTTCAAAATGCTTTAAAACCCCTCTAGAAAATTGAGTTTTTCTTCCATCTAATGCATTTTCCGTTGGAATGGAAGCTCGAAATCACCCTTGGATGCTGAAATATGAACTGCTTTTTTGTGAAAATCAATGAGTTCGAATGGTTAGGGTAGTTTAGGTGTTCCGAATAAAAATAATGCAGTAGATGGAGTCTAGGGACTAAAAAGAAAACTAAGTTTTACAAAATGGATTATTTAGCTAACCCCCAAAAGTTAGGGACTATTTATAAAGAAATTCCTCCGCCAAAGTAAAGGTCCTTTAAGTAATTTTTCCTTTTATTATTCACGTGCGATGCACGTGCAGACTGTATAATCTAAAATTCAAATAGAAAAATGATGAATGAAATAATATATTTAGTAGGACGAAGACATTAATAAATTAGACAATCTTAATTTTAACTTAAGTAAGTGAAGATTAAACCTAATACCCTCTTTATTTTTTATCTTTAACTTCACAAATACATAAATGTAGAGCCACTTATTTTTAAAAGTATGACGATCACATAAGATCTCCATATAATCGTTGATCAAACACTTATGCATTGTCAAATATGTAGTAGTGATTAAAATTTAAAAACAGCTTTCTAACACAAATACATGAAATTTGAGGTGAAAAATCTGAAACCATTGAGAAACCATTCGTAAAAAATCTGAGATACACACACACACACACACACACACACACACACACATATAATGTCCTAATTTTGTCACAATAACCTCTATTAGGAATTTGATCAAACATGTGAATCTCAAATCTTTCATATGTGCACACACACATAAAAAAGAAGAAGAAGAAGGAAGCACCACGGTTATTTAATGCCAACTTTCGATTTTCAGATCATTAATAAAAATATAATAGCTATCCAACCTCCAATCATACTTGAAATTATATTTTTATTAATAAAAACTGCCATAAAAAATTAAACCATCATGAATATTTGCAACAATAAACAGTGATAAAAAAAAAAAAACCCAATGCCAGATATAAATAAAAAGCATCATGATCCGAATTAATTATCTAACAAACATGAATTCTTAAGTGGACATTTGCATTGTAAAGAGATACAATTAGATCCCAAAAATCTCGCCTACAGAGATTCTCATATTTCACACCATAATTCTAGGAAAAAAAAATAAAACATAAAGCAAAGAAAAATCTATAGAACAGTAACTAAAGAATCTAATCTTTTTTGAGATAATATTCGGATCTAATTTCATACCCAATGAAACCATACAGATATAAAGAATGAAAATAACTGGTTGTTCAAAAAAATAAAATGAAGGGAACAAAAACAAACCCACAAGATGAAAGAATAAACTATTTAGATACTAATCAACCTTTAATAAGCAAACCAAAGAAATAAAAAGAGACCTGTTCTTCTCGAAGGGTCTCTGTTTTTTTTTTCTCCTTTTTTGGAATTCTAAGATTTGTTGGAATCAAATAGGAGTGATTTTTTAGTGCGATTTGGGATTGTTTGAGAATCTATAAGTGGGGTTGCAAGAACACTGGAGAGAAAGAGATAGAGAGATTAGTGGGTTTCATAAGGAGATTGTTGTGCACATAAAGGAATCAAGATTCATGTTGGATCGTGAACCAAGTGTTATGAACAAAAAGTTGTGCACATAAAAAATTATTTTTTGAATAATAATTATTAAAAATATTATTTTTAAACTAATTATTTGAAAAGAAAGCTAGTTTTACGTTATTTAGTTTAAAATTTAAAATTTAAAATAGTAAAATATTTATATTACAAGAGATATGTCTTTTTGAAGTACTAATAAAAAATTATTTTTTAAATAATACTTATTAAAAATATTATTTTTAAATTAATTATTTGAATTTATGTTATTTAGTTTATTTACAAAACACATGTCTATTTGAAATACTAATAAAACAATAATTTTTAAATAATAATTATAAAAAATATTAATTTTAAAGTACTAAAAAATTATTTTTTAAATAATAATTATTAAAAATATTATTATTTTTAAATTAATTATTTGGATTTACGTTATTTAGTTTATTTACAAGAGACATGTCACTTTGAATTACTAATAAAAAAATAATTATTAAAAATATTATTTTTAAAGTACTAATAAAAAATTATTTTTTAAATAATAATTATTAAAAATATTATTATTTTTAATTAATTATTTGGATTTACGTTATTTAGTTTATTTACAAGAGACATGTCACTTTGAATTACTAATAAAAAAATAATTATTAAAAATATTATTTTTAAAGTACTAATAAAAATTATTTTTAAATAATAATTATTAAAAATATTATTATTTTTAAATTAATTATTTGGATTTACATTATTTAGTTTATTTACAAGAGACATGTCACTTTGAATTACTAATAAAAAATAATTATTAAAAATATTATTTTTAAAGTACTAATAAAAAATTATTTTTTAAATAATAATTATTAAAAATATTATTATTTTTAAATTAATTATTTGGATTTACGTTATTTAGTTTATTTACAAGAGACATGTCTCTTTAAAGTACTAATAAAAAAAATAACATTTAAATGATAATTATTAAAAATATTATTTTTAAAGTACTAATTAAAAATTATTTTTTAAATAATAATTACTAAAAATATTATTATTTTTAAATTAATTATTTGGATTTATGTTATTTAGTTTATTTACAAGAGAAATGTTTCTTTGAAGTACTAATAAATATTATTAGAGTTTTTGAAATATTATTTGAAAATAGAAAAAATCTATACAAATAAAAAAAAATTAAATTCTATATTTTTTTTAAAGATTTATTCGATTTTTAGAGTTTTAATTTTAGTATACTTCTATATATATATATTGATAAGAATCAATTTCCAGATTTTCTAAGATTTTAGTTAACTAAAGTTTAAAATTGGATTCTCGTTGGATTTTTAAATTTTAATTTTCAATAGAATTTATTTATTAAAACCGGTACTTAAGTAATAACGTTTTTAATTTTTAAATATTTATTTGAAAATTAATTTATTTGAAAATAGAAAAAATCAAAACAAATAAAAAAAAATTAATTTCTAGATTTTTTAAAGATTTATTCGATTTTTAGAGTTTTAATTTTAGTATATATATATATTTGATAAGAATCAATTTCCGGATTTTCTAAGATTTCACTTAACTAAAGTTTAAAATTGGATTCACGTTGAATTTTTTTATTTTTAATTTTTAAAAAGATTTATTCGATTTTTAGAGTTTTAATTTTAGTATATTTCTATATATATATATATATATATATATATATATATATATGATAAGAATTAATTTCTAGATTTTCTAAGATTTCAGTTAACTAATGTTTAAAATTGGATTCTCGTTGGATTTTTAATTTTTAATTTTTAATAGAATTTATTTATTAAAACCGGTACTTAAGTAATGACGTTTTTAGTTTTTAAATATTTATTTGAAAATAGAAAAAATCAATACAAATAAAAAAAAATTAATTTATAGATTTTTTAAAGATTTATTCGATTTTTAGAGTTTTAATTTTAATATATTTCTATATATATCAATTTCAAGATTTTTAAGAGACGTGTCCCGCTTGAATCGAAATAAAAAAGAGATTTGTTAATAATAATTATTAAAAAAATATTTTTAAATTAAGTTTTAAAATAGAAAACGTAAAAAAATTAATTTCCTTATAGGAGGTAGAAGATTATTATTATAAATCTCCGGCTTAATTAGTAAATGGGCTAGTTTTAAAGGACTTGACAGAAGTGGTCCATTAAGGGGCCGGGCCGGGCCAGCCTATTGACACTTAAACTTTGCTTCGTTAGGGAAAATGATAGTTTTTATCCAGGATTGACCTATGCTAAGGAAGTCAATGGATATCCATTTAATTAGAAACTCTAGATCCCTCTTTGTCGGAACCAATAGAGTGAGGTTTCTTCTTGGAGCCGAACCAATTCAGAATCTAAACTGTATAAGAATCGATAGGGACCCAGAATCAAATTAGGGAGAATTTTTTTGATGGTTCTAATTCTAATTCCGTTAATTTGAGAACCAGAGCCACTAATAGAAACCAAATTGATAAAATTTAATAGTTGTGGTTCATTTGGGAATTAATCCCATTGACACCCCTACGTATACTAATGTCATCCCAACGCCTAAATTGCTAGATATTCCACGAGATGATTGCATTTTGAATATCAATCGTGCATCAATAATTTGCAACTTGGTCCAGTTCTGCTAAAATGTCTCACATGGAAGGATATAAACATATGGGTGTCAATGGGTACCCATTTAACTAGAATTGAAACTGAAAACTTGGTTTTGGTCTCCTTATTATTGGAACTAACTAGAGCCAGGTCTAAAATAGTACTTAGCCGATAGGAACAAGAACCATTAGGTTCTATTTGATGGGTACATAGGAACCAATTTTTTTTGTCATTTTTTTCAACTATAGATGATTTAAAGTTTTAATCATTTTAAAATTAATACATACTATAAAGTTATACAATTTTCCATTGAAACTATGCATTGATTCTGTAAATGGGGCAAGTGGTGGATAAGGTCTTAGATGGTGATTAGGGTAAGGGGAAGATGGTGGTTCCTCAAGTCAAAGGGGAAAGACCCCATGAAAAGGAAGAGGAAGAGTTGCACTCAAGAGAAAAGGGAAAGAGAGCTCCAGAAAGAGATGAAATTAAGGTCGGTCTAAAATCCCTTACGTGTGGTGTCCTAATTTATTATTTATAAGTTAAAGGGGAGCGAAATTATTTAAATGCCTTCTCCTCATTTTACACCATCTACATTTAAAAATGTAAATGGGACAAATTGTGGATAAGGTCTTAGCTGGTGATTAGGGTAAAGGGAAGATGGTGGCTCCTCAAGTCAAAAGGGAAATATGCCAAGAAGAGGAAGAGTTGCACTAGAGAGAAAAAGGAAAAGAGAGCTCTAGAAAGATATGAAATTATGGTCAGTCCAAAGTCCCCTACATGTGGTACCCTAACTTACTATTTATATGGAAAAGGGGAGTGAAATGACTTAAATTTCCTCTCTTCATTTCGTACCATCTACATTTAGTCCCCTGCACGACGTAGTTATGACAACTTCTACAATGTGTAATCCTTGGGTAAATCATGGTGGTGCACACGTAAATGATGCAAACACAAGCAATTGAAAAGGCAAGCAACATTGCGCTAGGGTGGTTAGCACCCAAAGGCAGAATCACACGAGGCGACATCACCCAGAGGCAAAATTGCATTAGGCAACATAGGCATCACACTGGGACGATATCGCCCAAAGGCAGAATCGCACTGGGGTTGAATCACGCTGAGCAACATTAGCATTGCACTGTGGCGGCATTGGCATTGCACTAAGACGGTATTGCCCAAAGGCAGAATCACATTAGGGCGAGGTTGAATCGTTTTTAAGTTGGAATCGCACTGGGCGACATTGGCATCACACTAGGCAACATTGTATTGGGGCGGCATTGCTCGGAGGCAGGATTACACTATGGAGAAGTAGAATCACACTAATGAAGAATTGCACTAGGCGACATTGGCATCACATTTGGGTGGCATCACCCAGAGGTAGAATCAACCATAGATGAAGGGCACAAAAGATAAGAGCTTTTGTCGCGACACCTAAATTTAAATTAATTAGAAGTAAATCCAAGATCATTACTTGGGTCTGAAAGCGCCCTCGATCCGCGGGGTGCGCGGATCCGCTTTTAACCCTTGAGGTTTGGGAGTCGCCACCTAGTTATTACGGTCTAGGAACCGAACATTGACTCTAAAAGACAAAAGAAACTAATCTACGAAAAATAAGAAACTAAGTTCGGGGATCACGTTACGGAGTTGGAAGGTGTTAGGCACCAACCCCGCCCGGCAAACGCCGGTCTCTACTAATTTCCAAATAGAACTACATTGCTAAAAAGACCTAATCAATAAAAAAATAAAAAAATACTTACCTTTTCCGAACGCAATGATTTTTTTCCCTCAGATCTGATAGAACAACTTCTTGTACAGTATTCCTCACTTCGTTCTATCACCAGATCTAATTTCTGATCTCCAAGTTGAAGTATCTCTTTCTTAGATCTGAATTCTTTGGATTTGTTTATGGGTTTTAGGGTGTTTTTAAAGGGTTTCTAGGTATTTTTTAAGCTAAAATCGAAGTATGGGTGTTAGGTAAGAAGTTAGAACTTCAAAATTAGGGTTTTGGGAAGGTTGGGGAGGCTTCTTGACCTACTTTTCTTAGGGTTTATGATTTGATCCGAAAATAGGGTGTGAGCACCTCTATTTATAGATGTTTTTAGGGGTTGATTTGGATAGAGTTAGTATTTAATTAGAGTTCTTTTAGTTAGAGTTGTGTTTTAGTTAGACTTGTTTTAGGGAGAATTGTGTTTTAATTAGAATTGTTTTAGGTAGAATTATTTTTAAGTTAGAATTCTATTAGATTGAGTTATTATTTAATTAGAACTCTATTATGACTTTTGGTCTTATTTGATTGACTTTTAATGTTTTGACTTTAGTCTTAATTGATTGACTTTTAATATCTTGACTTCAGTCTTGCTTAATTGACTTTAATTTTGACTTCAGTTTCACTTGATTGACTTTAATACCTTGACTTCAGTCTTGCTTGATTTACTTTTAATTTTGGAGAACCCCTCTCTAAAATATCTTTAATTCTTTGGACCCCCAAATGGAGGGGTCCTTAAAGAAATATCTCACGAACCCTCAACAATTTTACTTGAAAACCCGATTGATCGATTTCTTCGGTTCAAAATTTTAAATTAATTTTATTAATGTTTCACTTTAATTATTTAATGTTTTATTTATTAATTTTGAATTTTTTAATTATGAAAATTGTGAAATTACCGTTTTGCCCCCGGAGAGGACTTTTCACGTTTTAAGTCGGTTTTTAATGTTCTAGGATGTTTTAGAATCGATTTTCCGTAAGGAATTCAATGGAAATATTAGTTTGTGTCATTTATGAAATTTTTTGTGTGAAATGATCATGAACTTTATGAAGGGCATTTTCGTAATTTTGTCAAATTCTGTTAAAATTGGTGAAATGATTTATTTGGCTCCGATTTGTTATTTTATGTGTTCGAGAGAATTTTCCTAAGCGTAACGTAGGCTCTAGGGTTGTTTTGAGGTTAGGGGTATTTTGGTAATTTGGTCAATTTTTAGTGATTTTTATCGTGAAACTTCTTTTTGGTCTGCAAGATGATGATTTCTATGTTTCTGGGGTCGTATTTTCCTAACGTAGCGTGGTTTCTAAGATTTTGTCAATTCGAGATACCTCATCCGGATTTCTGAAACATATCTGATAACAAAATAAAGCAATGGAATACACATCCATCATTGGGAATCATTGCGATCGGGTTGACGAGTTGATCAATCAGGCGAGTGCAAAAATGAGGTGTCTACAGATGCCCCTCTTTGGTAGAAGGTTGAAGCAAACTAGATAGCAAAATCTATTTTGGTAGATAATGCGATATCCGAATGCCAAAGCTAGTGACAGTTCATTTTACAGCCTGATTTAGCAATTCGTCAGGGTGTTCGGATCCTTGAGGGTAAAGCTCTCCCCGAATTAAAAGGTTGTTAGGTCCTCGAGCTTGAACTCTCACTGACGATGTCAGATACTCGAATTTTAGAAAATTCTCCCTGACTAATGCAAAAGTGCACGTGTGTGCAATGGTGTAATGCTTACTGAGTAAAAATGTGTCAGGTCCTAGAGATCTTCTCTCACTGACAATAATGATTCAAAATTGAGATGCACTTATGCAACAAAAACAATCATGGCAAGGTTTAACAATGTGGTAATTAGAGTCATAACATTGTAGGAACTTCATTAAATCCTATTTGAAATTCTTTTTTAGAGTTCGAAAAAGTTTGAGTCTCATTTATCGGACTCGAGCCTATTGTAGCCACACTTCTCGGGCTAAGGAACTTAAACAATCCTGTTAATTCATTCTATGATTCAAAAAAGTTAGAGTCTAGTTTCTCGGACTCTGACTAAGGTTTAGAGGAACTTAAACAATCCTATTAAAATTAGAGTCTCGTTTCTCCGACTCGAACTAAGGTTTATAGGCACTTCAAAAAAAACCTATTCATTCTATGATTCAAAAAAATTGGAGTCTCGCTTCTCAGACTCGAACTAAGGTTTGTAGGCACTTCAAAAAGCCTACTCATTCTATGATTCAAAAAGTTGGAGTCACGTTTCTCAGACCCGAACTTAGGTTTATAGGCACTTCAAAAAGCCTATTCATTCTATGATTCAAAAAGTTGGAGTCTTGTTTCTCGGACTCGAACTTAGGTTTATAGGCACTTCAAAAAGCCTATTCATTCTATGATTCAAAAAGTTGGAGTCTCGTTTCTCAGACTCGAACTTAAGTTTGTAGGCACTTCAAAAAGCCTATTCATTCTATGATTCAAAAAGTTGGAGTCTCGTTTCTCGGACTCGAACTTAAGTTTGTAGGCACTTCAAAAAGCCTATTCATTCTATGATTCAAAAATTTGGAGTCTCGTTTCTCGAACTCGAACTTAAGTTTGTAGGCACTTCAAAAAGCCTATTCATTCTATGATTCAAAAAGTTGGAGTCTCGTTTCTCGGACTCAAACTTAGGTTTGTAGGCACTTAAAAAAGCCTATTCATTCTATGATTCAAAAAGTTGGAGTCTCGTTTCTCGGACTCGAACTTACTAAGCCACGTTTCTCGGGCTTAGATTTATAGGAACTTAAACAATCCTATTAATCGAGCTTAAAGTTTGAAAGATCGGGCCTTTATTGGCTTATCATGCATCTGGATTCATAATTGTCATTGGACTTCATTGGACTTTTAAATAAGATTTTCCTTTTTATCATGTGATTAAGAACAAAAACTTCGAAATTAAATGACTTTCAAAAAATGCCCCTAGTTTCAAGGTTGGCTTTAACTGGAACTTGACTACGAGACTGATGGAGTGGATTACACTTGAAAAACATAGACTCTGATGTATGACAGACAGAAGAACTAACATTCCTTTAAATTTAAGACTCTTAAGGTTATCATATGTGCAATAAGGGATTGATCATTATTTTTGAGAAATGCTTGAGCTGGACTTAAAAAATCTTAATAAATATTAGAATAGAAGATCTTTCTCTTCAAAGTGGTTGATGATTCTACATCTTCCATTAGTGAACACTTGAACAAGTAAACATACTTTTGAAGATCCTACAATGTTCAAGATGACCTCTGATTTTTTTCGACTTCAATATTGTCTTCGTTGGGTGTGAGCTCTTGGCTGAAAAATGAATATTGTGGCTTCAATGGTTCTGCATTTTCTACTTTCTGCACAAGCTTCCTTCTGAATTTTTCTTCTTGATGGGATTTTTCCTCCTATTTGATGATGCCTTAATTTTTACCTAGATCGCCTCTTCAGGTTTTCGATCTAGCGGGCTTTATTTTTCTTTTTTTGATGATGCCTTGATTTTTGCCTAAGTCACATTTTCAGGTTTTCAACCTAGCAGGCTTTCTTTTTTATGGTTATGCCCTAAATTTTGCCTAAGTCGCCTTTTTGGATTTTCAACTTAGCGGGTTTCTCTTTTTTTCTTGATGATCTTGTATAACCAACTCGACAACTTCTCAGTTCCCTACACCTTAACCGAGTCAATTAGCTTTCAGGAGGACTTAATAGGTGGGTTTAGGATATGATTTAGAAAGAGAAGATATAAGGCTCAACTTCCCAAAATGCCCCTAGTTTGATATTCTCTCTTTTCTGTCAATTATTTTGATTTTTTCTAAATGCCCCTAGTTTGGCATTCTTTTTTTTTCTACCAATTTTTTTTAATGCCCTTATTTTGGCATTTTTTTTTCTTTTGAGTATTTCAATAGGGGATTTTTCTTTTGGATGACACTTTTCTTAAGAGAATACACATTTTTTTTGCGTGATCGGGCCTGAAGTAACTTCTCAGGTTGCCTACGTACCCCAAATATTTTTATTTTTTTTCTTTTGGGATCAGGTCAAAACGTAATTCATACAAAGATTCCCTCCCAAGGTTGGTCGGTATGGTTTAGAAAGAAGAGGCTATTGCTTTTATTTTTCTTTTAAAAGGCTGCGAGGGGTTAAAGAAGGTTATTTTTTTTGGTAAGAGAGGATAATTGTTCGACCAAAGAAGGCTTCCTTTGATGAATACTGCTTGACTTGGTCAAAGTTTCAGGAATTCGATATTTGGATTGCATTGTCGAGTAAGGTTTTCTTTTGAAGAATGAATATTCTTTAGTCTTCTTTTGTGAAATCGAGTATGATCGAGTTTTCTGATTATTCAACTCTTCTAGAACTTCAAGAAAATCTTTTATTCTTTTGTGAAAGAGAACTCCCCTCTTTTGAGTGAGAAACATGGTAGATCCACTTGTAAGTCTTAGCGTTTTTGTCGATGCTTTCAGCAATATCATTTTTCATCAATAATCTTTTACTTTGAAATCACTCTTGACTTTATGTCTTGATCTATATTTTTATGCGATCTATCCATATATCCTTATGAGACCATGCAAGAAACATTATTGAATTTCTCAAGTAAGTTTACGATTTTCTCATGTTCTTCTGAGGATAATGTATCACCAATTTGTACTTCTTGAGTGTACTCTTTAATTCCAATATTTATCAAATTTGATTAGTGAGCTTTAAGTCATTTCTCATTTTAGCTTTTATGTTCACATCATTATTGCACACAGGATAATCAAAAGCTTCTTTATTTATTGGAATTGAAAAGAACATAGACTGACAAACCTTACTAAAATCCAAAATAAAGATGACTAACTGAATTGAAAGACTGACGCAACTAAAGCTAAAAAAAAAAAACTAAGACGACATCATTATGAATGGAGGGACACAATTCTAGAGTCTATGCCACTTCAGTTATCTTCGATGGATGACTTGAACTTGCCTGCTTTTACTATTTCTTCATATTCCTGTCATATGCGGGACAACCCATTGCTTCAATAATTTCTCTGTTCTTCAGTCCTGTCACTACCTTAGGATAGTTGTGCTCATTCTGGCATGGAGCAAATGCACTGTTAAAACCCATTGGGTGAATGAAGGAAACTGGGTCAATTGATTTAGGTTTGGATATGGATATTAGGTTCAGAGTAGGAGGGGGTTGATTTTGAAAAGTAGGCAAAGGATTAGTCTTAACATTGGGAGTAGTAGGAGTGGGTATGGTGACTTTTCCTTGCTCAATAAGATCTTGGATAGCATGACGGAGAGTAATACACCTGTCAAGAACATGACCAGGCATCTGATGGAATTCACAGAATTGCCCATTATCCATGTTTGGGGGAAGAGGATTAGGCAAAGACTTAGGTTGTAAAGGTGTTAGCAATCCCCTTTTTATCAAATTTTGATAAGGAACACTGAGGGACATTCCAAGATTGGCAAACTGTCTTCTAGGCTTAGCTTGTGAAGGCTGAGTAACTTGAGGAGATAGTGCGAAGGAGGTGTTGGCCACTTGTAAGGAATTGACATTAGGTTTGAAATGTTTGGGTTTTGACTCAGACGAGTTACCAAAAAGTCCCGAAGAGTAGGCATCCTCAACTTGATTTCCAGCCTCAAGGAGGGATTGAAAAGTAGGAAGGTACTGAGGCATCAAGTACTTGGCATAATTTGGAGTGAGATTCCTGAGGATAATCTTGACTTGTTCCTTCTCTTGAGGTCGGTCCCACAATTGAGCTGCTTTAGCTCTCCATCGAGCAATGAACTCGGTGAAAGTTTCCCCGGGTTTCTGTTTAGTAGTTTCTAGATCTCTTCTTGTGAGTTCAATATCCGTGTTGAATGAACATTGACCAATAAACTCTTTCATCAATTCATGCCATGTTCTTACCTGAGACGAGCCCAATGACATTAACCAACGTAGGGCAGGACCTGTAAGGGTTCTTTGAAAAAGTTGAGCCATCTGTTCTTCACTCAGACCCTGAGATTGCATTATGCTGACATAGACTTTTAAGTCAGTCCTAGGGCATCCAATACCGTCAAACTTCTCTATATCTGGCATTGTGAACTTCTCCGGCAGACGGACCGTGGGAAACAAGGTCATTGCCCCTAATCCAAGAGTAAGGTCATCGGGGTCTTTAATATTCTTCAAAACAGTTTCAACCTGAGTTATTCGATGAGCTAGGACAGGGTCAACGTGTAACTGATCATCTTCTTGGTTTTTAACGAGGTCAAACACATCCTGAGGTTCTATAGCTTTATCTTTTCCTTTTTCAATTTTTAGGGATTCGATTTGTGTTTGGACAGAAGCAATAATCTGCGCTTGAAAAGATTCTAAATCTGACGGAGCGCAGCTTCATCCATGGTACTCGTTTCTTCTCGTGGAAAAGACTGACTACTTGGCAATGGTACTCTAGAAAGATGACTTCTTTCACGGACCCAAAGTGGTACAGATGGAGGTTTAGAACGTTTGGAACCAATTATCACCTGATTGGAAGTAAACCAAAGTTAACCATTAACTCTAAAGGTTTGACTCTTAACCACATGATTAAAATTTTGATATATAATAGCCCAAATTTGGTGGAAAATATCGAATCCAAATGCACTATAAGTCTATGGTGACCAAGAAAGTGAGAAAGATTAAACGCGGGTCTACCCCTGATTGGGATTGAACCTTTTGTCAGACAAACTAATTTAATCCTAAGATCGAATCTTTCTATACAAAGTGGTCTGGATTTTTAAAAGTGAAACCAATTAGTCCAACTGATTTGGTATTGATCAGTTTGATCCATTTGTCAATTGGGCCAACCGGTTTAAATGGTTCAAATTAATCGGTACATTTCACAGATTGGGTCGGACCGATATTGCGGGTTTTGTTTGATTATTCTGGATCGGTCTGCCCACCTACCTGTTGGTTGGATTGAATAAAGCAACCCGGGAACACCTATAGTCAGTTCGGGTCGTGACCTATAGGAAGGCTTCTAGACTCTAGGTTTACTACGTGCAATGCATTTTTATCTAGCCACCCTTGCCCAAGCACACCTATATACCTCTCGATACGTGGTGACTTGGTTTGATATACCGTATAGGTGATAATCTAAAACCTCAACTCATTTATCTGAAGCCAAAAACAGCCAGTTTGATCTCTAGTTGAGAGGTGGCGCACAATGCTGAGAAAGGGCCCACTTAAATACCTCTCGTCTAGAATAGACGTAGTCTATCCCCCTCGTATAGTAGGGTACATCGGGGCAAGATCTTGCTGAGGCACCGGTTTTGACCAAGAAGTACAATTGATATACTTGGATTATCTTTTATATACCTACGGGTACGAGTCAAGAGTTGTAGCTTTCATAAATGGTTTGGCATCCCACGAGGGGACCGATCACGTACTAGTACTACGTTGGCAAACGGGACATGTGACTGTGTGGCTCACAATAGGTCAAAGGCTCAGGTCGCTCCAGCTTGGGTGCATCAATATACCTCTCAGAATCACCTGATCAGACGGTATTGATGCCCCAGTTTGATATACCCTAAGGTACGTGACTGGAGTTGTGATTTTCATGAATGACGTCGCATCTCCGAGGAGACCGGGCCACGCACTAGTGCCACGTTGGCTATAAGGGACATGCAACGTGCAATGCAATAATATAAGCGTGCTAGTGGTGTGTGCAAAACAGGGTAGGGTGTGCCCGGGGCCTTTTTTCAGATAAATGGGCTCATTGCCAAAATCAAACCGTTACAACATAGATTCCACATGAATATTAATCGAAACATTCAAAATTCATACCATAGATCAAAGTAAGCACATCAGAAATATATATCAACTATGATTATGGCAAACCAATCAATGAATATGGCATGGAATAATAAATTAGATCCAATCATTGCTACAAGCACAATCTTTTCTTTTATCATTTTTATGGTTCAATTAAGGGTTACTTTGGATGACCCTAACCAAATCGAGATTGTCAAAGAATATTAAGTTTAGAATAGAATGATAATTATTGAAAAAAAATAAAAAATTTTAAAACCAAAACAATAGAACAAAAACGAAACAAAAATAATAATAATAATAATAATAAATAAATAACAAATATGAACAAAAAGACTTATTTTTAAGCAAATTAGAAAAAACAAATTAAAGGAAAACTATTACTAATCATTAAAAGAACCTGAAAAAAAAATCTAAAATAAAAAAGAAAATAAGAAAAGTTTTATTGCTACGCCATCTCATACATTTGCAACCAAAATAGATTTAACAAATAATTCGAATGTGGTACCATAGGTATAAAGTTGGTGTGGCAAAAAAAAATACATATATATCCTTCTTCAACACCATTGCAATAAAGAGGGGTTGCTAGTGAGTCCATTTCTCCGAATTTTTTTTCAAAATCAGACTTAAACCAACTCATTTACAGATGATTAAAAAAAAACCAAATGAATGATGTTAACAACAAGCTAAGACAACCAAGTTAACATCAGCGACACATACACTAGAAAAATACCCAATCTAAGTGGAATTTAAAACCCTTTCATTCCTAAGCCAAAATATTAGTAATCATATAAGTGACCATCTTCAAAAGAACTTCATAACATCCATCATCAGAAATAAAATCGATTTTGAAAAACAACCCATATGTGTAATCAAATAATCCAAGTTTCATCCAAAGCAAATTGAGGGTTGGCAAAGTCGACCAATGAGAAGGAATTAGAGTTCCTTCGATTTGAAATTCTCTCCTTACTGCAATTTTTTCTTCGATTTTCATTCTTGAGTAATTAGATCACAGACTCAAAAGAAAGTCGTAGACCCGAGAGTTGTCGCAGAACCATTCGTTGGTTCAAGCACCGAGTGTGAGAGAGTTCGAGTTTGACTGCTCCTACGTTTGCAAGAGATGGAGAGTAGGGTCTGAGATCGTTAAGGGCTGCAAACGTGGAGGAGGGAAACACATTTTCGTTCAGTTTTGGGGCTGCACCCCAATGAAGAAGAAGGTGCGTTCAGCTCGGTTTTGGCCATGGTTTTAACGGTTCAACTAGAATGAAATAAGGTGAGACTTGGACCGGTTTTTTAATGCTTAAATTAAGGGAGGATGGAGATTGGTTTAGATCTAAAATAAAAGGTTGAAATGGCTGCTGGTTTGGGTGATGAAGATGGAGCCAATGACTCCAAAATTCCAGGTTTACATGAGAAATAATAAGAAATTTCTTCGAGTATTAGGGTCGTAAACTGATTGGGATGGAAAGTTTAAAACAATGGGAATGAGACATTAAGCCACGGTCTCTATTAAAGACGATGAAGAAGATGATAAAATTTGGGATTTAAAATGAGTCTCTGTTGGAGACGATGAGGAAGATGATAGAAAGTGGGATATTAAGGGTAAAACAAGAAAAAACGATTTTTTACTAAAACCACCCCATCCATTGAGGCAAAACATTAAGGGTTAAAATTTTTTTTTTTACTAATGACGCACCCTTTATAAAAATAAATTTAAAAACCCATATGACTTGCTGTCTTCAACAGCACCCAAAAATCCCTTTAACATTTTTTTTTTTTTTTTTACTTGCTGTCACACATCCAAAGAGAGAAGGAATTATTATTATTTTTTTTTTGAAAATAATACTGTCAAAGGACAGTTTGACATATCAAAAAAAGGTTCTATCAGATGACAGATCGACACCTATAGAAAAAGTTAAAAAAAAATAATAAATAAATAAATAAAATGCAAACTAAAAAAAAACGAAAGTTTTAAACAAGACAATAATACTACCAAGGGCAGATCGGCACACCTAAAACAGAAATTTAAAAAAAAATCTACACACGTAAAACAAAAATAATGAAAATCAAAGTTACAATTCGTAGTCCAACAATCATCATCCCGTTCTTAATTTATATGTCGATTCGAATATTTCATTATTTAGGATCGTTCTAAATGACCCCCAATTGAACCATAAAATATATATATATATATATATATATATATATATATATATATATGGGTCCCTTTCAGCAACAACATTTTGACAAACATTTTTCAAAACATGGGTTATAGGTTTTGGAATGGGCTGATTTTTGGTGAGGATGATCTCTACGGTGAGGAGATCATCCTCATCAAAAATCAGCCCATTCCAAAACTTCTAGCCCCATGTTAACAGGTTGAAAAATTGTGAACCGTCCATTTTTTGTAAACCATTTTTGATGGGTTAAAAGTTTTGGAATGGGCTGATTTTTGGTGATGATGATCTATTCCCTGTAGAGATCATCCTCACCAAAAATCAGCCCATTCCAAAACCTGTAACCCATATTTTCAAAAATGTTTTGCCAAAATGTTTGTCAAAATGTTTGTTGCTGAACATTTCCCATATATATATATATATATATATATATATATATATATGGGGGGCGTTCGCTGGCTAATTTTTTGGCGAACGGATTGGCAAACATCTTCAGGCTGTTGGATAAGACGCCAACGGACGTCGTAGATTGAAGGAGAGCCGAATGTGCGCTTAAGTTATAAAGTAATGCATATGTTACAGCGTCATCCTTAAATAAATTGATATTTATTATTACCTCCCTAACTAATTAAAATCCCAAAAGAACATAACAGAGACGTGTTTCTCTGTCTTCTTCACCTTCGAACAAATCGACCCTCTCTCTCTCTCTCTCGTCTTCTTCTCTCATTCGCTCTCGCTCGTCTGCAACTACCTCTTGACCCTCTCTCTCACTCTCTCTCGCTCGCGACTGCAACTCTCGTTCGCGTGTGCTGCAACGCCCTCTCGACGAAGACAGGTACACTTGATTTGAAGTGAAAAAATCTGTAATTATTTAATGGGATTTTTTGAAATTGCAAATTACTTCAAATGGGGTTCTTGATGTGGTGGCAACTTCAAATGTGGTTTTTTCCCATTACAAATCATTTAATGGGGTAACTTCAAATGGGGTTTTTTGAAGTTACAAGTTACAAAAATCTATAATTATTTTTGAAGTTATAGATTACAAGCACACTTTGATTTGTATGGAATGGGGGTTTTTTGTTTTTTTTGTTTTTTGTTCTCCGATTTGATGAAGACCTAAATAATTTTTTTAGAAAAAGCCCTAAATAATTTCCGAATTTTCTTCATCAAATCAATTATTTAGGGTTTTAACCATTTTTGCTCATTGGGTCAATGTGCAGAAGAGCATTGTGACTCAACTAACACCTGGGGTTTCCCAAAGAGAGAATGCATCTCAACTAGAAATCACCTGGTTCTTTTGTGTGTAGGTTTGAAGGAAGGGTGGGCTAAATGTTAACGGAATCAGTAGTCCTGTAAACCAACACATTGGGTTGAGGTGGGTTCTTTTGTGAATCTTGGATTTAGTTTTTGTTGTCCATTTTTTTTTTTTTTTGTACGCCATGATACTAAGCTGCGGTAAACAATGTCTGTAATAATGTTATCAATGGGAAGCCACTAGATTAAAATATTAAATTTTGGATTTCAAATATGTAATCCAAAATATGCTTGTTGGGTATTAGGATCTGCTACATGAGCTTATAACATGACCTTGTTTCATGCATTTTAATTTTTAAGGTAGTCTAGTTTGTCACTCAAGACTTGATAATGTCTTAAAAGAGTTTTATTAGTAAAAAGTGATCCACTGCTCTTTGGTTTTCATGGGATTTGAAATGTTCCTTGAGAGGATTTGTGCGTGTACATAATCTTGGCAGTCTAAACACAAACGAACCTGGAATTTTTTGAATTTCAACAAGTCAGTAGGCATATAAATTATCATCAGCACTTATCTCCGAAGAAAATATCCCTTTATTGTTGTTGGTGTAGGGCAGATCACATTTGATAAGGCTTTTGTAAGGATTCTGATGTTTCCAAGTTCCTTTCATGTCTTTCTCTATATCTTAATAAAATGTCAACTTGGTGTAATGTTTACATGGATATTTCTTTCATATTAGGTCCACTACTATGTCCAGGCACACATCCAAATCAATGAATATAGAGATCGTGTTGTTTTGGTGAGTAGAATGACTGCAAAGTGCACACTCAGGAAATTCTTTGGATTGGGTCCATGCAGAGAGCTGCGGTACCTAGCATATCCTGTAAAGCATGGGTGGAGATATTCTGGCATTGGTGAATTCCAGGTTACCTTCTAAGTTTGTTTCTAGTGTGTGTCTCTCCTATTTATCTGTGTTCTTTTTCTTGGGTTGTGTTATGTGTCTTATTTCTCGTGAGCATATTTTGTTGGGATTGGGGTGCAGCGTAGGGAGGTTGGGGGCCAACCAAAGCTGATCATCACCAACCCCAAGCACAAAATATATATGAAACCTCAGAGAAAGATTTTTTAACTTCTTTGTTTTTCCAGTCTTTTGTATAGGATATATATTGTGTTTAGTAATGCTGTCACTGTTTCACGTATGATTGATTGATTATGTTTTGAGATCTAGTTAATTTTTTTCCACAGTACACATGTCAACGTGAATTCTTTGTCTTTTTTTATTTATTTATTTTTTGCTACCAGTGGTAGATTATGTTCTTGGAACTAAAATTATTATCTGGTGATTGTTTGCAGGAGAAATGGCCCAAGAATCTTTATATTGCGTCTGTGTACTATGGTTGAACAGTTTCTTAAGCCATCCAATTTTCTGTGGGATACTTCTTGGTGCCATTTTGAAGATATTGTTTAAAGCCAAGCTACTCATTAAGGGAATTGAGTGGGAGAAATTTTGACGTGTGCAACCTTTTACTTAATTGTTTCCTGAACAGATATCGGCATTTCTAACATGTTCAGCATTGTCTTTGTCAAACGTGTGGAAATGTTCTTGCTAGTCTATTTAGTCTAAAGGGATGGTTGTCCTTATTGTTGTTAAGTTTGTATAGTTTTTCAATAATGATTACTTGATTCAAGGCATGTGCATATGCCATGTTTGAGTTGTCTTAATGGTTGGTGGAATTCTGGAAATTGTGCATGGTTTGGCATGGAAATGGATTCATTTTTGTTGGGCATGCTAGATCTTTTAGTACATTCAACTGAAGCAAGGCTGACAAGATAAAAAAAGGTGGTTTCGTATCATCAAACAATCAAGTAGTTAATGGCCTTATATAGATACTTCTTATTAATGCATTTATTAGATTTTTTGTTCTTGTTACCTACATGCTAACTTGGGTTCAGCAAACGATTGTCACATGGATCGATGCGTTTGGACGCTAATCATGAGACTATCAGTCATTACTTTCTACATATGATGCAGCCTTTTATTTATGATTCTAGGGATTTAGTGCAAGTTGAAGGCTTAACCAAGCATGAGAAAGACTAATATAACTACTTTCAACTTCAATGCACATCATCATTAAAGCACCATCCCAAAAAATTTAAGTTAGACTGGAGAAATCATGTTCCTCCATTTAGAACCTTCATTTTGCAAATTCTTTCAAACTTAAAGTAATGTTATTTCATTCATTTTTCTTCCTTTCTATTGATGAAAGTTTGATTGGGTTCTCAATTGTTGATATGGGGATTTCAAAAGATTGGTGACACTTTTGTGTCCAAAACCTTGTGACACCAAGAATCCGGTGAGAATACTTTATTTCTTCTCTGCCCAATTATAGTAGAGAATGTGATCTCAATTCTCAATCAACCCCTTGGTTTCCTACAAGGAATTAAGTAGCCTTAAGTAAACCTTTACACAACCTCTTCTACATAATCATAGAGATTCATGATTTAATAAGCCAAGCCTTCTAAAGACCAATGTTTCTTTCCTCACTAAAGTTGAATAAATATATGTGGCACTGCTGGAAACAATAAACAAGTGGCCCCAATTCAATTTGTTTTAACAAATTGCATAAAATGTGAATTTTCTAGATTCCCAATTTCTTAAATCTAAATAATATGATGGACTTCATCGGTCACAATTGCTTTGTCCCTCTCCATGTATGTTCCTTATAAGTAATATGTCAAGCTTGTGATAAAGCTAAGATGACCGATCACCAGTTAACAAGCTAAGGTTTCCAAAAAAGAATGTTGCTTTCAATGATAAACCCAAACAGATATAAGTGATGTCACGGGATTGCAAAACAACTCACTATTATCAAGCTTCTGTTTTTCTTATTTATTCACCAATACCTATTAAGTTTTGTTGATATAATGAATTAAGTCATTTTGCAATGTTGGATTTTATTAACCAATCTGATCCAGAGTGTATTTATTTTTCATAAAATAAATATTCAATTGTTCTATACAAATTTGAAAGAAGGATCAGGCACCACAGTACCAAATGTAAGAAATTTCTTAAGTATTTGGTTTACCATGATCAGTGGATATAAGCTTTATCCTGTACAAAAGACTGGAAAAACAAAGAAGTAATAAACCTTTCTCTGAGGCTTCAATCATATTCAAATTTCAAAGAGACCCTTCAAAAGAGACTTGAAGATGTGCAGATTTGGGTGGTGGAGGTTGGACTGATGCAGTATCAAGGCCTTGAAGTAATTTGATGACCTCAACAGTATCATCAAGATAGTACTTCGCCATACTCGGCTTCTGCCCTACTATGCACGCAAACACTTAGACAGTGGCTGGAAATGATGGGATGGAAACGACATTGGCAATGCTTTCAAACATGTCTTCATCGTCCCCTATGCACAATACGAAATCAGGTGGCTTTCCCCGATTCAACATGATTTATATGAGGTTTTTGACAGCTATACCTTTACTTATTCCCTGCAGGTTTCCCAAAAACAGATCACTCTTTATATATCTTTCATTATAATCACAAAATCAAAGTACAGGTTTAACACGGCAAGGGAAAGTGTGCCATTCAAACACCAAAAGTGTGCCATTCTGCAAATGTTTAAAAAATTGAGTCAATTAAGAGGTGAGTAAGTGCTCATCGAAAGAAAAGTAGGAGTCTCTTGTTAGACAGATAGAAGTACCACTCACCAGTTTTAACAAAACAACACGTGTCAACCACATGCAGTTGTTATTTATGGGAGAGTTCATTACACCATCTTTAACAAAAGGAAGGAAACATTAAACATAAAACATTTTTTCCTTTCTTCAGTAAAATCACAGAAAGCTTCATCATAATTCAGACCATGCTTTAAAGTCTTGGTTGAAAAATGAGATTTCACTGTGGTGACAGACCTCCAATATCTCATTCGAACACACCCCAGGACATTCCGAAACTAAATTCTGATCTATGGCTCCAAAACTAGGGAGAAGAAAGAAGATGTACCTATACATCTATCAATTATATGCGCTGGACAAGGGGATAGACGTCTAAGAAATTTGGAAACTAAAGTTCTGGCCATGTTACAAGCTCATGTAGCAGATCCTAATACCCAACAAGCATATTTTGGATTACATATTTGAAATCCAAAATTTAATATTTTAATCTAGTGGCTTCCCATTGATAACATTATTACAGACATTGTTTACCGCAGCTTAGTATCATGGCGTACAAAACAAAAAAAAATGGACAACAAAAACTAAATCCAAGATTCACAAAAGAACCCACCTCAACCCAATGTGTTGGTTTACAGGACTACTGATTCCGTTAACATTTAGCCCACCCTTCCTTCAAACCTACACACAAAAGAACCAGGTGATTTCTAGTTGAGATGCATTCTCTCTTTAGGAAACCCCAGGTGTTAGTTGAGTCACAATGCTCTTCTGCACATTGACCCAATGAGCAAAAATGGTTTAAACCCTAAATAATTGATTTGATGAAGAAAATTCGAAAATTATTTAGGACTTTTTCTAAAAAAAATATTTAGGTCTTCATCAAATCGGAGAACAAAAAACAAAAAAAAACCCCAATTCCATACAAATCAAAGCGTGCTTGTAATCTATAACTTCAAAAATAATTATAGATTTTTGTATCTTGTAACTTCAAAAAACCCCATTGAAGTTACCCCATTAAATGATTTGTAATGGGAAAAAACCCCATTTGAAGTTGCCACCACATCAAGAACCCCATTTGAAGTAATTTGCAATTTCAAAAAATCCCATTAAATAATTACAGATTTTTTCACTTCAAATCAAGTGTACCTGTCTTCGTCGAGAGGGCGTTGCAGCACACGCGAACGAGAGTTGCAGTCGCGAGCGAGAGAGAGTGAGAGAGAGGGTCAAGAGGTAGTTGCAGACGAGCGAGAGCGAATGAGAGAAGAAGACGAGAGAGAGAGAGAGAGGGTCGATTTGTTCGAAGGTGAAGAAGACAGAGAAACACGTCTCTGTTATGTTCTTTTGGGATTTTAATTAGTTAGGGAGGTAATAATAAATATCAATTTATTTAAGGATGACGTTGTAACATATGCATTACTTTATAACTTAAGCGCACATTCGGCTCTCCTTCAATCTACGACGTTCGTTGGCGTCTTATCCAACAGCCTGAAGATGTTTGCCAATCCGTTCGCCAAAAAATTAGCCAGCGAACGCCCCCCTATATATATATATATATATATATATATGCCAAATCAAAGTGTCCAAAAAAATCGAATCGAAGGACCAATAAAGGATAGTATAAATCCAAAAAATAATCCAAATAAAAATGGGTCAACACCCATTTTTTCACATCATCATCCTCTCAATATCCTGCATTATTTAGGGTTATCCAAACAACCCTAAATTGAATCATAGCAAATAATATTTCATAATAATATGCTAAAAATGATACCGAGAGAATATAATACAATCCTAAAAATAAATGGATCAAATAAAAAAAAAAAAAATAAACTAGGTCTAAATGGCAATGTTCCCATACTTGGGGTTTTTCAAGTTTGATCCTCAATGGTCCCCAGTGGAGTCGCCACTGAAAGCGCTCTCTATCCGCGGGGTGCGCGGATCCGCTTTTAACCCTTGAGGTTTGGGAGTCGCCACCTAGTTATTACGGTCTAGGAACCGAACATTGACTCTAAAAGACAAAAGAAACTAATCTACGAAAAATAAGAAACTAAGTTCGGGGATCACGTTATGGAGTTAGAAGGTGTTAGGCACCAACCCCGCCCGGCAAACGCCGGTCTCTACTAATTCCCAAATAGAACTACATTGCTAAAAAGACCTAATCAATAAAAAAATAAAAAAATACTTACCTTTTCCGAACGCAATGATTTTTTTCCCTCAGATCTGATAAAACAACTTCTTGTACAGTATTCCTCACTTCGTTTTGTCACCGGATCTAATTTCTGATCTCCAAGTTGAAGTATCTCTTTCTTAGATCTGAATTCTTCGGATTTGTTTATGGGTTTTGGGGTGTTTTAAAAGGGTTTCTAGGTATTTTTCAAGCTAAAATCGAAGTATGGGTGTTAGGTAAGAAGTTGGGACTTCAAAATTAGGATTTTGAGAAGGTTGGGGAGGCTTCTTGACCTACTTTTCTTAGGGTTTATGATTTGATCCGAAAATAGGGTGTGAGCACCTCTATTTATAGATGTTTTTAGGGGTTGATTTGGATAGAGTTAGTATTTAATTAGAGTTCTTTTAGTTAGAGTTGTGTTTTAGTTAGACTTGTTTTAGATAGAATTGTTTTAATTAGAATTGTTTTAGGTAGAATTATTTTTAAGTTATAATTCTATTAGATTGAATTATTATTTAATTAGAACTCTATTATGACTTTTTGTCTTATTTGATTGACTTTTAATGTTTTGACTTTAGTCTTAATTGATTGACTTTTAATATCTTGACTTCAGTCTTGCTTAATTGACTTTAATTTTGACTTCAGTTTCACTTGATTGACTTTAATACCTTGACTTCAGTCTTGCTTGATTTACTTTTAATTTTTAGAGAACCCCCCTCTAAAATATCTTTAATTCTTTGGACCCTCAAATGGAGGGGTCCTTAAAGAAATATCTCACGAACCCTCAACAATTTTACTTGAAAACCCGATTGATCGATTTCTTCAGTTCAAATTTTTAAATTAATTTCATTAATGTTTCACTTTAATTATTTAATATTTTATTTATTAATTTCGAATTTTTTAATTATGAAAATGGTGAAATTACCGTTTTGCCCCCGGAGAGGACTTTTCACGTTTTAAGTCGGTTTTTAATGTTCTAGGATGTTTTAGAATCGATTTTCCGTAAGGAATTCAATGGAAATATTAGTTTGTGTCATTTATGAAATTTTTTGTGTGAAATGATCATGAACTTTATGAAGGGCATTTTCGTAATTTTGTCAAATTCTGTTAAAATTGGTGAAATAATTTATTTGTCTCCGATTTGTTATTTTATGTGTTCGAGAGAGTTTTCCTAAGCGTAATGTAGGCTCTAGGGTTGTTTTGAGGTTAGGGGTATTTTGGTAATTTGGTCAATTTTTAGTGATTTTTATCGTGAAACTTCTTTTTGGTCTGCAAGATGATGATTTCTATGTTTCTGGGATCGTATTTTCTTAGCGTAGCGTGGTTTCTAAGGTTTTGTCAATTCGAGATACCTCATCCGGATTTCTGAAACATATCTGGTAACAAAATAAAGCAATGGAATATACATCCATCATTAGGAATCATTGCGATCGGGTTTACGAGTTGATTAATCAGGCGAATGCAAAAATGAGGTGAGTTGATTAATCAGGCGAGTGCAAAAATGAGGTGTCTACAGGGTCGAGACTTGTTAGACCGTGAGTTTATGTATGGGCACGATATTCCCACCGCGAGTTTATGCATGGGCACGATATTCCCCAAACCTAGAAATTGGGTATAACATAAGTATGGATGACCATTGAGAAGAGATCAAGCAAGTGGCACAATGACGCGAATGATGCATATAGTTTATTGAGTCAAAGAAGGGGCATGAGAACAAAACCTTCAACATTGCAAGCTCGATCCCATCGTCACTAAGCCCAACACATTTGCATAATGAATCAATGATCTAGAAAATGATAAAGAGACTATCGGTACCATCGGGGCAATCAATCTCACCTTGGATCAGGACTTGAATAATTTGAGAACACAACCAAGTGCAGGCTCAACAACCTTAGCCGAGGCTGATTTGATGGTGGGAATTAGGGTTCGAGGACGAATTCTAGATCAACTCAAGTGGACTTGCAAGGAAGAGTTAGTTATGGAATAAGGGGAATCAATGAGAATGTCTTACTTGTTGAGGTCGAATATGTAGACCGATGCAAGGTTGGAGTGCTTTTGTCAAGCTACATTCAATGATGATCTTATCGAATAAAGGGCCAAGGATTCGACCAGAGCGGAAATTAGGGGTTCGAGGACGAATTCGTAAGTGGATTCGCCAAAATGTAAAATGGCAAAAACAGTGGATAAGATCTTACACGGTGATTAGGATAAGGGGCATATGAAAAAACATATGTAAAAACAATGTAACAATAATAAATTTTCAAAATATGGGTTAGAAGTTTCGGATGGAGTTGATTTTTTGTGAGGATTATCTCTATGATGGGAAGATCATCCGAATAAATAAAAAAAAAATCAGTCCAATCTGAAACTTCTAACCCCATTAAAAGTGATTTAGAATGTGGACCATCAATTTTTTGTCAATTTTTGCCAATAATGTGTAAATCACTTTTGATGCATTTAGAAGTTTCATATTGAGCTGATTTTTTGTGAGGATGATCTTCTCATCATAGTGACTATCCTCACAAAAAATCAGCTCAATCCAAAACCTCTAACCCATATTTTGAAAAATCTTATGTTTTTACATGTGTCCCATGAACCGCCCCCATATATATATATATAGGGTCCCGTTCGGCACCCAACCATTTGCCCAATCATTTTTGTCTTACATGGGTTAGGAGTTTTGGAATGGGTTGATTTTTGGTGAGGATGATCTCTATAGTGAAGAGATCATCCTCACCAAAAACCAGCCCATTCCAAAACTTCTAACCCCATGTTTACAAGTTGAAAAATCGTGAACCGTCCATTTTTTGTAAATCATTTGTGATGGGATTAGAAGTTTAGGAATGGACTGAATTTTGGTGAGGGTGATCTCCTCACCATAGAGATCTTCCTCACAAAAAATCAGCCCATTCTAAAACTTCTAACCCATGTAAGACAAAAATGGTTGGGCAAGTGGTTGGGTAAATGGTTGGGTGGTGAACATTTCCCATATATATATATATATATGGGTCCTGTTCAGCACCCTAAGTTTTACCACACACTTTAACAAACGCGTTTTGTCTTACATGGGTTAGAAGTTTCGGAATGAGCTGATTTTTGGTGAGGATGATCTTTATGGTGAGGAGATCATCCTCACCAAAAATCAGTTCATTCTAAAACTTCTAACCCCATCAAAATTGATTTACAAAAAAAGGACGGTCCACGATTTTTCAACGTGTAAACATGGGGCTAAACATTTCGGAATGGGCTGATTTTTGGGGAGGATGATCTTCTAATCATAGAGATCATCCTCACCAAAAATCAGCTCATTCCAAAACTTATAACCCATGTAGGACAAAAAACGTTTGTTAAAGTGTGTGGTAAAACTTAGGGTGCTGAACATTTCCCTATATATATATATATATATAAAAGGATCTCTTAGTTCCCTTAAACATTGGAAGTTTTCAAAAATCATATACTCTTCAAATTTCTCATCCACATCCATATTGAACTAAAAAATTATTTTTTTAAAATAAACTTCGGAAAAACCAAAAAGAAGAAACAACTATTACAAAGAGTCCTACTAGCCTCACTATTTTAGGAAGGATTTCACCCTTACTAATGGTGCTTGGGCCACCTTGTGACATCAAAAAACACGATCGGATGCAATTCAGAGTTGTAGAGGACAAAATTCTATGAGTTTTTTAAAAACAAATTCAAAACAAAATTATTTTTCACATTGAACAATCTCTCTTTCTAAATACATTAAAAGCTAGTTAAAGATTTAATTTAGTTTAAAACATAAAGGCATAAGAAGGGCATTTTTATTAAGGTAAATTCAAGATAGATTTGGATTAATTGAAAAAATTCAATTAATCTTTCTCTTTTCCTCATCATTAAATCTCATTATTAATTATTTTTTGTTAGATTATTCTTGAATCTTCAAAAGAAGAATTTTCTTAATTATATTTTGGATTTAATTTGTGATTTTTTTTTTCTTGTTTTCAAGTGGATTAACCTTATTATTTATTGAAAAGGTATGTTAAAAAAAAAACTAGAAAATTGAATATTAAATAAATTTTATTTTTTTTATAATTAAATAATTAATATTATTTATATTAATATATTAAAATATTAAAAAAGGGCCTCTTTTAAAATGTTTACCTTAGGCCTCAGCTTGTATCAACTCGGCCTCAGTGGAAGAGCTACACTTGATGCTTCCTTCGCCTATTTAAGAGACGGGATCATGGCTCTAGTTACGAAGAGGAATATTTGTTTCCCCTAGGAGTAGCTCCCTCAATGCTGGGCCTCTTGAGAGGGTCTCTTTTCGAGTGATAGAACAAGAGTTTATACTCGCTTGTGTATGACATTGTAACTCGTAAGGGTCTTTGAGTGGACATTGGAGTATTTCAGAGAGTCTTGATAATCTGACTACCCCACTTGGCATACTCAATCAACCACCTAACGTGACAAGTTAGGAACCGTTGATTTTTCTCCGTGGGATACACAATACCCTCAAGATACACTTTTTATGAGAAAGTGCTGCCATGTACCTGAGAAGTGCAAATCTACGATTCCCAAACTTGTCATGTCAAGGTAGTCGATTGAGTTTGCCATGTGGGGTAGTCAGATTATCACCATTCTATTTCAAATGGGACCTCAATGTCCTGTAGCTAATAGAGGATAGTGGATAGATTTTAAAAGAGAGATTCTATTGCCACACCAACTTTTTCTTACACCACTCTAATTCATATATAAATCCCCAAAGAATACACCCCATCTTTTTTGACATTAGCAAGAGTCGATGTGGCAATAGAAGTTCTCTTTTAAAATATACTACTCATTTTCCCTATCATTTTTTTTAAAGTGTTGCTATTGGCACTCCAACTTTTACTTATTAAACTGCAATTAAAAAGAAAGAAAATAATTAAATAGTTAAGAATAAGTAAAAAATTAGGGTGCCAATGGAAGCTCTCTTTGTTCTTTCTAGTCTAGATTTCTATTTTTTGGATTTAAGATTTTAAATGAGTCTAATCATAATTGTAAACAACTATTGAAATTATTTCAACGAGTGTTATAATATTTTGTAACGTTGTGATAATAATTTGAACCAAATCTTTATAATCTTTGAATGATGTGTTTCAATATTTAATTGGGGTATGATAAATAATTTAATAAATTAGGGTGTAAACTTCTATTTTTATTTTGCCTGTGGTAGATTTTATGACGTGTACAACTAACTTTCCCTCTCTATTTTGATTTTCCCTCTTCTCTTATTTTCCTTAATTCTTTTTCCTACTCTCTTCTCAACCAGGGCTTTCAATCAACAATTCTAGAGATCTTCTAGGTAAACTAATATGACTACTACTACTCTCTCTCCCTCCCTCTCTAGGGTTTTCAAGAAAATTAGGGATTTCCATTGTCGAGTAAGCAATAATTCTGGTTTTTGTGATTTTTAGAGTGATTCGTTTTGATCTAGAAATGATGGTAGTAGGAGTTGGAATTGTCCTCTTTGGTAGTGTTGCAATTGTAGAAAGAAGACCTTTAAAATTTGGGATTTTAAAAGTAGAGCCGGAAGACAACCGAAGATTCTTGTGGATGAAGAATTGTTCCCAAGGGAGAATGATTAATGTTATGTTTGGTAACACTTCTGAAGTCTGAAGTTTGAAGTTTGTTTTCTGAAATTTAGAATCTAAAATCTGAAATATTATTATGAAAAAGTTGTTTGTTTATCATTTTTAAAAGGTTCTGGTTACAAATAAAATTTTAAAACGTAATGGCCATTTGACAATATTAACTTTTTGTAATTCTAATAAATTATTAACAGAAAAACATAACATATTATGCATAATGAAACCATCTACACATTTAATTTTGATTTCTAACAAATCAAACACTTCAAAAGTATTGTTTTTAAATTGAATTCATACTTCAGAAATTATATTTTGACAAGGTAATACTCAAACAATAAAAAATCATTCATTTTCTAGTTGAAAAATATAGGGTTTTCGAACATGAAACGAGAGAAAGGAGCGTTGTAGAGGAAGGAGAAGTAAAAAAATTAAAAATAAGGGTTTTGAGGTTCGTATAAATAAAGGATAAGTGATAGAAATCAAGATTTGGAGGAGGGTATTTTAGGAATAAAAAAAATCAAATTTCAGAAGTTTCATCAAGCATCCCTCCATTGTTGGTTCAAAACTTCTGAATTTTGGTTCTGAAGTCTGAAATCTGAACCAAAACAAACAGAAATAAAGCTTTTAAAGTCTGAATTTTAAAGGTGGACCACCTCCATTCAGACTTCAGAAGTGTTATCAAACACACACTAACTCTCCACCAGCATTGATCTTCGGTTCTTCTCTTATAGGAAATTTAGGGTTTTTTGTTTTTTGTTGCTGTGCAGTCGCTGGAGTGGTTGATTTAGGTCTCAACATCATTCTCAATCTCTCCCTTCCATTGGGATTTAATACTAATTTTCTTCATGAAAAAGCCCTTCATCTTTTTTGCCTTTGAAGTTTTAAACTACCCTTGATTTTTCTCTCAAAATCTGTCATCTAGCCAAAGAACCCTTTGTTTTTTCTATCAAAATCCGTCTTCTTCCATCTCATCTTCAACCTCAAGCCAAAAGCTCATGATATTTCTCTCAACCTTATCTTTGATACAAAATTTGAAGAATGCAATTGTTTCTTATGGTGGTCTTAAGCTATGTTACCCAATTCGTTGGTACTAGTCCGAACCACGAACTGGCATGAACCACTTTGCAGTACGGTTCGTAAAATCAAGTGAACCACAAACCTGCCAAATTTTAATTGAACTCAGTGAGCGAAACCAATTTATTATATTTAACTTAGAATTTTTTAGAATTATAATTGAACTTATAACTTGTATAGTTAAATTATCTCTTACTACCCCTACGAACCAAGTTCATTCTAGAGAGGCAAACCATGAACCCAAATTCAAACCAGTGAACTAGTTAACCTAGGTCTTAACTATTGTTTCTTGCTTTCAACCTTATCTTCAATTTATAGGGCTTTTTAAGACTAGATGCGAGGAACCCAAGAGTATTAATTAAATGGGTACTAAGTGAGGCAGATGCTGTAGTAGGAATGAAATTAATATTGAATGTAAGTTAGTTGGTTGGATTCTTGTAGGAGTGATACGAACAGAGGTTGCTTGATCATTCCCACCATCTAATCTAGATTTTCATTCAATCTGTGTTATTTCTCTCTGGGAACGTTGAATCCAGTGGTCTTGACCTTATTCGGCTGTATTTCTTTTTGGACATATCTCGTAGTTGAGGTGCATCAAATGGGGATTAATCATGTTAGTGACTGCTCGGAGAAATTTTATAGTCTTTAATTTGTCTTGCAATTTATCCAAAAATAGGCCAGAAGTAGGAATAGTTGTCCCTTTTTGAGTAGATCTTGACTCAATTTGCTCCAAAAAAAATTTTGGATTAAAAGTTACAACTTGAACAATGTTAGCATCGAAGATGGATTTATAATAGAAATTATTGCTTTCCTAATAATCTTGATTAGCTATTTCTGTTCCTTTTTCCCCATAAATTAGTTATTGATCTTAATTAGTCATATTTATTGTTGTTAACTTAGAACCTCAACCTTTTCCCACCTCTACAATCCTCATTGAATTCTCGATGAGAACTACATATGGGGTACCTTAGAGCCCGTTTCGATACACACAAAAAAGTAACTTTTTGACTTTTGAAAGTTAAAATGTTAAAAAGTTTGTTTGAATTTATTTTAGAAAATTACTTTTAAAAATTAAAAATCTTTACTTTTTAAAAATCAAAAGAAAATTACTTTCTACTTTCTAAAAGTTACTTTATTCCTAGATATTTTCTATTTTTTTACTTTCTATCCAAACAGGCTCTTAACATCTAAGAAAAAAATCTAAAGATAAGGCTAGAAAGAGTTAGATGGTAAAATAATGTTCCTCGATTGTGAAATAATAATAATAAAAAATCAATATTTAATGTAATTGGAAATGAAAAAAAAAAAGTAGATTTAATTGAGACAAATATGCATATTTTGTGATTGTTGCGAGTTGTCACTTTGTTTGTGGGTTGGTTATTGAGTTGAGATGTGAATATGTCGTGTCATGTATTGTACTGGTATTTATTTATGAAGTAAAATACTGCAGGTTTATTATCCTCAAGTGCATTTATCTTTCCAATTTTGTTTGTGTGGGTGGTTTAGAGAACCTGGTGTAAGTGGAACTTGCATCTTAAAAGTAATATTAAAAATCAAGCTCCTATCTTGCCAATAAAAAAATGTTAGATTTTGAAGGGGGGACTGCACCCATCCACATCTAAGTTTTAATGATAAACCAATCCAAACAATTTTTTCTTTGGTGCACTTAGTAGGAACTTCGTTGATTATCAAAAAGGGAAAACTGAAAACTACTAGTTGGGTACCCTCCTCTTCAAATAATTTGGTTGTTTAATCTTCCTAACTCCTTGGTGGGTAAATCTTTTTGACACTAGAGAACATTTGGCTTGTTTGAATGTGAGATGAAGCAACACTCAGTTTTTAGCCGTTTTCTTCAAAGCAGTAAGCTCAGTTTCTATCTTCCATTAGATAAATATGGATCGTTCTGTTCTTTAGTAAAAAAAGAACTATTGTTTGATATTCGATTTATGTCCCACAAAAACAGCATGAGGCCTACTATGCCAAAAGCGAGTGAAACACTTATCCTTTTAATATCCTTCTTATCAGTAATCAAGTAGAAGGCCTCCCAACTCATACTCTCATACATTGTCCTTGGGGGAACTTATGAGCTTTTCTCCTCCAAAGCTTCCATGTGATCAGGTGCTTTACCCCTGACAGAAATTAATTTAATCCAATGGTTAAAACTGACGTATCAGGCTAGTTTTTGGAGTGTGGGTTCTCAAAATAAGCAATGAAGGAACAAAATGAGGGAAGAAAAATCAGATTGATCAAGAACAGACTTTCAAATCTAAAAGGTCACTAGCATCCGCAATACATTCAGAATTTATCAAGGATATGGTAGTCAACCAAACAACTTCCATCCATTAAATTTAGTAGAAGAATCAAACTAAAATACAATTGCTCTGTTTCTGCAATCACAAAATCAAATATTGTTTATGGAAGAAAAAGCAAATATGTTGTTGGTTGGTGTAGTGTGTTAACAATTGGCGTAAAGGATTCTCACTCGTCTAAAATACACAAAACTCAGACATTCCCCTGCACGTTTTGGACAATATTTGAGATATCTCCAATGGTGTCACTGATCATAAACGTAATTAGATCCCCATTTGAAAAGACTTCTCTACTAATTCTCGGTGTAATGTTGTGTGGGTTAATAGGATTGTAAAACTGATCTGGTTGTTTCATTTTGTGTGAGAGTGGCTGAGGGACATGGCTTTGAGCCATCTATATAGTCTAGGAGGTCAGCCATTGAAGAGTGCGTGAAATTGCAATTTCCATGAGAGGTAGTTGGTGGAGGTGAGTTTTAGAGGGGTTTGGGCAGCAACATTAATGCTGATAAGGGTGTTCTGGGATTCAATGGTGTTGAGAATTGACGGGGATGAGGTAGCCATGGCTGTTCGAGATTTGAAGAGAAGAGGGGAGAAAAAAAAATATTTGAATTTGTTATCTCTGGTTTTGCTCTGATACCATAATAGGATTGTTAAACTGATCACTTTCTTATTGATTAATCAATCGTATAAATACATCAGAAGATATCAAAGAATGGTTGAAGATCCTACAAACTAGGAAGGTTACAAACTGAATCCTATTTCTATGGATGACAGTTAATTACAGATAAATACATTTGAATAATACAATCTGTTATGAAAGACTTAAGTCTAGTAGTTGAGAACAACTAATTATCTTTATTAAGGTGAGGAAAATCTAGAGTACTTGACTCTAAATGCACAAATATTGGATATAAACAAGTAAACAATTTACTTGTACTATACCCTCAATAAAAATATCACTCACAAGTTGAAGAAGAAAATAACATTCTATTAAGAAAAACACATTTTTACAAACACTCGCACTTTTTACAACTTCTCAAGACCTCTTACTCACAACTTGTTTTCTTACTACTTGATACAAAATGAGAGGACTCACCCCTATTTATACTAGTAGCACCTCCTTAATTAATGGCTAAGATTGTGCCAACACATTTTTAATCTAATGGTTATAATTTGTCATCTAGAACTTTCCAACAAAATATCTATTAGTCTAGAGTTTTCCACCAACATATCTACTATTCTAGAATTTTCTATTTTTCTCTTATCTAAAAATATCTAGAGTTTTCTCTAGGAAGATTCTATAGATTGGACTTTAAAAATATCTAGAGTTTTCTCTAAGAATATTCTAGAAAATGGGCTCTAAATTGTCATTGGATTTTTCCTAATTGGGTTGGTGTTGAATTTTAACACTCCCCCTCAACACCAGCTCTCACTCTATGCACCATGCCGAGCTGACAACGAAATTTTTTGAACTTTGCTAGTACTCGATCCTTTTGTGAGTTTCGCCACCGGACTATACATTTCATCATATTGTTGAGAAAACTCTCGAGCCACCAATCTAGCCTTGTACCTCTCGATCAATCCATTTGGACGACGCTTTGTCTTGTAAACCCATTTGCATGATATGGGTTTCACTTCTTTTGACTTTGGCACCAGATCCCAGGTCTGATTTCGCTTTAACGCTGTGACTTCTTCTTCCATAGCTTTGATCCACTCAGAGCTTTGTAATGCTTCTTCAAATGTCTCGGGTTCTTTAGTAGTTGCTTCTTCAGCTATGGCTGCGTTGGCACATTTGGGATTTGGTTTGCGAATTATGTTTGACCTTCTCAATTGTGATTGTGGAGTTGACACTTCCGTTTCTTCAAGATGATCTGATTGTTGATATACACCAATTTCCCAAGGATTCTGGGCTAACTCTTGATCACCATCACTGTCATGCGAATCTCCAACTTCATCTGAACTTGGTTGAATTTTGACAGTGTGCTCCTCTACCTTTTGATACAGCTTGTCTTCGAATTCTCTTGAGTCTGGCAACACCTTTTTTCCTAAGGACCACCAAGAAGATGCTTCGTCGAATACCACATCTCACGATATATAACATCTTCCAGTTGTAGGATCACAACATCTCTACCCCTTTCTTTGACTGTCGTATCCCACAAAGATACATCTAACTGCTTTCTTATCAAATTTGCTACGTAAATGATCAGGAACAAATACATAGCATACACATCCAAATACTCGAAAGTAGCTAACTGTAGGCTTTATGTCCCACAGTTTCTCAAAGGGTGAAACAAACTCTAACCTTGGTTGAGGAAGTTTGTTGATCACATGGGCTGTTGTTCTCATAGCTTCGGCCCAAAACCTTCCAGGTACATTCTTTGCATGTAGCATACTCCGACAAATTTCTGCAAGATGCCGATTCTTTCTTTCTGCTACACCATTTTGTTGTGGTGTATTGACACACGTATACTGATGACGTATTTTGCATTCTCGTAGGTATAGAGAGAACTCATCCGAGTTATATTCTCCCCCGTTGTCTGTACGCAAGCAACGAATCTTTTTTCCTACTTCTCCTTCAACTATCTCTTTGAACTCTTTAAACTTTGAAAGAGTTTCAGATTTTTCTTTCATAAAGAAAACCCACACCTACCTAGAGAAGTCATCAATGAAGGTTACCATGTACCGCATTCCGCCAACTGATGGTTGCTTGACTGGCCGGAACACATCAAAGTGAACTAACTCTAATGGTTCCTTTGCTTTAAACTTCGATTTCTCGTATTGCAATTGATGTGTTTTACCATACTGGCATCTCGCACGGACCGTGTCTATTCTCACGTCAAGTTGAGGAAGTCCCTTAAGCATCAACTTCTTTAGCATCGCACTTAGCTTGGAATAGCTAACATGACTCAACCGCATGTGCCACAAATCTGCTGTCTCGTTCCTTCTTGTCTTGTCTACATATGCAGAATCTGTTGACATTACGTAAACTGACTCCAATTGTCGTCCCTCCATCGTTGGCTTTTCTGAGATTTTGAGGTCCCTATACACCTTCACATCTTGGGGACCGAACAAGACGTAGTAGCCTAATGATGTTAGTCGAGCCATAAATTTTTCTTCATTCCTGGAACATGGTAGATATCTTGAAGTGGCACTTGGTTAGAATTATAACGAGGTGTGACTATCGTCTTACCGATGTGAGCTATCGGTAACCTTGAGTTGTCAGCTGTTACCACCACACGACTTCCCTTATACTCAGACGAGTTTTGCAACTTTTGTTTATCACCCGTCATGTGATTTGAGCACCCTGAGTCTACAATCTAGTCATTCTCATAGTCAATCCCTTTAGATGTAGCTGTAAGAGCTATCTCTTCTTCTTCCTTTACAAATGATGCTTCAGCATCCCATTCATCTTCGATTTGCTCTTTAGAACTAGAAGTAACAGTATTACTCTCAGCATGCTTTTTCTTAGACCAACAGTCTTTCGCCATGTGGCTCTTCTTCCCGTAATTGTAGCAATCACCTTCGAACCTTCTACTATTACCATGATTCTTTGAAGTTTCCCTTGGATGAGAACCTTCCTCTCTTTGATGACCTTTTATCTTGTCACCATTCGTTTTAGATCCACCTCTGACGTGTTGGTTGAAGTTACCTTTACTTTTGCTTGTGTAGAGTGCTTCTTTTTTACCCTTCAACGAGATTCCTCCCATTTGCTTAGCCAAAGCTTCTTGACCAACAAGTAAATTTTCGAACTCAACAAGTGATGGTTGTGTCGGTCATCCTTGTACTGCAGCAACAAAACTTTGGTATTCGGGTCGCAAACCATGGAAAATTATTCTTTTTATCCTGATTTTCCCAATAGCAGCATTTGGATCTAACTCTGAAATTTCACGGCATATAGACTTCACCTTATGAAAGTATTGGACGATCGTCATATCACGTTGTGCCATTGATAGCAGCTCGTTCTCGAGAAGTTGTAGCTTTATATCGTTCTTCTTTGAAAAAGGTGTAACGAAAGTATCCCATGCTTTTTTCGGTGTTTTGGCATCTCGAATGTGCTCTAACATTTCTTCTTCAATTGTGGTCTTTAAAGAAAACATCGCCTTGCCTGCTTTAATCTTCCATTTTCGTAAGATGTCATTAGCATCTTCTATTGTTGGTTGTGTAACTTCACTACTGCCGACAATCTCCCAAAGGTCTTGACCTTGTAGGTAAGACTCCATGTATGTTGCCCACGTGTTGTAGTTTTGATTGTTGAGCTTCTTGATTCCTCCAACTACTTGAAGGTCATCCATCAGGCCGACAGAGCTTCTACTAAACGGAACAAACTTGACTAACGATCTTATAGAGGAGTAAACTCCTCATGACTCAAGATAGCTTCACCAAAATCGATCATTGGCAACCTAGCTCTGATACCAATTGTTGAGGAAAATCTAGAGTACTTAACTCTAAATGCACAAATATTGGATATAAACAAGTAAACAATTTACTTGTACTATACCCTCAATAAAAATATCACTCACAAGTTGAAGAAGAAAATAACATTCTATTAAGAAAAACACACTTTTACAAACACTCGCACTTTTTACAATTTCTCAAGACCTCTTACTCATAACTTATTTCTCACAACTTGTTTTCTTACTACTTGATAAATGAGAGGACTCACCCCTATTTATACTAGTGGCACCTCCTTAATTAATGACTAAGATTGTGCCAACACATTTTTAATCTAATAGTTATAATTTGTCATCTAGAACTTTTCACCAAAATATCTATTAGTCTAGAGTTTTCCACCAAAATATTTATTATTCTAAAATTTTTTATTTTTCTCTTATCTAAAAATATCTAGAGTTTTCTCTAGGAAGATTCTAGAGATTGGGCTCTAAAAATATCTAGAGTTTTCTCTAAGAACATTCTAGAAAATGGGCTCTAAATTGTTATTGGGCTTTTCTTAATTGGGCTAGTATTGAATTTTAACATATTATGGGTTATATTCAGAATTTGGTTATTGATAAAACTTTTGAGTGAATGAATCTTCAACTAAACTTTTTATTATCACTTACAATATTTGATTTTGTGATTGCAGAAACAGAGCAATCTTATGTTTTAGTTTGATTCTTCTACTGAATTTAATGGATGAAAGCTGTTTGGTTGACTACCATATCCTTACCAAATTTTGAATGTATTGCTGATGCTAGTGACATTTTAGATTTGAAAGTTTCTGAGGTATCTTCAACTTGAAAGTTTCTCTCAATTGACAATAGGAAAAATATATTAAAAATGAAGGCTTTGTTTGTCTCTCAAGAAGCTTGGGAAATTGTTGAAAAGAGGTTATGGAACCCAGAACTGTACAAGAAGTAGGTCTACCTTAAAATCAAACAGATTCTCTTGTAGAAACGTAAAACAAAGATGAGAAGGCTCTCTTCCTCATCCATTAAGATGTTGATGAAACCAAAATTTTTAAATAATTGGGATGACAACAATCTCCAAGAATGTGCTGAGTAGTCTCTTCAAGATTCATTAAAAGGAGTTGAGATGGCAAAGAAAATTCGTCTCCAAATATTAAAAGATGAGTTTGAAGCATTGCAAAATCAATTTCAAAATACTCTTTGAGGGTAGTCATAGAAAATCCAACAAAAAAGAAGAAAAGAAATGGATCTCAAATGATTTTCATGTGATGGAGAAGATTTTGTGATTGTTGAAGTCATTGAAGAATCAAAATACTTTGGAGACTATGAATATAGATTGATTTAAAGGATGTATACAAGCCTATGAACAAATATATTTGTGAAGAATGAAAAAGGAAGGTAACACGTTGGATCATGCACTCTCATTGCTAGAAAATAAAGAGGAATCGCATGACACAACAAGGCAAAGAGGACTTGGTGTTAAAGAAAAAGGAAGAGGAGAGAAGCTACTATTAATGAAGATTTGAAAGATCAATCTCGAATACAATGCTAAGATTGCAAGAAATATGGTCATGTCAGCTCTGCTTTCAGAAGATGTAGTAGCGGGTTCGATTCATTATCATTTTCCCCAATTAGAAAATAAATAAAAAATTTAGATATGACCATGGTATGAAACAATTTAGATTAGATGTGGAATGTGTCCATAGAGCGATTTGAGGGATTTGTGAAGCAATAACAATTGACTATTGACATATTTTGTTAAATTTCTCTTGTAAATCATATATAATTTCTATTTGGTTGAAGGAAAGGATGGGATGAAGGTTTTTCAATGGTCATCGTTTTCCCATCCATCAAATAAAAAGATCCTTTCCTTTGTTGTTCCAGATTGTATTTCTTCTTTTCTGAATCCCCTACTTTTTTCCTCCAAGAAAGAAACTTGAGAGTGGTGGCATTAGTTGAACAAGTTCTAGTTATAAACTTGGTTATTAAGCTTCTCTCTCGACTAGATGAGATGGATGATATGCCCAGCTACATGAACAACCACATTCGCGGGAAAGCCAGCCTAGCCCTTCTCTGCACTCACTCGCCCCTTACTGCACCTTTGGGGTAGCCACTTTTGTCTCAGCTTTAGGCTTGGATGACAACCTACAGCTGCTAATGAGGACCGTTCCACTCGTGCCCCCTTGGGGGGGTCACTTCGTTGCACTCACCTTAAGGAACAAACGAATGGATCAAAGTTGTGTGTTTTATGTAATTGATGAAAGAAATCGTTTGTGTACGTGCGATGTAGACAAGAAAATCTTATTAAATTGAAAGCGTGAAAGGGGAATGAATGAGTGGCATCCTAGTAAGATGTCCTAAACGATTCTCTTCATAAGCTAGTCGCCCAAGAAAACCCACAAAGATGATTTGATGGGGCTAGAATTCGTTGAATCCTAACTCAAGTCCAACAAGAGGAACATAATTGTCAGAATGCGACTTTTGGAGAAACCTAGATGTATATGAAATAGTTTAAGTGGTTTTGTAATTGATATTAATATACTTAATATTTCTTTTAGTTTCTGTTTCTAATTGTGTTTTTTAGGCTTGTCAATGGATATTCGAAAATCCAAAGCCAAATTCGATTAAAAAAATTGGATATTATTCAAAAATTTTGAATATCGGATTTGAATTCAGATGTTAAATTTAATATTCAAATGTTGCGAAATCCAATCCGATAATATCCAACCCGATTTAAATACATATGTTATATAACAAAACTTTCCTTACCCCTCTTCATTTTTTCTCTCAAACCTAAACGACAAAACCAGCAAAGCAAAGGGGTTTCATATGTGCGAATCACTTGAACGTCTGATGACCACATATTCTCTTCCGGGCAAGCATCCATGTAGGTGCTCTCTCTCTCTCTCTCTCTCTCATATCTTCAATCTCAAATTAAAACTCTATTTTTTTCCTTCAAAATTCAGTCTTCAACTTCAAACCAAAAAAACCTTGAAGTTATTTATTTATTTATTTTTAAAATTCATATCTTCACTATCATCTTCAACGTTGATTGATTTGCCATACACTTGATGTTTTGCTTGAAATCTTATTGTTTATTTTCTTTCCCAAAAATCAAATTTTATTTGAGGGTAAGGTTGAAGATGACAAGTTTTGAAGTTGAAAAGAGTTAGGAAAATCAGGATTTTTTTGGTAAAGATTGAAGATGATGGTATAGAACGAATCAATTTTTTGTAGGTTTTTTATCTGATCGGATATTATCGAATATCTGACAGATTTTTTGAATTTGAATCTTGATTCATAAGATCCCTCAAATTTCAAATTCGAATTTGGAGGCTGTAAAAAAAATTTAGATTTGAATTCGGATATGACCACATCCGATTTGATTAGTATCCGTTTATAGCCCTAGTGTTCTCTATATATATTATGATTTTTGAATTATGATAACAGGTATTTGGATTGTACGAAGAAAGATTATCAATGACTTGATGCATGGAAGGAAGTATGACATTGATGACATATAACTATCATGACTCACATTAATGATCTAACTAAAATATAATAGTATAGTATCAAAATGATTGGTCTTATTGACATGTTTTGAAAAATCGTGTACATGTGTAATATTGTATTTAACAGAGTCTAATTATTGTGTAAAAGACTAACATAACTTTGTCTTTTTTACTAAAAGACAAAATGAGGAGAGGTATTGTTAGAAATTTTTTTTTTTTTGAATGGTCCACGATTCTTCAACTTAAAGTTTCGAAATGAGTTGAGTTTTGGTGAGGATGATCTCTTCACCATAGAGATCATCCTCACAAAAAATCAGCAAATTCCGAAACTTGTAACCCCTATTTTGAAAAATGTTTAGCTCAATGTTTAGTTATCTTTAAGGCCTCCGAACGCTTCCCTATATATATATAGGGTAGACTTTTTTTGACAAAATCCTAGATAACATTCTAGACAAAGCATTTTGTCTTATATGGTTTAAAAAATTTGAAATGGGCTGATTTTTTGTGAGGATGTTCTCTATGATGAGAAAATCATCATCACAAAAAATCAGTCAATTCTGAAATTTCAAACCCTAGTTTATAAGTTGAAGAATTGTGAACCATCAATTTTTTACTATCACTTTGGAACCACTTTTTACGGGGTTAGAAGTTTCAGAATTGGCTGATTTTTTTTTGTAAGGATAATCTACTCACTATAGAGATCATCTCACATAAAATCAGCTCATTTCGAAACTTTTTAACCGTATGAGACAAAACTTTGTTTAATATATATATAAAATCAGCTCAATTTTTTTATATATATATATAGAATGTTGTCTAGGATTTTGTCAAAAGAATGCCACCTATATATATATATATATATATATATATATCGAGAGAGAGAGAGAGAAAGAGAAAAGGTGAGTCTAGCATTTACAAAAGTGAGTTAATTTGATTCACATCAAAAGGGATATCAGTTCACTCAGTCAGATTTATTTGAGTCATATTATTGATCTAAATGGCACAACAAGGTATGCATCCAATTTAATTTAATTAGATCAGGAACATGATAGGTTTTTGAGATATATAATTGATTTTGAACGATTGACATAATGGATGATTGAATTTGTAAATCCATAAATTCTAACATTGGACTGATCTACTTAGAATCATATTGAGTTTTGTTAAAAAAATGGTTTAACGGTTTGGTAATAATTCGATACCAAACCGGTCCATTGCCAGTCTAATTGAAATTAGAATATATTTTCTTGGGATTGTCAAATAATGAATCATAGAAAATTGTAATAATCAAGGGCGGAGCTAGGGGGGCAATTGCCCACCCTGGATTTTTTAGAATTTGTTTTCTAAGAGTTTATATGTAATATTTTCACATAAATTAAAGATTTTTATAATTTTTAAAAAAACAAAAGGGAGGTTTTACATATTTTTAACAAACATAACGGGTCTAATTTCAATTTCATAAGTCTAATCTATTTCCCCTCCCCAACTCCCAAACCCGATTGAAAGTTAGGGTTTTCTTTCGTTCTTTGCAACTTGCAAGAGAGCAAGTTTGCAACTCGATTTGTCTCTTGTCTCTCCTCTTGCCTCTCAAGTCTAACCTTTGGGTTCTCTCCTCTTGGCCATTCTGAGTTGCGACTTTACTTGTGAATTGCGATCTTGCCTCTCATCTTTAAAGAAGAAGAGCACGGTAAAAATTTTATCAGATTTTGTTTTCCAATTATCCTATTTTTATTTTCTCTCTTAAAGCATGATTTTAAACAATTAAGGAAATTGAGGAATACAATGTGTTTGTCAAACCTGTGGAGGTCATTTTTGTGATTGACCTCGAGATTTAATTTTTTGCAAGATCATTCACCAATAAATCATACAAATAATAGAAAAAATAACAAAAAGGACAAAGAACATAAAAATATTTTTTATGTGGTTTGACAAACGTGCCTACGTCCACGGGTTCGGGAAGCTATTTCACTATAGATCTCACAGTTACATAGCCTCATCTCCCTTTTCCTCTACCTTCTTCTCCTTTTTTCCTCCCCTTTTACAAGACCTCTCGACCTTTAAATAGAGAAATCCTAATTAGAGTCTTAACCCTAATCAAGTTATAATTGACCACATTACCCCTTATCCAAAATAACAATTACATAACAAGGAGAATAATCATCTTAAATTAGGAATCTTTCCTAATAAGATAGAACTCTCTTTAGATGATGTCACGTGTCCACCCCGAGATGCACGTTGATGGTGCGAATGGGCGATCCAGATGGGAAACGATTTTATCCTTCCACATAGCCCCCTCTTGAAGGTGGAGATCAATATATTGAGATCCGCCTTTGAGAAATACTTCTACTTGAGTGAATTCCATCCTTGATTTTTGAATTAGTATGATTTTTGATCCCCCAAGCCTATTGCTTGCAAACTTGATATTCAACTTGGTTGAAATCTCATAATAAGTAGATGTTCAAATAATAAAATTAACCTCAAGTTGGGCTTGATTTTCGTAATGAGTCAAAATTTTGATAAATGATAGAAGAATCGATCGAAATCCTAAATCGGGCTTGGATTTCAAAGTGATCAAAGACTTTAATAAATGATAACAGAACCAACCAAAATCCTAGATCAGGCTTGGATCTCAAAACGATTCAAGACTTAGATAAACAATAGAACCGACCGAAGTCCCAGATCAGGCTTGGATCCCAAAACGATTCAAGAATTTAATAAACAATAGAACCAATCAAAATCTCAAATTGGGCTTGGATCCTAGAATGATCCAAGACTTCAATAAATAAAAGAATCGACCGAAATCCCAAATTGGGCTTGGATCCCAAAATGATCCAAGATTTTGATAATCAATAAAATAACCAATCGTATTGGATTTTGCATCACTCACCTCATAGAGTGATGCTCGGATTCGGGAGGAACCGACCTTATTAGAATTTTGTGCCACTCACCTCATAGAATGATACTCGGATTCACTAGGGAATCGATCTTATTCGGATTTCATGCCACTCACCTCATAGAGTAACACTCGGATCCACCAGGGAACCGATCTTATTCAGATTTCATGCCACTCACTTCATAGAGTGACACTCGAGTCCACTGGGGAACCAACCTTATTTGGATTTTGTGCCACTCACCTCATAGAGTGATACTCGGGTCCAGGAGGAATTAACCTTTTCTCCTTATAAAAATTTATTGAATCGACTTGAAAAACTTGAACTAATGGAGATCACAACATTCATAGAATATAATTATTTTATCTTTGTGGTTTAGAATTATGGACTGAACCTCTCACCTCAATGGAGTCCCTAAACTCAATCAAATTAGGTACGAGGTTAGCCCCCATACTACTTTTAAATCGAATCTTCAAGTAACAAATTTTGTCATATGGAACTCTTATTACGAGTTTGAACTAAGCTCCCATACTATAATGGATTATAAATTGAGCTACTTAATTCAGCGAAGTCTGTAGATTCAACCGAATTATTAGCCCCCAAATTTATTTGTCAGACCAACCTTTCTAATAAGAATTTGGCTCAATATAAATAAAACCCCCAAGCATAGTAATTAACCATATTTCCTAACAAGAATTATAACTAAGGGGTCACATATGACTCTTAATTATGGGTATAAATTGAGCCCCCGAACCATATCATCGTTCGACACTATTGTTTGTTGTACATTTAATAAAATTTAAGAACTTTAAATTTAACATAAATACCTGGTTGTATCACCGTATTTGTGATACGACTCTTTGTTTGGAAACCTGCAATGTTCTTGGATTGTGTAATTGGACCGTATAATCCCAAGACCGCATGCTTCAATCGCATGTGTCAGTCACTCTCCGTAGAGGTGAGTTTGTCTTAATGCGCCAAATCTACTTGTCATATTCGTCCGAGGGTCAACTTGAACTGACCTACTATCCTTCATTAAACTCACTTCTATCAAAATTAACCTGACATTACTGTTTCCATATCATCTGTATCACACAAAGATTAATATAACTGATGCTAGCCACAAGATGCGCCCTCTAATCAATTTGTTTCCTTGGAATGCAACCTGGACCTAGACAAAGAGACTTGGTGATATCAATCATTTTAAATGCCTTTTAAATATTTGGTAGCACCTTGGTTGCAGCATCAATAGAAACCTGGCAATATCGATACCATTGTTCCCCAAGCTGGTTATAGCATGACCTTGGTTTTATGTTGCCCTTTATCATTTATCCCCACCCATGCGAGCAACGTGTAAGTGGTTTAGCCAATTATGAACTTGATTCACATGAACAACATAACTTCTTTTAGATCATAATTTCTGTTATAACATAAATCAGTTATCCAGCTGTATTATTGTTGTAACTAATTTCTGCTATATTTCTATATATAGCTATCCTCATTGTAATATCAGAAGATGAATAAGAAAACAGAACAGATTACTAATTCTTTTTCTCCTATTCTCATTATGGTATCAGAGTAGAAGTTCCTCTACTCTGTTTCTCTAGATTTCTAGATCATTCTCAATTTGTTCAGAGTTCTTCATTTGATTTCCTTCATTGATTCTTCAATTGTTTTCTTTGTTCCTTCTCTTGATTTCCATGGAGACTCCGGGATCAGAAAACTTGAAGACGCCCAGTGGTAATTCCACCATTGATAATCTTTCAAATTCTTATTTTGTTCATTATTCAGATAGTCCAGGTTTCGTTCTTATTTCTCAACCATTGATTGGAGACAACTATACCTCTTGGAGTCGGGCAATGTTGATCGCTCTCTCTGTCAAGAACAAACTTGGATTCATAGATGGTTTAATTCCTAAACTAGAAGGTACTGATCCAAATCTTCTTAGTTCATGGATTAGAAATAATAATATTGTGATTTCGTGGATTCTGAATTCCGTTTCTAAAGAGATATCTGCTAGCATAATCTTTTCTGATTCTGCTTATGAAATATGGCTTGATCTTAAGGATCGATTTCAACAAAGTAATGGTCCTAGAATTTTCCAATTACGTAGAGAATTGATGAATCATGTTCAGAACCAAAACTCTGTTAGTATTCACTTTACCAAGCTTAAATCTATATGGGAAGAGTTGAGCAATTACAGGCCTAGCTGTACTTATGGTAAATGCACTTGTGGAAGTGTTAAACAATTGAATTCTCATTATCAAATGGAGTACATAATGTCATTTCTCATGGGATTACATGACTCTTTTTCTCAAATCCGAGGTCAACTTCTCCTTATGGACCCTTTACCTCCCATAAACAAAGTGTTTGCTCTTATTTCTCAAAAAGAACATCAAAGGAAGGTTGGCACAAACCTCAGTTCTTCCCCTGATTCCACCAATACTATGACCTTTGCTGTCAAGAGCAACGATTTTAAAAGATCTGGTGATAGAGGAAATTACAATTCTAATCCTCGTAATTCAGGAACTTACAAAGGACAGAAGAAAGAGAGACCTTTTTGCACACATTGTCAGTACCATGGTCACATTGTTGAGAAGTGCTATAAGATCCATGGTTATCCACTAGGTTTTCAACCACGACAAAGGGATAATTACTCATATTCTACCAACTAAGCTGCTGTGAATCAAGTCATCAGTCAGCCATCTTATAACTCTTCATTTGGTTGTCCTGAGACTAATGTTGGGAATTTTGTTCAAAATCTCAATCCTAATCAATATCAACAGTTAATGTCCATGCTGTCCACTCATTTTACTGCTTCTGCTAGTTCTACTAATCATCAAAAGCCTTCAGTTGCTGCTACCTATTCTGCAGGTATATGTTTTTCTATTTCTTGAAGCCCAATCTTCTCATCTACTTATTTTTGGATAGTTGATTCGGAGGCTACTAGGCATATTTGTTCAAATTCTAATCTCTTCACTACAATGAGAGCCATTCAACACTCTACTGTCACTTTACCTAATCATACACAGATAGCTGTTGCTTTTTCTGGTGACATCAAGCTTTGTGATAGCATTATTCTCAATGATGTTCTTTATGTTCCTCAATTCAAGTTCAACTTGTTGTCAGTCAGTGCTTTTACTAAAGGATCACAATCTACGATAAAAATTTTTCATGATTGCTTCGTTATTCAGGAAATCAACAACAAGAAGACGATTGGCAAGGGTGATAAGCTTGAAGACTTGTATGTTCTTGATTCTACTACTTTGCAGTCCCAATCTATTGCTTCTGTCAACTATGTTTCTGCTCGAGTTTGGTACAATAGATTAGGTCATTTGTCCTTTAAGAGACTTGATTGTTTGAGAAATCATTTATACTTTGATACTGTTAAGTACAATAAGTCTGATCCTTGCTATATCTGTCATTTGACTAAACAGCGAAGACTTCCTTTGTTACCAATAATCATATAGCTAAAAGTCATTTTGATTTGATACATTGCGATGTTTGGGGTCCTTATCATGTCTCATCTCAATCTAGTTATAGATATTTTCTCACTTTGGTTGATGATTGTACTCGTTTTACATGGCTTTTCTTGCTTCAATAGAAATTTGATGTTAGTACTGTTATACCAAGATTCTTTAACATGGTTGATACTCAGTTTAATGCCAAAATCAAGATTTTTAGATCTGATAATGCTCCTGAGTTGCAGTTCACTGAGTTTTTCATTGCTAAGGGTGTTCTTCATCAGTTTTCTTGTGTGGAAAGGCCACAACAAAATTCCGTGGTGGAACGGAAACATCAACATCTTCTTAATGTTGCTCGGGCTTTGTACTTTCAATCTAGAATTCCAATTGATTTTTGGAATGAGTGTGTTGTCACGACTACCTTTCTTATTAATTGGACACCTTCTCCATTGATTCAAAATAAGGCTCTTTATGAACTTTTATACCAATCTCCTACTGATTACTCTTTCTTCAGGGTATTTGGGTGCTTGGCTTTTGCATCTACTCTCACTGTTCATTGGACTAAGTTTGAGCCTAGAGCACGAATGTGTGTTTTTCTTGGTTATCCTCCTAGTATTAAAGGATATGAACTTTACGATATCCAAACCACACAAATCTTTATTTCTCGGGATGTTATCTTTCATGAGGATGTTTTTCCTTTTCATACTTTGGTCTCTTCTGAAAATTTAATTGATCCTTTTCCTGATTTGGTTCTGCCTAATTCTACTCTTGATGTTACTCCAATCCAATTTGTTTTTCCTTCTTCTTCTGTTACTCAAGAAGTGTTTGAGGTTACTGATCTTGTTCAAGATGTTCATGTTACTTCCTTACTAGATATACCCGAAGCTTCTGAAGTTGTACATGCTAGAAAATCCACAAGACAAGTTAAGCCTCCATCATATCTACATGACTATCATTGCAGTCTGGTTTCTTATAAGGAATTACCAAATTCGAATTCTTCTTATCCTTTATCCAAGTTTTTATCTTATAGTTCTTTATCAGACTCTCATAAAGCTTTTTTTTTGGCTGTCTCTTCTCATTTTGAATCTCAATTTTTCCATCAATCTATGCGATTTCAGCATTGGCGTGATGCTATGCAAACTGAGTTAGATGCTATGGAGGCAAATAATACTTGTTCCCTCACTATTCTTCCCAAAGACAAGCATTCCATTGGTTGTAAGCGGATTTATAAGATTAAATATAAATCTGATGGCTCTATAGAAAAGAATAAAGCACGTTTAGTTGCTAAGAGCTATATTCAGCAGGAAGGACTTGATTTTATTGAAACTTTTTCTCCAGTTGCCATACTTGTTACTGTCAAGGTTCTTTTGGCTCTTGCTGCTAATGAACATTGGCATTTAGTCCAGCTGGATGTGAATAATGCGTTTCTTTATGGTGATCTTTCTGAAAAAGTATATATGGATGTTCCTCTTGGATATGGCAGTAAGGGGGAGATCATTCCTCAAGGGGACAAGGTTGTTTGTCGACTTCCCAATTCCATTTATGGTTTAAAACAGGCCTCATGACAATGGTATTCAAAATTTTCTTAGGCTCTTCTTCGATTTGGTTTTACTCAATCAAAATCTGATTATTCTCTATTCACAAAAGGTACAGGTTCTTCTTTTATTGCCTTACTGGTCTATGTTGATGATATCATAATCATTAGACCTAATAATCAAGTCATTGATTCCTTGAAAAGCTTTCTTAATGATCAGTTTAAGCTTAAGGATTTGGGGTATTTAAAATACTTCCTTGGTCTTGAAATTGCCAAGTCTAGTAAAGGAGTTGTTATTTCTCAGCATCATTATACTCTTCAATTGCTTAAAGAAACCGATTATCTTGCTTGTGAACCTGCCAATTTACTTATGGATCCTAAAGTTTCTTTGAGTGCTGATACTGGTGATTTGTTAGTTGACATATCTCAATATAGGCGTTTCATTGGTCACCTTCTCTACTTGACTGTGTCCAGACCTGATATTACATTTGTTGTTCACAAATTAAGCCAATTTTTGGCCAAGCCTCGAATGCCTCATCTCAAGGCCATTCATCATCTTCTTCGTTATCTCAAGTCTAATCCTAGACAGGAGTTATTTTTCCCTTCTTCTTTATCCTTCCAAATTCAAGCTTTCTCTGATGCAGCTCCTTCTTCTCTCAATTTGAAAGCTTTTTCTGATTCGGATTGGGCATCTTGCTTGGATTCTAGGAAGTCTGTTACGGGTTTTTGCATATTCCTTGGTGACTCTTTGGTTTGCTAGAAATCAAAGAAACAATTTACAGTCTCCAGGTCCTCTGCTGAAGCTGAATACAAGGCCTTGGCTGCTACTGCAAGTGAGTTAGTTTGGATTCGTCAATTGTTGTAGGATTTTCAAGTTGTTGTTTCTTCTCCTACTCTTCTTTTTTGTGCTAATCAAGCTGTAGTTCATGTAACTTCTAATCCAACCTTTCATGAACGGACTAAACACATTGAAGTTAATTGTCATTTTGTCCGAGACAAGGTTGCTGATAGTTCTATTCGACTCATGCCCATTCGTTCTCAACATCAGTTAGCCGATGTCTTTACAAAGCCTTTGCCTTCATCTTTGTTGTTTCCACTTCTTTCCAAGATGTCTGTAAAGGACATTTACAGTCCATCTTGAGGGGGAATTTTAGATCATAATTTTTGTTATAACATAAATCAGTTATCCAACTATATATTGTTGTAACTAATTTCTGTTATATTTCTATATGTAGCTATCCTCTTTGTAATATCAGAAGATGAATAAGAAAACAGAATAGATTTCCAATTCTTTTTCTCCTATTCTCATTAACTTCATCTCTGTTTCTAGTCATCCATTTAGATTCTCCCATCAAATTAGCCACCAAATACTCAATAGGAAGCATAGCCAAACCAAGACCAGGGAAAACCCTTCTCCCAAACAGCATCATCCTAATTTCCCTGGTCCCTCTTATATTGAGCTTCTCCATTACGCTTCAAGAATCTCTCTGGCTTGAACTCTATCGGTTCCTTCCAAACCTTTGGATCCCGCCCCATCTCAGCCACCATGAAATTTACATCAACATCCTTCGGTAGCCGTCCAAAGATGTATCCTACTTAAAGAAATCGTTCTTAACTATCTTGTAATCTAAACTTTCAATGGGGCAGAGTTTGACACCAACAATTGCAACCTGTGAAGTATTGTTCGGGGTAGATATATGAAGTACTAAATAGTTGCGATGATCGAGTAGTAGCATGATCAGAGATGGAGCTTCTTCATCTCTGTTGACTCCTATTGCCATGGTTAGGGTTTTGAGAGCTTCCGAGAGAGAAAAGATCCGTATAGACAAGAAACTTTCAGTTTGACGACCAGTCCAACTCTTTCTATGCGAAGGCGAGTCGGATTGGTGGCTTGAACTGGTTTTGAACCCACGAATCATGGTGTTCAGATTGGATTCGTGGCGATTGAATTGTCGAAATTGGTTGGATGTTTCATTTTTTTATGGGTAAGTTGAGCATGACCTATGACCTCAAAGTTTCTTTGAAATATGTTAAACCAATTGAGCTATGGGTCTAAGCCCTAGTTTTGTATATCTTTGCAACACTTGATGAGTTATGAAGTACCTTTTGTTTATAAATAATCCAATCTTAATTTTTTATATAGTGAAATCTATTGTAAATAATGAATATATATAAATATATATGGGGTAGGATCAATAGCTAACTATTTGGTGAAGGTGTTTTGTCTTATATGAATTAAAAGTTTCAAAATTGGCATCTAAAGTGGTTCGCAAAAGATATATGGTCCACAATTCTTCAACTTTTGAACTGGGGTTAGAAAACTTGGTAATAGGTGCATTGATAACGTCAAACTATGTAGTGTGAAAATCACATCAAGGGATATTTGATCGGGTGATGATGATACTAAATAAAAATTACATACATAAGAAAATTTAGATGCGTTGATAATGTCAATATCAAGACATTAAAATCAAAACTATGTCATGTGAAAATCACATCTAGGGATATTTAATTGGGTGCGATGATGCTTATGAAAAAGTAGTTAGAACAAAGGAGAATACATCTCACTAGGCTCCTAAAGTAGTGGTAAGGTCAACAGCGAGGGTGATAATACTAAGCCATCCATCGAGAAAGCCAAATAATTTTTTAGGATTATGTTGTAGGCCTAGGTAAGGCTTAAGACCTATTAAGAGCCCATGACCGTGGTTTAATAGGTAATTAGTAACTCGATCTTAATTGTGCGAGATGGGTCTCCAAGTCCCTCATGCATACCATTTTTCTATTAATTTTTGAACAATTCAATCCCATTAAAGTTTTGAAGACTTCCACCATGCATGGGCAATCAACATATTAAAGGCTGTAGGATATTGGGTTTTAAACTTTTTATATAACTGATCTTGGCACTCATAATCAATCAAAACATGATGAAACAAAAACCTAAGTAATGTGTTCTTAAAAACATACTTGTAATGCTTATAAACCAGTGCAAAAACAGATCTGAACCGAAGTAATAATAAATTTAAAACTCTTGTTCCCCAAGTGTACCAAATCTTGATTTACCTTTTTGAATCTATGATAAACCTTAAGCCAAAATAGTAGTACTATCTCTTTTACCATTGTGTGATCAAAAGGATGATAGGGACAACCTCCACTTCCCTCTTTAATTGATTTCTCTTTCCAATTCAACATCATTACTAAATTGGAAAGAACGTTAGGAGAATGTGAGCTCTAATTCAATTAGGAAACCACAAAACCCATACAACGGAAAACTATTTGATAGCTTAATGGTTATTTCCCACCTAGTCCCTATTGTTTTTAGCCAACACAAATTCAATCCCTATACAAACGAATATTTTTATGGACCACCAAAAGAATTTTAACTTTAATGAAAAACCCAAAATAAAATAAATGTTTTGATTGAAATTCCAACAAAGGACACTCTTTTCTATTCATTAAAGTAAGTCAACCCCATCAAAGATTAGGGTATGCAAAATAAAAGAAAAGGAAAATGCTAAAGTGACATTGAAATTGACATTGTTTTACACATTGCTGTCATGGATGTGTATATGGAACCATATATGCTTTTCATTGAGATACGAGTAAAAAGTATGTATGTTATGTGTGCACCTCCATGTCAACAATGTGTGAAATAATGTAATGAAAGGAATGTATGTGCGGCAAAGTCCGGTTTATCATTTTGGGATTGATATTTCAATGCATGTCCACTACATTCTTAGATGAACTTTGATTAGTTTGCACAAAGTGGAAGTTCAAGTCCTCCAGACATTTTCATTTATGTACATGAATTTCAAAAATGCCTATCTTACCATTTTTACATTTATTCATTTTGAAATCAAGTGGAGATTTTGTTTTAAATAAAATAAATTTATATAAAAAATTGATGGACTTAGGTGCATAGATCAAGGTTCATGAAATCTATATTGATTTATAGATTGAAGTTCATTCATTAATTCTAAATGAATGAATTTAGTTAAAAGAGATGAGCCTAAAGTTGAAATATCTTTTGAAACATATTTATAATAAATAATACTTTACAATGCACATATGTTCGAAGAATTTGAGGCTCATGTATCAATTAATGGTAATTCATTGCATTGAGTATATTTCCACCACTATATAAACCTCTAAACCCCATTAGTTTTGACATCTTACTCATTTCTCACATCTCTCAATTTTCTCTCCACTTTTGTGAGAAATTTTTTTTCTCCATATTTCTTTTGAGCATCCTAAAGAGGCCAGGTACAAATTCGTATCGAGTGGTGCAAACTTGTAGAGTAACGGAATAGAGTCTAAGCTAGGTTGAATCTCAGAGATATTGTTGCCGTGTTCCATCACATAAACGGGAGGCTCATACTATCTTCAAGAAGTGTTTACGCATTTCTTAGCCAAATTGATTTGATCAGAGATTATTATTTTTATCTGTTTCTTACAACGAACATCAAATTTTGACTTCAAATCCAACGATTTTAAAATATGTCAACTCTTTTGTAGTTGTATCTCTAGTTGATCTGATTTCTGTTTATACAAACCATTTTGATGGTTGTTTTAATAATACAAATTTTAATAATTATGAGGAACAAATATATTTTTTCTCAAACAACTTAAAGTTGTTTATATTATATTTGAACCATGCCTAGCAATACCTACTGAAGGAACGAAGGAAATGAAGATTGTTGTTTCCAAGGCCCAAAAATGGGTAGAAGACGACCATGTGCACCGTTACAATATTCTGAATTTTCTCTTTGATCAACTTTACAACCAGCTCTCTCTATGAAGAAAAATCGTGTCAAGGAAGTATGAGATGCTCTAAAGACTGTTTACACGACAAGGGAATCTAGCACCGGAATTTCCTTGTTGGAAATTATATGGACTTTAAGATGAAAGATTGAAAATCCATTTTTCTCAAGTTCAAGAAATGCAAACAATCGTAGACTCTATTGTTGTTTTTAGGATGGCCTTTGATGACAAATTTTAAGTGAAGGAAATTGTTTAGAAATTGCCACCCTCGTGGAAGGAATACTGCACCAAGTAAATGCATATAAAAAATATCATTCGCTTGAGAAGTTGGATGTATTATCTGAGGACTGAAGAAGAAGTTCATCTTAGAGATAAGAAGCATGATGAACTTTTAGTCACAACTCACATCATGGAGGTGATGGCCAAAAAGAAAATCATTTGAACCAAAGAGAATAAAAAATAAAAAATAAAAAGCAAAGAAGAAAACTAAAAGGAAGAATTGAAGATGAGACAAGGATAAACAACCACATATATGCTTTACTTGTGGGAAACCTAGACTCATAATTAAATTTCGTCGCTGTGGTACCTCGCCAAACGCTAACACAAATCCTGAGGTCAAACCTCAAAGTTTAGATAGTTTCCACTTCTTATGTTAGCGTTTCACGGAACTCAAAAGCAATGAAAAACTGATAAGTTAATAACCAATAAATCCTGTATATAACAATGTACCAAAATATACAAGATGCGGAAGATAGTAAACTACGAATATAGTATAATTGGATCAGAGTTGCGCAAAAAGGTGGACATATACAAGATAACAAAAATTTCTTCACTCTAATATAGGCCTAGCATTCGACTACCAAAAGAACATATACTTTTCCTAGGACGAACAGACTCCTAGTAGAAGTAGTCATGGTGCACACCAGGTAACGGACTTTGATCGTCATATGACCCACCAGATAATCCTCGTTAGATGGGTCTACGATTGTAAGCTCTGAAACAAAAAATAATAGGAAGTAAAGGGTGAGTAACAATGCTTACCCAGTAGGTCCACAAACAGCCCCTACTAATAACCTCACCTAACATGTACGAATAAGCATACTGAAACATTTTTAATACATGCGAGGCATTATCAAGTAAAATACGATTAACTGGTATATATAGCCAGGGATGAGCAACTAAACAGTTTTAAGAATTCACATGGCATCAATCATATGTACGTACTATACATTTTCATTTTTATACAAATAATTTTTCAACATTGAAATGACAAGCATGCTTTGCAGTTTATAATTCAAAATATAACAATAGATACGTAATCCAAAATGGTGGAGTAGTGGAATTAAAGAGTTGGGATTCACGACTGGATCACTCCCAGTCAGGACATGATGTTACAACATTAATCTGGCTTTTAGTTCCTAATTTTATGGTCGGTCACTGCTCTTACTACACTGATGACCATTTCTTCGGCTCAGGCGGGTCGTTTGACATGACCGTAAGTAATAGGTCTCTTTTCGATGTGTCAGAAAGTTCAACTACTACTAGATTGTCAGTGATCATTGACTAATCATCTTCGTCTATGCCTATCAGGCGTGCAATTGATTCCCAAAGTAAATACTCTATTCGTATCCGACCACCTTTATAATACACATTCATTGATAAAGATAGAAGGGAATGGACCCAGATTGTAGTTGTGACTTCATTCTCATACGTGTCCTATACCATGTATGAACTTGGTAGTCCCTACTGTACATCCTAGGATAGTACACTACTCCGGATGATATGATGCACTATCCTTTCAGGTATTTACAAACTCTTTAACAGCTCACAAATTAACTACATATATGTATATCATTTTTTATTTCAAAACAAAATAGAAATTAACAATACAGGGTTGATAATGGATGTCCAATTTCCTACCATGCAACAGTGACTACCCGGCCTAAAATAAATAATAGTACTCGGAGCCTTTGCGCCAACATAAATTTAAATAAACATGCAACCCTTTCATTATCCCTAGATCTCCCTTCACCTACCTGCACATAACATACAACGTAAAATGCAGACATCACTTCTCAATATGATTCTGACATTTCACCGATTCGTCCCTTTCTCATTCTGTCGTGTTTTTACTTCTTGATTTTTTGAATCAAATATTTCTTTTTCAAGCTTGCAAATTTACTTTGATCATTCAATCGAAAAACTGTTTAATTTTTGTTAAAATGAGGTCCCAATAGGTATGCGAAGGCAAACTACCAAAACTGAAAAAGTTGATGAAAATTTGACTAATTGTCAGAAACTTGATTTTTCAAAGTTGTCGAAATTGAAAATGGATTTTTGTAAATGAAGACCCTTGACAACATGAGAAGAGCCATGTAATTTTGTAATCTAATTCAAAGTAATGCAAAATATATCACACGAATTCTTGAAACATTTTCGTCGTGACGAAATTTTGTTTATTTTTTTCCTAGCTCATTTGAAAGAGTTACGGGCCCATAAGTAATCGTTTTGACATGTTAAAAGCATGTGGAATCCAAAAAAATATCATAAATTTTTTTTGGGCACTTTTGGTTTTCATGGTGGTACCGTGACTAAGGCTTGTGGCTCACGATGGCATTGTGGATAAGGCACGGTGGCACCGTAACTATTCATGATGGAACCATCAGAATGCTGAAAACTTCAAATTTTTTCATTTTTTCATCGTTTCTTCAAGTTTTTCACTCATTTTTTATTCTAATAACCCACTCATGAATCCAATAATTAAATCATGATAAAATATATCAAATACATTAGTTCTACTATAAATTTGAAATAATTACAACAACATTCTATGATTTTTAAAACACAACATAAGTTTCGAAACATCCCTAAATGCAATTTTCTCGAAATCTACGGGTACTAATAAGAGTTGAGAGTCCCCTACTTGGTTCGTGGTTGTCAATGGTGATGAACCAACACCAAGGGTCAATGTTCAGCGGCTTAAAGTTTCGAAAGTGATTGAACTCGGTGACAACGGTCGGGTTGGTTGTGAAATCCTCTTTGAAGGTGTTTTTCCCCTTTTCAATGACGATGGATGACTTTTTCTTGATTTGGATGAGACTTTAAGTGGGTATAGATGAACCTACTTGCTGATTTTCTTGAGAGAACAAGGAAAAGAAAGGAAGATGAAGGTTAAACGGGTTGAAGGTGTGGAGCTCGTCGATGCCGACAACATTATCTCCTTCGTCGATGATCAACTCGGACTTGTTTGCGATAGATCTTGATGGAAAGGGTTGAAACCCTAGGTTTGGAGAATGGGCTGATTTTTTGTGAATTGGAGAGGAGATAGTAAATAAAAGAATGAGTTGGTTCTTTTTATAATAAAAGGTAAGGGTATTTTTGTATTTTTCCTTCATTTGTATTTTCGACAAAATCTTGACCATTCGAACTTAGAAAATGACATATGAGTATTCCATTTAGAATAATTTTTCGTTGCGGACCTCATGATGCTGTTTAATTTTTCTAATTCTTCCTCTAATGAAAATTTATTATTTTGGGTCCCACTTAACATAAAATTCGAGAATTTTATAACTTTATCATCCGAACTCGAATTTAAACGTGCTTACAGGCTAGAATATATATTTTGATCATTTTAAACCTAATGGCGAAGTCAAAATTCGTTAAAAATGAATGGATTAAAATTTGAGTATTCTACCCTAAGTTTTTTTTTTTTAATTTTATCAAAATTCACAATTAGATTTCCTTGAGATACAAATTAAAAACTCGTAGTGTTACATTCTCCCCCTTAATAAAAATTTTGTCATCAAAATGAAAATCAAACCTTATTCTCTGAATAGTTCTGGATACTTAGCCTGCATCTCAACCTCTTTTTCTTATGTGGCTTCTTCTACATTATGGTGCCTCCACAATACCTTGACTAGAGGGATAGATTTTGATCTGAGTTGTTTTACTCTCCTGTCTAGTATCTGTACTATACCTTCCTCGTAGGATACGTCTTCATCTACCTCTAAATTCTACAAGTCAACCACATGTGAAGGGTCTGATAAGTACTTCTTCAGCATGGATACGTGGAACACATTGTGAACTTGCTCAAGTTGTAGGGGTAGAATTAATCGGTATGCCACTGGACCTATCCGTTCAACTATCTCAAATGGTCTTACAAATCGTGACTTTAATTTGTCCTTCATGCCAAATCTAGAGATCCCTCTTCGGGGCGATTCCTTCAAGAATACTTGATCCCCAACTTGAAATTTCAAAGGTCTGTGCTGCTTGTCTACATAGTTTTTCTATCTACTCTGATCAGTTTTTAGTCTATCCCATATAATGCGTACTGTCTCAATAGTTTTCTCAACAATCTCGAACCCTAATACCATGGCATCTCCTGTTTCTACTCAACATATCGGTAATCAACACGGCCTACCGTATAAAGCATCAATTGGTGCCATGCCGATACTAGCTTGGAAGCTGTTATTATACGAGAATTTCACCAATGGTAAGTGTTGTTTCCAATTCCCTCCAAAACCAAAACACATGCCTACAACATGTCTTCTAAAATCTGAATTACTCGCTCAGACTGTGGGTGAAATGTTGTGCTGAAGTTCAACTCAGTATCCATTGTTTTGTGCAGACTCTCCCAAAATCGGGAAGTAAATCTGGAATCCCTGTCTGGCACGATAAAAACTACCACTCCATGTAATCATACTATCTCAGCTATGTATATTTGGCTTAGTCGATCCACAATCACCCATATAACATCCGACCTATTACTAGCTCTCGGTAACCCCATTACAAAGTCCATGGCCACGTGTTCCCATTTTCATTCCGTTATAGGTAATGGTTGGAGCAATCCTGCTAGGTTATGGTGTTTTGTTTTGACTTGATGGTAGGTTAGGTATCTACCTACATATTCTGCAATTACCTTCTTCATACCCAGAAATCAGAAATTCCTTCGTAGGTCTCTATACATCTTCGTGCCTCCTGGGTGAATCAAATATCGGGAATGGTATGCCTCGCCTAGTATGTCGGACCTCAATTGCGAGTCCTACGGTACCCACATCCTACCTCAAAATATGAGAACCTCATCTGATCCTTTCGACCAATCTAGGTCAATCAGGTCCTTGGCTCTCAACTCATATTCTCCCACATATTCATCTACTTTTTGGGCTTCCTTAATTCGTACTATCAACTCATTTTCAATTCTCAATGTACCTAGATGCATGTGCCATCTAAACTTTTCCCCTGAAGTCTCAAACACTGTTTCTGCGGCCTATTCAAGCAATTGTCATTCTTTCACCATCATATGAGCTACAATGTTTCTACTCAACGTGTCGGCAACCACTTTGGCTTTTCTTGGGTGGTACTCAAGGGTAAAGTCGTAATCCTTGAGGTACTACATCCAACCTTGCTGTTTCATATTCAATTCTCGTTCCCAGAATATGTACTTAAGGCTCTTATGATCAGAGAATACTTCAAACTTCTCCCCGTATAGATAGTGTCTCCAAATGCGTAGTACGAACACAATAACGGCTAACTCAAGATCATGGACTGGATAATTCTTCTCATGATTCTTCAACTTTCTAGATGCGTATGCCACTACTTTCCCATATTGCATCAATACGGCTCCCAAACCAATCCCAAAAGCATCAGTAAAGATCGTCAAGCCTTCACCTACAATCGGAGATACTAAAATTAGAGCGGTTGTCAATCTTTTCTTCAATTCTTGAAATGCAGTCTCGCACTTTTCATCCCACTCAAACCGAACATTTTTCTACGTCAGTCTTGTCAACGGTGCTGTAAGAGTGGAGAATCCCTCAATAAACCTTCTATAGTAGTCAGCCATCCCAAGAAAACTTCTAATATCTATCACTGTCTTAGGCTGTTTCCACATTAATACAGCTTCAACCTTGGAGAGGTCTACTACTATCCCTTCATTGGATACCACGTGTCCTAGGAATTTCACCTTCTGGAGCCGGAATTCACATTTGTTGAACTTGACATATAACTTATGCCCACGTAAAATCTGTAATGTAATTATGAGGTGTCTCTCGTGAACCTCCCTCGACTTAGAGTAAATTAGGATGTCATCTATGAACACAATGACAAACTTGTCAAGGTGCTCCCAAAACACCCGGTGCATCAGATCCATGAATGTTGCCGGGCATTCGTCAAACCGAAAGGCATCACTAGATACTCAAAGTGTCCTAGCCTGATTTGAAATGTAGTATTCGGAATAGCCACCTCCCGGATCCTGAACTGCTGGTACCCAGATCGTAAATCGATCTTAGAGAAGTATTGGGCACCCTGTAGTTGGTTAAATAAATCATCGATGCGTAGAAGGGAGTACTTATTCTTGATGGTCACTTAATTTAACCTCCAATAGTCGATACAGAATCAGATTGACCCATCATTCTTTTTGACAAAAAAATTGATGTTCTCCAGGGTGAGGAACTCGATTGAATAAACCCCAAGTTAGTAAGCTCATCAATATGCGCTTTCAACTCTCAGGTTTCTACAAGGGCTATTCGGTATGGTGCAATGGAGATAGGCCCTGTGCCTGGTACCAAATCGACAGAAAAATCTATCTCATGACTTGGAGGCGAACCTAATAATTCATTTGGAAAAAATATTCCCAAATTCCCTGACTACCTCTACCATATCCGATAATGTCTCTAACTCCGCTATTCTCAAAGTTCCCAACTGGTTGTATAAAGAACTGTCTCTTTTGTACCTGGATCTTCGAACTTTATCTTTCGAATATCCTAGTCTTCTAAAGACTACTGACCTCGCGAAACAATCTACATGGGCATGGTTCTGTACTAGCCAATCCATCCCTAATATGACATCAAAGTCACAACTATCTAATGTCATAAAGTCGGTACTCATCTCCTGATCTTGTATTCTAATTATACAATTTCGACACAATCTCTGGGCTATCTGTCGGTCTCCCAACGGTGTGGATAGTTTCATTACTCGGCCTATGTCAGAAATCTCAAAGTCTAGCAACTTTGCAATATTGGTGGAAATATATGATTTAGAAGAATTGGTATAAAACAAAACTCGAATGCTAATATTAGAAATCAAAATTGTACCTTCTAGCACCTCGTCTGAAACTGGTATCTCCTCTTGAGTCAGATGATACACCCTGCCCTGGGGTCTAAGAATCACCCCTGACTGTGACTATGATGAAGGGTAGTTCCTCCTGATATGTCCTATCTGCCCACACTCAAAGCATGCCAAAGGTCCCGTCTGTATAGGTCTCTTTGGGGTGGATGGTTTCAGAATTTTTCTGGTTGGTCCCTTTGGCCCTGTTGGCCTTACTGGAGCCCCAACTGGTCCATAACTCGACGGCGTAGGAGCTCGATACTACGGATATGTAGGTTCAGAAACACTCGGTCTTGAAAGCATCGACTTCTTGGTCGGATCGGCCCTAGGAGGAGAAAAAGTCTAGGGCCGACTGGCCTGCCCCCTCGAAGTCTGTAGCTCTATCTTGTCTCGCTCAACCCTCTGAGTTCGACTGACCATGTCTCGATAGCTAGTGGTTTCAATCACTGACATCCTGGCCCTTAAGTAGGATCGTAATCCTCTGAAAAATCTATGAACCTTTTACAGATCGGTCGGAATGAGCTTGGGTGCATATCGTGATAATATGGTAAATCTCAACTGGTAATCCATAACGGATAGATTGCCTTGCACCAAACCTGAAAACTCTTGATGCTTAATTTCTCGGGCCGTCTCAGATATGAATCTGTCCAAGAACATCCTTTCAAAATTGGCCCACTCGAAGGGTTCATCTCCCAAAACATTCCTCTTGAAATGCTACCAATGGCCTGTATCCCCATCAAACTAAAAGGCAGCCACCGGTACCCACTTGTCTCTCAGGCACTGCATGGTACTCAGAATCTCTAAGGTCCTCAAAACCCACTCCTCGACTTCAATCGGGTTGGAAGAACTTCCAAACCTAGGTAGGCATAATCGCTGGAAGTCTTGTAGCCACATCCCTGGATCTATCTGAGTCTGGGGTGGGAGAGTTCTCGCGGCTCTTAACGGCACAACCTGTGGCCGTGGCTCCTGTGTTGGTTCCTAGGGTGGAATAGGGTCGGCCTCTTATGAAGAAGCCTGTCACTCCCTCAACTCAGCTATCTGTCCTATAAATGATATTAGCTGTGCTATCGAATCGAGAGTCTGATCTGATGCTTGTCCCACCTCTACTGTTCCCAACTTCTCCTTCGGCCTCTACCTCTACCTCTACCTCGTCCGCTCATCTCGTTTTTGTTCATTAATAGCAAGGCATTTATTAATGTCAGGCTAAAGTCATTTTTATGAAAGAATTAATCAATATTTTAAGGTAGGAATATAGTAATGAACACCGTTTTTATTACTAACAGAAAGACCCTAAAATCCTATCTTAGTCTTACTAGGCTCTATGGACTCTAGACACGAAAGAACTTGTAATCCCAATACAGAACTACTAATGAGCTCTGATACCATTTGTAGCGTCCCGCCAAACACTAACACAAATCCCGAGGTCAAACTTCGAAGTTTAGATAGTTTTCTCTTTTTATCTTAGCATTTCATAGAACTCAAAAGCAAAGAAAAACGGATAAGCCAATAACCAATAAATCTAGTATATAATAATGTACCAAAATATATAAGATGCAGAAGATAGTAAACTGCGAATATCGTAGAATTGGATCAGAGTTGCGTAAAATGATGGAAATATACAGGATTACAAAAATTTTCTCACTCTAACATAGACCTAGCACTAGGCCCCAAAAAGAATATATACTTCTTCTAGGACGAACAGATTCCTAGTAGTAGTCATGGTGCTCACTGGGTAACGGACTCTGATCGTCGGTATGACCCACCAGATAATCCTCGCTAGACGGCTCTACAACTGCCTCTCCGATTGTAGGCTCTAAAACTAAAAAAATAGGAAGTAAAGGGTTAGTAACAATGGTTACCTAGTAGGTCCACAAACAACCCCTATTAATAACCTCACCTAGCATGTACAAATAAGCATACTGAAACATTTTTAATACATGCGAGGTATTATCAAGTAAAATACGATTAACTAGTACATATAGCCAAGAATGAACAACTAAACAGTTTTAAGGATTCACATGGCATTAATCATTAATACTCACTGTACATTTTCATTTCTATACAAATAATTTTTCAACATTGAAATGACAAGCATGCTTTGTAGTTTACAATTCAAAATATAACAACAAATACATAATACAAAATGGTGGAGTAGTGGAATTAGAGAGTTGGGATTCACGACTGAATCGTCCCCAGTCAGGACATGATGTTACAACATTAATCTGACTTTTAGTTCCTGATTTTGTGGTCGGTTGTTGCTCTTACCACATTCGAGACCATTTATCCAGCTCAAGCGGGCTGTTTAACTTGACCGTAAGCAATGGGTTTCTTTTCAATGTATCAGAAAGTTCGACTACTACTAGATTGTTAGTGATCACTGACTAATCATCTTCGTCTATGCTTATCAGACATGTAATTAATTTTCAAAGTAAATACTTCATTCGTATCTGACCACCTTTATAATACATGTTCACTGGTAAAGATAGAAAGGAATGTACCCGGATTCCAGTTGTGACTCCACTCTCATACGCGTCCCATACCGCGCATGAGCTTGGTGGTCCCTACCGTATATTCTAGGATAATACACCACTCCGGATGATATGATGTACTATCCCTTCAGACATTCACAGACTCTTTAACAGTTCACAAAATAGCTACGTATTTTTATTTTAAAACAAAAGAGAAATTAACAATACAGGGTTAATAATGGATATCCAGTTTCCTACCATGCAACTGTGGTCACCCGACCTAAAATAAATAATAGTATTCGGAGCCTCTCTGCCAGCATAAATTTAAATAAACATGCAACCCATTCATTATCCCTGGATATCCTTTCACCAACCTACACATAGCATACAATGTAAAATGCAGACATCACCCCTCGATGTGATTCTGACTTTTTATCGATTCGTCATTTTCCCATTCTGTCATATTTTTACTTCTCGACTTTTCAAACAAAATATTTTTTTTTCAAGCTTGCAAATTTACTTTGATCATTCGATCGAAAAACTATCTAATTTTTGTTAAAATGGGGTCCCAATAGGTATGCGAAAGTAAATTGCCAAAATTGGAAAGCTGATGAAAATTTGGCTAAGTGTCGGAAACTCAATTTTTCAAAGTTATCGAAATTGAAAATAGATTTTTGTAAATGAAGGCCCTCGACAACATGAGAAGGTCCATATAATTTTGAAATCTAATTCAATGTAATGCAAAAGATATCACATGAATTCTTGAAACATTCTCGTCGTGATAAAATTTTATTTATTTTTTTCCTGGCTCATTAGAAAGAGTTACAGGGCCCATAATTAGTCGTTTTGGCATGTTAAAAGCATGGGGAATCCAAAAAACTATCAGAAAATTTTTCGGGTACTTTTTGATTTTCACGGTGGCACCTTTGACAAGGCATGGTGGAACCGCTGGAATGCTAAAAACTTCAATTTTTTTTATCGTTTCTTTGAGTTTTCCACTTGTTTTCGATTCTAATAATCCACCCACGGATCCAATAATTAAATCATGATAAAATACATCAAATAAATTAGTTCTAGTATGAATTTGAAATAATTACAACAACATGCTATGATTTTTAAAATACAACATAAGTTTCGAAACATCCCTAAATGCAATTTTCTCAAAATCTACGGCAACTACTAAGAGTTGAGAGTCCCCTACTTAGTTCGTGGTTGTCAATGGTGATGAACCAACACCAACGGTCAATATTCAACGGCTCGAAGTTCCAAAAGTGGTTGAACTCGGTGCCAACGGTCAGGTTGGTCGTGAAACCCTCTTTAAAGGTGTTCTTTCCCTTTTCAATGATGATAGACGACTCTTCCTTAATTTGGATGAGACTCTAAGTAGGTATAGATGAACCTACTTGTTGATTTTTGTGAGAGAACAAGAGAAAGTAAGGAAGATGAAGGTTAAATGAGTTGAATGTGTGGAGTTCGTCGATGTCGACGACTTTCTCTCCTTCATCGATGATCAACTAGAATTTTCTTGCGATAGTTCTTGATGGGAAGAATTGAAACCCTAGGTTTGGAGAATGGGCTGATTTTTTATGAGTTGGAGAGGAGAAAGTGAATAAAAAAATGAGTTGGTTCTTTTTATAATAAAAACTGAGGGTATTTTTGTATTTTTCCTTCATTTATTTTTTCGACAAAATCTTGACCATTCGAACTCGAAAAATGACGTATGAGTATTCCATTTCGAATAATTTTTCATTGTGGTCCTCATGGTGCCGTCAAATTTTTATGATTCTTCCTCTAACGAAAATTTATTATTTTAGGTCCCACTTAACATGATATTCGAGGATTTTATAATTTTCTCATCCGAACTCAAATTTAAAAGTGCTTACAAGCTAAAATATATATTTTGATCATTTTAAACCTAATGGTGAAGTTAAAATTCGTTAAAAATGAACGGATTAAAATTCGAGTATTTTACCTTAAGTCTTTCTTTTAGAATTTTATCGAAATTCACAATTAGATTTCCTTGAGATATAAATTAAAAACTCGGGGTGTTACAATCATCACATGTATGTTGACAAAGATATCAATGAAAATAAAGACAAGAGTGATAAAGACATAGAAAAGTGAAGTGTTGAGAGGGTATTAAAGGTACTAGATCTCGTAAATAGTAACATATATCTAGGTTAGAGATGGTATGAGATATTTTATCATTTTTATAAATGATGTCTCGAGATGTGCATATGTTTCCTCATATGCTCTAAAAATGAAGTATTTGGGATGTTTAAGGCATATAAAACAAAATTTGAGAACTTTCATCAAGTCATGATCAAAATTCTTTAGTTTGATCGAGGAAGTAAGTATCTTGATACAAATTTAATAAATATTGTGAAGAAAACGAAATTTATGTCTAAATAAATTCATTGTGGAAAGCATGTACATTTGGGTAGAACTGAACTGAACCAAAATTTTCGGCTTCGATTCAGATATAGCTAAAATTGAATCGAAGGTAATTGGGTTCAGGTTCAGATTTTCATCAAAAGACATTACCCAAAACCAAACCGATTAGGAAATTTCGAGTTTAAAATCAGGTTAGGGTTTGGGTAACCCAAAAATTCAAAATTTTAAAATTCGAATTTTTTTAAGTTTTCTTCTCATTTTGATTTTGGTTCCGGGTTCGGTTTTGAGTAAACTTAACTCATATTATCATATATACTATACATATCATATGTAAATAAAACTAATATGAAGTATACATTGTAATTCATAAATATGATATGTAACCTTATTGTAAATTTTAAAACTTATATAAAGTATATATTATAATTTATACCTTATATAAACTCACATAAAGTATACATGTATACATATATGTAACCTTATATAATTGATATAAATTATATAAATAACTTGTATAAATTAAACATTTATGATTTTTATAACATAATAACTTATATAAACTTGTATAATTTATATAAACTATATAAATAACTTGTATAAAAAGTTTAACTTATATAAACTATATAACTAATATAATAAACAATTCAAAAGACAACAAAAAAATGAATAAAAAACTCAAACCATACTTTTATTAATATAAATGTAAAATTACATTAAGACTAAATGTATTACATTAATTGCAAAATTAAATTCTAAAAAGAGGAGGTATTGCATCACAATAGTATTAGTACATCCTAATTAGATTGGAACCCACTCATCTATCTATCATATGCACAACTCAACTCAAAAAAATATAAATTTCAAATTGCTCAGATGATTCTTTTAATTATGCCTATTCTTCTTTTTTTGTTCTCTACTCTCGATCTCCCACGAATCTTTTAAGCAAATTAAAGTCTCAAGCGTGTCCGGAATTAAACGACTTTTATACAGAGTTAAAACTCTTCCACCCGCATTAAAAGTCGATTTAGAAGTAACTATAGAGATAAGAATCGTTAGTAGATCATGTGCCACCATAGATAGCATGCGATATTATGAATTATAGCCCTTCCACCAATCTAATACATTATTAATTTGTACTCTGATCTCAAATTCCTGTCGGATTAAAGTCCAAATAATGTTGTAATTCTGATATTCGACTATTTTAAGAAATGACTGTAAGTGTTTGCTATTAATATTTGAAAAGTAAGTTTAAAACCACTAGATTATGATGATGATAGTGGTGGTGGTGGTAAATTATTTACACCTAATTTGATTTCATAAAGTTTATAAAGATCAAATAATTTGTTTTTAATTTTAATTAATTCTGGTTCAACATTAATTTTAGGATTTAAACTCCAAATAATTTGTAAAACTTTAGCTTTATACCTAGGATCCATTATTGAAGAAAATGACAAATTTTTAGGAATTTCACCCCAATATTTATTAAAATTTTCAATCATTGTAAATACATTTGAATTATAAGAATTATGATTTAAAAGATCTTTAATTGCAACTACTTGTAAATAAAATTCGGTGGATGTAACATATTTTACAAACGAAAAAACAACAGTAGTTCCAACAAATAATTAAAAAAAATCACAAATATTTGATGCATTTCCCAATCTTCATTGCTTATTTTTATTTCATTATGTAATTCAAATAATAAAGTATTAATTATAATTTTTTAAGAAATTATTTTTTTAACATATTAAAGTGGCATTCCACCAATGAGGCACATTTAATGCTAATCTAGTAGTTTTTAAATCACTTAAAGTACAAAGATCATTAAATTTTTGTTGTTTAGCATGTGATAGTCTAATAACACTAATAGCTTCCCTAATATTATAAATTTTTTACTTATATAATAAAATATCGGATTGTACAATTAAATTTAATATATGTGCAGCACAACGAACATGAAATATATTTTTTAATAATTCTTTATTAAATAAATATTCTTTAAGAAAAATAACAACTATAACATTATTTTTTTTTGCAGTATTTAAAGTAGTTATAAAAATTTTATCAAAAATTTCATGATCTCTTATAATACTATTGATAGTTTTACCAATTACGGCCCTACTATGTTTTGATGATAATAATACAAAAGATATTATTCATTTATTAATAACTCAATCATTATCAATAAAATGTATCGTGACACACATATGATACAGTTTGATTGGCAAATCACATTTTGGATGTTAAACAAATTTAATCGAGCACATTTGTAAAATACTTTTCATTTCTAATTTATTTTATTTAAATATTTTATTACATATTTTTTAAAAGTATTTCTAGAAATACCTCCATGATTTGGAAAATAACCTTTTTAAATGCATTCTTTAAAACATTCTTTTTCAACAATTAAAAATGGTATTTTAGCCGTAATAAAAAAAATTTACTATTTCAAATCGCATTACATCTTCTGAATAAGACCACGTGGTTACATTACTCACATTTGATTGAATAATTAAATTTTGACTAAGATTGAGTTGATGTCTTTTAAACATGTTTTTTCAAAATATTTTTACATTGAACTATTTCGAGTATTGGCATTTGAATAAACTAAACATTTATCACAATAATTACATTTTACTTTTTTAAGTTTAGTTCTATTGGGATTTAAACTCTTTATTAAAGTAAAATGATTTCAAAGGTGTGACCATTGTCCTTTGTGGTTAGATAATTTGGGTTCATTACTAGCCACCTCTCCAAGATTTGTGAAAGAATCATTTGGAGTTGGGATAGGTACAATGTAAAACCCCGAATTTTCAATTCGTATCTTGAGGACAAAATAAATAGTGGAATTTTAAGAAAATCTTGAAAGTGGGACTTAGGGGTAAAAGTTTAGGATGTTTCTGATAATTTTTAATGAAATCTGACCTCACCATTGAATTCAAAATGATCGAAAAACATACTTTAGCCTGTAAGCATGCTCAAATGCGAGTCCGAATATAAAAGTTATAAAATCCTCGATTACCGAGTCGGACCAGGTTAAAATAGTGAATTTTTACTAGATTAAGAATTATTAAGATTAGATTACACCATTGGATTCGTAATGAAAAATTATTGAAGATGGACTATTTAATTGTCATTTTTGGAGACCAGAAAGTCGAATTATCGTCAAAAATGAAAACGACATCAAGTTTATGGGTCACCTCAGGCTAAAAATGTAAACTTTTCTTAGAGACATAATTTGTAAAAATTAACTACGCCATTAGATCCGAAACGAAAAATTAGGCGAAATAGAGTATTCATTCGTCATTTTTGGAATCTGGACGGTCAATTTATCGTCGATCAAAACAATTGATAAAATACCGAATTCGTCCCAAATTTTATATAAATAAAATTTTATTTTATTTTATTTTTAAAACTCGTCTTCTCCAACCCGTCCAACAGCCAACGAAAATAAAAACGAAAAATTCATTTTTCTTCGAATTTCAATCGTAGATCTACGACAAACGGTGCACCAGCATCGATCGACACAGAAGAGAGAAACGTCCGCAGCCTCATTCTCTACAAAACCCACCCAAATTCCTTCCGTTTTCTCGTCTTTTTCACCTTGTATCGTCAAAAATCAGCCGTACGTACATACGGGGATTTCGAAACTTCGACTTCGGATTTCATCCATTTCGGGGTCAAACCGTCTTCCGACGCAGAAGAGAGAAACGTTCACAGCCTCGACATCTACAAAACCTACCCAACATTTTTTCGTTTCACTTTCTATGTCACCCGATATCGTCAAAAATCATCCGTATTTATATACGGGAATTTCGAAAACTTCGACCTCGAATTTCATCGGTTTCGGGGTCAAACCGTCCTCCGTCGTAGAAGGGAGAAATGACGATGGCGTCGAGATCTTTAAAACCATCAGGCCAGATTCAAAAAATCAACACTTCAAAGTTTGGTCCATCTCGATTTCCATGCCGATCGCCTCGATTTCCTTGCACGTGCTTCGATCCTTTCGCCTAGAGATAGTAAGTAACTCTCAATTTCTATTAATAGTCGTAGATTGTTAAAATTGCATTTAGGATTTTATAAAAAAAAAATTGGATGTATTTCCAAAATATAGAATTCTTTTGTTATTTCAAAAATTCACGCCAGAAATTGCATGTTTGATATGTTTAATTGTATTTTTAACAAATTATACGTGGGTAGGATATTTTAACGGGTTATTTCCATAAATTGGGTCTTGTGCACTACTCGGACCCCGTTTTGATATAAAATTTGTATTATTTTTCAATATTATTGATAAAAATAAATTTTATAGTTGGAAAAATGTGATTTAATATTCAATGAACTCATATTGAGTTGATGAATATTAGAAAATGGATATTTTATAAAAGAGATTGAAAACTGTAAAAATTGGAAAAAGGGAAAAAGGCTATGAAACGATAAAATGTCAGAATCACACCCGAGGGGTGATGTTTGCATTTTACGTTGTTGTATTGTGTGCAGGTTGGTGAACAGATATCCATGGATAATATTGTTGGTTGCATAATTATTTAAATTTCTGTTAGAGCGAGGCGCTGTTTACGTTTTTGTTTTGTTATTTATTTTAGGCCGGGTGGCCACTCTTGCATGGTAAGAAACTGAATATCCATTCTCAACCTTGTATTGTTAATTTTTTTTTTATTTTCAAATAAAAATAATATATATATGTAGCTATTTTGTGAGTTGTTAAAGAGTCTGTGAATGCCTGAAGGGTTAGTGTGTCATATCATCCGAAGTGGTGTATTATCTTGGGATGTACGGTAGGGACCACCAAACTCATACGTGGTATGGGACGCGTATGAGAATGGAATCACAACTGGAATCCAGGTTATTCCTCTCTATCTTTACCAGTGAACTTGTAATGTAAAAGTGGTCATATACGAATGGTTTGTATAATTGGGAATCACATGCACACCTGATAGGTATAGACGAAGATGATTAGTCAGTGATCACTAACAATCTATAGTAATCGAACGTTCTGACACATCGAAAAGAGACCCATTGCTTACGGTCACATCAAAGGGCCAGCCTGAACTGGATAAATGATCAATCAAACGTGGTAAATGCAGCGGTCGACCACAACATCAGGAACTAAAAGTCAGTAAAGAATTGTAACATCATGTCCCGACTGGGAGCGATCCAATCGTAAATCCCAACTCTCTAATTTCAATACTCCACCATTGTCTATTATGTATCTGTTGTCTTATTTTGATATATAAAATGAATTGCATGTTTAATGCTTCAATTTGATCAATTAGATTTGTATAAAAAGAGAATGTTATAGTGAGTAATGATGATCGATGTAATTTGAGTTTTAAAATGTTTAGTTGCTCATCACTGGCTATATGTACCAGTTAATCGTAGTTTCTTCTGTAAAGCTTTGCATATTTTAAAATGATTCAGTATGTTTATTCGTTCATATTAGGAGGGGTTATTGGTAGAAATTGTTGCTTCCTTACTGGGTAACCATTGTTACTCACCCTTTCCTTCTCCATTTTTTTAGTTTTAGATCCGAAGCTTGACGAGGCAGGTATAGAGCACGAATGAGAATCATCTGGTGGGTTAGATAGACAACCAAAGTTCGTCACTTGGTGAGTATTGGGGTTATTACCCCTAGTGGTGTCGATTTATCCAAAAAGTATTATAGATTTTGTTCTGAGCGATAGGACTTATGTTAGAGTGAGAAATTTTCGTATAATCCTGTATTATAATTTTTTCTTCCACGCTCTGATCTTTCGTACGTTATTAGACGTATATAGGCTTCCGCTAGTATTATATTTCTTTTGTTATATACAGGATTGTATGTCGTTTATCAGGTGTAGGTTGAACGCCTTGGAATGCTAACATAAACAGAGGAGACCATGCCGAAATTTCGAGGTGCCACTTAGTACCTCGAGATCTGACATAAGGATTTGTGTTAGTGTTCGGCGGGGCGCCACATACAAAATTATTCAAATCATAATAATTTATATTGTAATTATTATTGAAATTATCCATTATCTACTAAAAATCTAAAATGATGGAAGAAAAAATAATGAAAGGGTTTAGAAGAGAATTTGACAAGTATTTAAATAGAATTAAAAATACTACACCTCGAAATTTGAATTTTAGAAGTGCCATGTGCCAAATTTAATTGGTTGCCACGTGAACTTGTAAAACCCCGAATTTTCAATTCATATCTCGAGAAAAAAAAATAGTGGAATTTTAAGAAAATCTTGAAAGTGGGACTTAGGGGTAAAAATTTAGGATATTTCTTATTATTTTTAATGGAATCTGACCTCACCATTGGATTCAAAATGATCGAAAAACATACTTTAGCCTGTAAGCACGCTTAAATGCGAGTTCGAATATAAAAATTACAAAATCCTCGATAATCGAGTCCGATCAAGTTAAAATAGTAACTTTTTGCTAGAGCAAGAATTATTAAGATTCGATTACACCATTGGGTTCATAATGAAAAATTATTGAACATGGACTATTTATTTGTCATTTTTGAAAACTAGAAAGTTGAATTATAATCAAAAATGAAAACGACATCAATTTTAGGGGTCACATTAGGTAAAAAAATGTAAATTTTTGTTAGAGACAGAATTTATAGAAATTAACTACACCATTAGATCTGGAACACAAAATTAGGCGAAATAGAGTATTCATTTGTCACTTTTAGAGTCCGAACGGTCAAATTATCGTCGATCGAAATAATAGGTGAAATACTGATTTTGTCCCAAAATTTTATATAAATAAAATTTTAATTTTTTTTCTTTTCACTTCGCCTTCTCCAACCCATCCAACAGCAACCCATTTGTTTTAAAAAAAATATATTTTTTTCTTCGATCTTCCACCTCAGATTCCTCGCAAACGGCTCATCGTCGACGACCGAAGCAGAAGGGAGAAAGTCCGCAGCCTCGACATCTAAAAAATCCACCCAAATTCCTTTCGTTTTTTTGTCTTTTTTCATCCTGTATCGTCAAAAATTATTCGTACGTATATACGGAAATTTCAAAATTTCGACATCGGATTTCATCCATTTTGGGGTCAAACCGTCCTCCGTCACAGAAGGGAGAAAAGACGACGACATTGAGATCTTCGAAACCATCAGACCAGTTTCGAAATCAACAGTCTCGAAGTACGAGTTACCTTGATTTTTGCGTCGTTCGCCTCGCTTTCCGTGCACGTATTTCAATTCCTTCGTATAGAGATTGTAAGGAACTTTCAATTTCTATTAGTAATCGTAAATTGTGAAAATTGCATTTAGGATTTTATCGAAATTTTTTTGATGTATTTCCAAAATATAGAATTATTTTGTTATTTAAAAATTCACGTCAGAAATGACATGTTTAATATGTTTAATTGTATTTTTTAACAAATTATACGTGGGTAGGGTATTTTAACGGGTTATTTCCATCAATTGGGTCTTGTGCACTGCTCGGACACCGTTTTGATATAAATTTGTATTCGTTTCCAATATTACTGATAAAAATAAATTCTATAGTTGGAAAATGTGATTTAATATTCAATGAACTCATATCTAGTTGATGAATATCAGAAAATGGATATTTTATTGAAGAAATTGAAAACTGTAAAAATCAGAAAAAAGGAAAAGGATATGAAATTGTAAAATGTCAGAGTCACACCCGAGGGGTGATGTCTGCATTTTACGTTGTTGTATTGTGTATAGGTTTGTGAACAGATATCCAGGGTTAATATTGCTGGTTGCATGTTTATTTAAATTTCTGTTAGCGCGAGGCGTTGTTTACTTTTTCGTTATGTTATTTACTTTAGGCCGAGTAGCCACACTTGCATGGTAGGAAACTGGATATTCATTCTCAACCTTGTATTGTTAATTTCTCTTTTGTTTTCAAATGAAAATAATCTATATATATATATAGCTATTTTTTGAGTTGTAAAAGAGTCTATGAATGCCTGAAAGGATAGTGCATCATATCATCCGGAGTGGTGTATTATCTTGGGATGTACAGTAGGGACCACCAAGCTCATACGTGGTATGGGACGCGTATGTGAGTAGAGTCACAATTGGAATCCAGGTTATTCCTCTCTATCTTTACCAGTTGAACTTGTAATGTAAAGGTGGTCGTATACGAATGGTTTGTATAATTGGGAATGACATGCACGCCTGATAGGCATAGACGAAGATGATTAGTCAGTGATCACTAACAATCTATAATAGTCGAACGTTCTGACACATTGAAAAGAGACCCATTGCTTACGATCACGTAAAATGGCCAGCCTGAGTCGGATAAATGATCAACTAAACGTGGTAAATGTAGCGACCGACACAAAATCAGGAACTAAATGTCAGTAAAGAATTGTAACCTCATGTCCCGACTAGGAGCAATCCAGTCATGAATCCCAACTCTCTAATTCCACTATTCCACCATGTATATTATGTATATGTTGCCTTATTTTAATATATAAAATGAAATGCAAGTCTAATCTTCCCATTTGATCAATTAGATTTGTATAAAAATAATGTTATACTGAGTATTGTTGGTGGATATAATATCAGTTTTAAAATGTTTAGTTGCTCATCTTTGACTATATGTATCAGTTCATCGTAATTTCTTCTGTAAATTTTATATATTTTAAAATGATTCAGTATGTTTATTTGTTCATTTTAGGAGAGATTATTGATAGAAATTACTTGCTTCCCTACTGAGTAACCATTGTTACTCACCCTTTCCTTCTCTATTTTTTTTAGTTTTAGATCCGAAGCTTGGCGAGGTAGGTATAGAGCACGAGTGAGAATCATCTGGTGGATCAGATAGATAGTCAGAGTTCATCACTTGGTGAGTTTTGGGGTTATAGCTCCTAGTGGTGTCAATTTGTCCAGGACTATTATGAATTTTGTCTTGAGTTTTAGGAATTCTGTTAGAGTGAGGATATTTGTATAATTCTGTGTTTTGTTACCCTTCCATACTCTGATCTATCATTCGTTATTAGATGTATGTAGGCTTCCGCTATTGTTATATTTTGTATATATATATGTAGGATTGTATGTCGTTTATTAGGTGCAGGTTAAAACATCTTGGAATGCTAATATAAACAGAGGAAACCATGCCGAAATTTCATAGTGTCACCTAGTACCTCGGGATCTGACATGGGGATTTGTGTTAGCATTTGACGGGATGCCACAGATGGTATCAGAACATAGTATTAGATCCGTATGGGATACTGATCTGCTATGTTATGGAGAATTGGCTGATCCCACATATATTAGATTGATAATTATAGTAACACTAGGAATTCGGTATTCGATCGCATCAGTAGTTCCGTATTGGAATTATGAGGTCTCCCATATCTAGATGTTTATAGAGCCTAGTAAACGTAGGATATTATTCTAGGTTCATTCAATTAGTAATGAAAATGGTATTCATTACTAGATTCCTTATTTTACTAGTAGTTAATGCCTTCCTGGGAATGATGTTGGCATGGTTCTGAAAGGTGTCTTGCTTTTGATAAAATGAAGATTACTGAACTTGCAGGTTAGGAAAGATGCAAGGAAATATTGGTGCAACTGGACCCATGACAAGGAGTCAAACTGTTGGGGAAGACCTACTTGGGTTGAGAAAACTCACCAAGTTAGAACAGTTGATATAAACAGTCTCAGAGTTATCCCAAATGCAGGCTCGTATGGAAATGAGACAATCAGAGATGTTTGAGACTCAAATGATTATGGTGGGTCAACTGACAAAGAGATTAGAGAGGATAGAAGAAAAGCTCGACCACTATCTTAAGGATAAATCCCAAAAGGATTCGAGGGTAAACATCTCAACACAAGGAGGACTGCGAAAAGAAGTAGGGATATTATAATCATCTTCTCAGAGCCTATTTGAAGAAAGACAGTTAGAATCTAACAAGAGGCAAACAATTACAAAACTAACAAAGTCACGGGGAAAACAACCATGCATAAGAAGCGAGACTATAGAAATATCTGCTCAAGAGATGGAATAATTTTACAAGAAACAACAACATATACTATTAAATCAGTCAAAAGAAAGAGTAGTGACATGTTACGAATGTGGTAAGTTAGGACATAGAGGGGAGCAATGTTCTGGTCGACATCAACCGATTAAAGATGCGTGGCTAAGAAAAATGCTAGATGGGCCAACCCAAGGAACAATAAGGCCACTGGATTTTAACAAGATTGATAAAAAAACTTATGCCACCTCAATCAGACCGAACTAGGGGTCGAAAGCGAGAAGGAATGGAATTACAGATATCCCGAGGACATATTAGTCAATCCCAAACGTCTCTTCCTTCCAGATCAGATCCAGCCAAGAGACCGGTGTATTCAAGACTGAGTGCCTCTGAACCCGCATATCTGCAGTACCGAGCTCCTATTCCACTATCGAGTTACAGGGTTTCTTCATCGTTGAGTCATATAACAATTGAGGCTCCAATGATGCCAATAGGGCTAAAGGAACCAATAAGGCAGGTTCAGAGCCTACAGACCCCAATCCACCAGCTGCCCGCTTCACAGAGATCTACGAAGATAGGAGGCTACGCATGTGTCACGAGTAAGGGTTGTGATCCAGGAGAAAGTATCTGTCTCTGACGAAATTTTGGAAGGTATGATTTCTAATTATGATGTTAGAAAATTGGACTTCTATTCAATGATGTTTTCTTTAGATCATATGCTTTTGATAAGATTATATACACTTATTAAAGTTAGAAATTGTCGAGATAGGCCAAGTAATAAAATTGTCTACGCCACCAGAAGACTATGATTGACAAAAGGTTGTTGAGTACTAGGAGACAAAGAATGCTGACGAGATATGCACAGTAGAGTTGGGTAGAAAAGAACATTACACGGGGAAATATGTGTTGTTGGGATGAGTACATTTATAACATGGTAATAATATGGTATTGGGTTTGTGTGCGTAAATGCTAAAAATATTTGTTGGTAAGTGATGTTTAGGATGATTCATTGTAAAAAAAGAAGGAGATTTTTTTAGAAAGATTAGATAAGAACCTACAAAATATAGGTGTGCAATCTAAAACTGAAATTTGGTAGGCGATCAAAATGAATGAGTATTTGGAGGTAAACTCGACGTGTGAATGATGAATTTCATTAGGAAAGGTAAGGGGTAGATTTATGAATAGTGGAACATGTTAGATTTGGTAATTGGATAAGCTAAAAGTAGTGTTAAAATGATTAGAATTATAGTAAGGAAGAGTTAGATAGAAAATGTAATTTTGAAAACAAGGTAAGTCAATGTAAAATGCGAGAATGAATGATTTTGTGACAAGGTTGCATTAATGGTGACTTAATGGAATTGTGAGAAATAGATGAAGAAGGTAAGATAGCAATATTGCTTTTGAATTGAAAGTCATGAGAGATAGTTGTGAGATTTGTAAAGGTTAATTGTGGTACTATCAATATTAGATGATAAGTGGAAATATGTATGATTTAGGCAAAATATAAAGTTACATGAATAAGGATTAATTAATATTACAATGATATTTAAACAGTAACTGGTCCATACTATAATTTTGGGAGTAGATAAAGAAAGCGTGTGACTTGCAGCTTATGGGATCGTTTGAAGTAGTTGAACAGATTTTGAGCAAGTTCACCGGATGTTCCACGTGTCCATGTTGAAGAAGTATTTGTCAAGCCCTTCACACGTGGTTAGTTGCGAAACAATTTATTTGATGTAAGACCCTCTTGATTAAGGTTTTAAATCATGAAAATTATGAGGAGATGTTACAGTAAGCAGAAATGGAGTACTGCATTGAATATAAAGATATTGGTGTATTGAGAATAGAAATTTTAATGCAGTTTAAGAATTTAGTATTAGTAGATATTTATATTATAGTAGGGATATAATAAGTGTGAAGGTTGTAGATTATTTTACTAAGGAGTATTAAATGGTGTGCAAATAGTAGTGATGTGTTTGCGGTAAGTCTATGCAATGAGGAGTAACAATCAGGGTAAGTATGAGTAAAACATAATAGACAGTGTAATTGGTGAGAGAAGTAAATATAAAGAATAGAAAAGATTTGAAGGAATTGTTGTGGATAGATATTAGCAAGGAAGTGATATAAGGTTAATTGATTGTTATCTTAGGGTTATATAAATAATGAATTGGTTGGATTATGAGTTTGAATTAGAGTGATAAATTAATAAATGTGTTGGGTTGATAGAATATGGGAGACATAAGTCTACGAGTTATAAATGAGATTGACTTGGGACTAAGAATAGATGGTAATCAAAAATAGGTGTTGTTTATTATACATGTCGTGTTAGTGGAATCGCGACAAAGCTCGATAAAGTATGATTTCAATTTTGATGACGAAATTTTTATTAAGGGAGGGAGAATGTAAAACTCCAAAATTTTAATTCGTATTTTAAGGAAAAAAAATAGTGACATTTTAAGAAAATCTTGAAAGTGGAACTTAGGGGTAAAACTTTAGGATGTTTCTGATCATTTTTAATGGAATCTGACCTTCCCATTACATTCAAAATGATCGAAAACCCTACTTTAGCCTGTAAGCACGCTTAAATGCAAGTCCGAATATAAAAGTTTCAAAATCTTCGATTACCGAGTCGGATTAGGTTAAAATAGTGACTTTTTGCTAGAGTAAGAATTATTAAGATTCGATTACACCATTGGGTTCATAACAAAAACTTATTGAACATGAACTATTTATTTGTCATTTTAGATACTAGAAAGTCGAATTATCGTCAAAAATTAAAACTACATCAATTTTAGGGGTCACCTCAGGTCAAAAAATGTAAATTTTTGTTAGAGACAGAATTTGTAGAAATATACCATAAGATCCAGAACGAAAAATTAGATGAAATAGAGTATTCATTCATCACTTTTGGAGTCCGGATGATCAAGTTATCGTTGATAGAAACAATAGGCGAAATATCGATTTTGTCACAAAATTTTATATAAATAAAATTTTAATTTTTTTTGTTTTTCACTTCGTTTTCTCCAATCTGTCCAATAGCAACCAATTTTAAAAAAAAAAAAATTTCTTCGATCTTCCACCTCAGATTCCTAGCAAATGGCTCACCGTCGATGACCGACACAGAAGGGAGAAACATCCGTAACCTCGACATCTACAAAATTCACCCAAATTCCTTTCATTTTCTCGTCCTTTTTCACCCCATATCGTCAAAAATCAACCGTACGTATATACGGGGATTTCGAAACTTTGACCTCGAAATTTCATCCGTTTCGGGGTCAAATCGTCCTCTACCGCAGAAGTGAGAAAAAATGATGACATCGAGATCTTCGAAACCATTGATCTGGTTTAAAAAATCAATCATCTCGAAATACGAGTTACCTCGATTTTCATGCACGTGTTTCAATTCCTTCGCATAGAGATTGTAAGGAACTTTCAATTTCTATTAGTAATCGTAGATTGTGAAAATTGCATTTAGGATTTTATCGAAATTTTTTTGATGTATTTCTAAAATATAGAATTCTTTTGTTATTTAAAAATTCATGCCAGAAATTGCATGTTTGATATGTTTAATTGTATTTTTTAACAAATTATACGTGGGTAGGGTATTTTAACGGATTATTTCCATCAATTGGGTTTTGTGCACTGCTCGGACCCCGTTTTGATATAAAATTTGTATTCTTTTTCAATATTATTGATAAAAATAAATTTTATAGTTGAAAAATGTGATTTAATATTCAATAAACTCATATTGAGTTGATGAATATCAGAAAATAGATATTTTATTGAAGAAATTGAAAACTGTAAAAATCGAAAAAAGGAAAAAGGGTATGCAATTGTAAAATGTCAGAGTCACACCCGAGGGGTGATGTCTGCATTTTACGTTGTTGTATTGTGTATAGGTTTGTGAACAGATATCCAGGGTTAATATTGCTGGTTGCATGTTTATTTAAATTTCTGTTAGCGCGAGGCGTTGTTTACTTTTTCGTTATGTTATTTACTTTAGGCCGGGTGGCTACACTTGCATTGTTGGAAACTGGATATCCATTCTCAACCTTGTATTGTTAATTTCTCTTTTGTTTTCAAATAAAAATAATCTATATATGTAACTATTTTGTGAGTTGTTAAAGAGTCTGTGAATGCCTGAAGGGAAAGTGTGTCATATCATCCGAAGTGGTGTATTATCTTGGGATGTACGGTAGGGACCACCAAACTCATACGTGGTATGGGACGCGTATGAGAATGGAGTCACAATTGGAATCCAGGTTATTCCTCTCTATCTTTACCAGTGAACTTGTAATGTAAAAGTGGTCGTATACGAATGGTTTGTATAATTGGGAATGACATGCACGCCTGATAGGCATAGACGAAGATGATTAGTCAGTGATCACTAACAATCTATAGTAATCGAACGTTCTGACACATCGAAAAGAGACCCATTGCTTACGGTCACATCAAAGGGCCAGCCTGAACCGGATAAATGATCAATCAAACGTGGTAAATGCAGCGGTCGGCCACAACATCAGGAACTAAAAGTCAGTAAAGAATTGTAACATCATGTCCCGACTGGGAGCGATCCAGTCGTGAATCCCAACTCTCTAATTCTACTACTCCACCATGTGTATTATGTATATGTTGCCTTATTTTAATATATAAAATAAAATGCAAGTTTAATCTTCCCATTTGATCAATTAGATTTGTATAAAAAAAATGTTATACTGAGTATTGTTGGTTGATGTAATATCAGTTTTAAAATGTTTAGTTGCTCATCTTTGACTATATGTACCAGTTCATCATAATTTCTTCTATAAAATTTTGTATATTTTAAAATGATTCAATAGGTTTATTCGTTCATGTTGGGAGGGGTTATTGACAGAAATTGCTTGCTTCCCTACTAGGTAACCATTGTTACTCACCCTTTCCTTCTCTATTTTTTTAGTTTCAGATCCGAAGCTTGGCGAGGTAGGTATAGAGCACGTGTGAGAATCATCTGGTGGGTCAGAAAGATAGTCAAAGTTTATCACTTGGTGAGTTTTGGGGTTATAGCCCCTAGTGGTGTCAATTTGTCCAAGACTATTATGAATTTTGTCTTGAGTGTTATGAATTCTGTTAGAGTATGGATGTTTGTATAATTATATGTTTTGTTATCCTTCCGTACTCTGATCTATCGTTCGTTATTATATATATGTAGATTTTCGCTACTATTATATTTTGTATATATATATGTAGGATTGTATGTCGTTTATTAATTGTAGGTTAAAACACTTTGAAATGCTAACGTAAACAGAGGAAACCATGCCGAAATTTCGAGGTGTCACCTAGTACCTCGGGATTTGACATGGGGATTTGTGTTAACGTTTGGCAGGGCGCCACAGAACTTGATGATGATGACTTGATCTTGATGAACACAATGTCTCAAATGAATTTAAGAAATAATGTAAAGGGTAATATGAGAAATTATAACTAATGTGAGACTTAATGTACAATTGAGAGAAAATCTGGGAAATTAAAATTGAGAGAGAATTTGATAGAGTTGTGTGATTTTTGATTGATTTTGGAGGGTATTTATAGACAATATACATGTAAAACATTATAACATATATAATTGTCCCCTCATCCCCTTCCCAACAGTCGGAAGATCATTTTTTTTTAAAATTCTGCTTTAATTCTCAGTTCGGTTTTTAATCCAGTTCCGTGATACAAAATTCGGTTCGGTTCAGTTCAGGCCGGTTCTAAGAGGTGGAAACCAAACCTAAAACGAATCTTTTGGATCAAGTTTGGTCCAGTCCAGCTTTAGCTCTACTAATTTTGGTTTGATTCTAGGTCGGGTTTTGGGTAATAGGAAATTTGTACATTCCTACATTGTGATGATTGCTTGGATTTGCACCATCGGAGGAGATGTCATTTATATAAATCCAAGAAGCAGACATGTATAAGACATACCACAATGGAATTAAAGTTTATAGCACACTCATCCGCGGGAGAGGAAGCTTAGTGGTTCAAATGCATATTAGTAGATGTACCAATATATAGCAAGTCAATGCTGGCAATCATAATTTATTATGATAGTCAAGTTGCTATGCTGAAGGCTTATAATAAGAATTATAATGGGAAGTCCAAACAGATACATCTGGAGCACAAATATGCAAGGGATCTTATTAGTAATGGCATTGTGGCCATTTAACATGTGAAGTCCAAAGAAAATTTGGTAGATCTTTTATCCAAAGGCCTTGGAAGTGATGTGGTCTGCACAATATTGAGGGGAATTGGATTGAATATCTTACAATAATGTTAAACATAATAGTAACTACTTGATGAATTTTCTAGATCAAGTTTAAAGGGAAAAACAAACTAAGGTTAACTTTTGTATATATACTACATTTCATCAATGATGTAAGATATGCCCATTCTTATGATGTAGTAGTATGATTTCTTATATATGTTCATCCTACAAATGATCTCTTATGTTGTGTTAAGATTGAGAGTTCAAATGATTATCTTAATGAGTGTATGTACCTATTCATGTTGGAATGTGCATGAACCTATTGTTGGAGTGTTATAAGAGACGGTTTTGATGACTCATCTATCTATGTGTAGAAACTAGTCATTTCCTATGAGAATGCTTGCAATCTTTAGAGCACATGGTAAATTGGGATTTGACATAGACTCGAAAGTACGGAGAATTAATGTATAAATACCTCTAAAAGGAGTGTGTGTGCGACAAAGTCGATGAACTTTGATTAGTTTGCACAAAGTAATTTCATGTCCTCAAGACACTTTTATTTATGCACATGACTTTCTAGGATGCCCATCCTACTATTTTTAAATTTATTCATTTTTAAATCAAATGGGGGTTTGTTGGTTTTGTTTTAAATAAAATTATCAAAATATTAAATGAGTTTTTAAAGGGGATGTTTGGTGTGAAGAAATGAACTAATTAAGTTTATTGTATCCAATCCAAACCTAAGTTCATGAACTCAAATTAATGAACCTAAGTGCATTGATTAATGTTTATAGAATTTATGTTGATTCATAGATCGATGTTCATTTATTAATTTTAGTTGAATGAATTTAGTCAAAAGAGACGAACCTACGGTTGGAATACCTTTTAAAATATGTATATAATAAATACATGTACAATGCACCTAAGTTTGAAGAATTTGAGGTTCATGTATTAATTAATGGTTATTCATTTTATCAAGTACATCTCCATCACTATATAAACCCCTTAACCCTCATTTCTCATATCTTTCAATTTTTTCTCCAATTTTGTGAAAATTTCTTTTTCTCTATCTTTTTGTTTTAGGCATCTTAAATAGGTAAGGTACAAGTTTGTATCTAGTAATGCAAACTTGTAGAAGAATGGGATCGAGTCCAGGCTAGGTTGAATTCTGAAGATAGTGTTGTCATGTTCTCTTGCACAAATGGGAGGATCCGATTATCTTTAAGAAGTGTTTACGTGTCTTTTAGCCAAATTGATTCGATTATAGATTATTATTATTTATTTATTTCTTACAAAGAAAATTAAAATTTGATTTCGATTTTCAGCAAGTCCCCGCCCCCTCATGGAGGTGTTGTTGATAGAGGACTGGACCATAATCAGGCCTAGCCTGACTCGTACCTCCAACTATACTTGATAAGATTAATCCATGGTTGAACATATTAAGTGAGGATAATATCTTTCCTATGTTGGATAAGGAGAAACATTTTTTAGTAAGACCAGGTAGTGAATAATCTACTATAATAATTCATGACCGGCCAAATAGTATAATGCTATATAATCCTAGCATTATACTATTTTCACCAAGTATCAATTAATGATTATTCATGTCATCAAGTACATCTCCACCACTATATAGACCCCCTAACCCCATTGGTTTTGACATCTTACTTATTTCTCACATCTTTCAATTTTCTCTCCACTTATGTGAGAATTTCCTTTTTTTTTCCATCTTTCTATTTTAGGCATCCTAAAGAGTTAAGGTACAAGTTTGTATCTAATAGTGAAAAATTGTAAAAGAATGAGATCGAGTCCAAGCTAGGTTGAATTCCGGAGATAGTGTTGCCATGTTCTCTTGCACAAATGGGAGGCTTTGATTATCTTCAAGAAGCGTTTAAACGCCTCTTAGCCAAATTGATTTGATTAGAGGTAATTATTCTTTGTTTTTTTTTCTTACAATGAAAATCCAACTTTGATTTTGATTTCCAACAAGTCCATCCCCTCAAGAAGGTGTTCTCGACTTTTTATTCTTAAGTGAGGATATTTTTTTATTATAAAGACATGGTATCTTTGTTGATAGAGGACTGGACCATAATTAGGCCTAGCCCGATTCGTACTTCTAGCTATATTTTGATAGGACTAATCCATGGTTGAACATCATAAGTAAGGATAAGCTCTCTCTTATGTTGGATAAGGAGAAACATCTTTTAATAAGATCATGTATTGAATAATCTACTATAATAATTCATGATTGGCCAAATAGTATAATGCTATACAATCTTAGATTTACTTTAACCTGCACAAACCTATGCTAATCACACACATGCATCCACACACACACAAATCTAGTTGGATGTATCTATAATAAGGTTTATGGTTTTGCAAGACCCACTTGGAGATAATTTGAATGTTGATTTTGGTGAGATCATTAGATCATTATCACATAAATCAAGTCTTTTTAAAACTTTTAATATAGATATTATTAAGGAACATGCATCGTACAACACCGAATTGGTCCTCTTTGCAATATTCAACCAAACAGCCGAAGGGAAGTATTTCCCATTACTACTAGCACAAAATCATTTTATGCTAGGTTTCTTTACTATTTGGCCTTGATGGCCCTATTGACTTGGAATCACTTTCATATAATCTTGAAAATTCTCTATGTATCGACAATACATTGTTTCTCTTCTCTGTGTTAATTTTATATAAATGATCTTACCTAGTTCCAATGGATCCATTTTGTGTAATTGTGCTTGTGAGTGATTTTTTGGATCACCCATTCAAGATACGAGTTACAATAAATTCTTTACTCTAATCTTCTTCTCTAGTAAGACTATAGAATTCCTTTCGTTTTTTCTAACAAAATTTTTGAATTTCAATCGTCATCTCTGATAAAGCTTCTAAGTTTTCATTCGTATTCTATTTCTGTCTTAATTTGAAAAGACACTGGTGTGGTGCCGATCAAAGAGCCTTCGACGATCAAGTTAGAATTTGTTAAAAATAATAGAGCAAAGAGAAGAGAATGAAAGACAAGTACTTTTATGTGCTTCTGACTTTGGGCTTAAGTAGGAGAAATCTCATTATTTATAGATAAAACTCATTAAAGGAGGTAGTAAATTCAATTGTAACCCACTTTCTCATGATGTCCAACATTTATGAAAATTAATGCAAATGATGCTTTGATGAAAATGAATACCCACTCCTTATGGTTCTTGTAATTTATATGAGTGACCTTAAATGTGTAATCATTTTATCTCGATGATTACTTAGTTCTTGAGTTGAATCAGTTAAGCTATATAGTTGTGGCTCTTTCAGCCACCATGTGTAATTTGTACTACTTGGGTAGCTTGGCATCAAGTTTCCTCTGTAGTTATTTCGTGAGTTTCCTTGGCTTGGTGGTTGAACCACCTAGTATGAAAGGAACCATTCATCTAGCCTTTTAATGGTGATGGGGCACGTCAGGTTGAATCATGTAGTGTGATGGGATACGTTTGGTCGAACCATGTAGAAAGGGTACATTGGCAGATCCATAGAGCACGTTGATTTGAGGGGTTGCCCTAGTTGACTGAATAACATAGTGTGGAGCAAATTTAGATGAGGGGTCGATCAAAGGGGCCGAACCTCCAAGTTGGTACATGAAGAAGAGTCGACCAAGAGGGTCAAACCTTCTTGAGGGAGAAGATATTGAGGGGTCGGCCTTGGGGACCGAACGTTATTGAGGGAATACATAAAGAGGTCGACCTTGGGAGTCGAACCTTCTTGAGGGAAAACGTACAAGTGTCGACCTTGGGGGCCGAACTACCCAAGAGAGCGGGGGGGGGGGGGGGGGTCAGCCATATTGATTGAACCACCTAAAGGGAACAAGAAAGGGGTTGGCCAAGTTGGTTGAACTACCTAAAAGGAACAAGAGAGGGCTCAACCAAGTTAGCTAAACCACTTAGAGGGAGCAAGAGAGGGGTCAACGAACCACCTAGAGGAAACGAGAGAGGGGTCGGACAAAGAGGTCGATCCGCCTCCACTTTTTAGCCGAGATTATCGGTTAGATCGAATTGAAACGGATTTGATTGCCTTGATTTATTAATTTTTCTAGTCCATAGAAGGGGATATTCTTGGTTCCTACAATTTTCCCTCTTAGGACCTTGGATCTTGATGAGATCCAAGGTTCTTAGAATAATTATCATTCTTTTAGATTAACAAATGGTTAGTTTAGTGATTTTGTTGACCTTTCTGAGTTGAGGATTGTCCTTACACAGCTTGTTTAAGATGAAGTATGAATCTTTGACTGTTGACTTGTCGTCAACCCTTTGAGTTTGGAGTTGTCTCAACACAACTTGATTTATATAAAGCATTGACTCTTAGTCGTAAACTTAGTGTCATGTCGACTCTTCGAGTTGTGGGGTGCTCCAAAAGCAACTAGTTAAGAGTGGAATTTAAATTCTTGATCATAAATTAGGCTACATGCTAATTCTTTGAGTTGGGAGTCGACGACTCCATGTAACTCGGTTTAGAGTGACAGCTCTTAGTCGTAGACTGTTTGTTGGGCATCGATGACTTCATGCAACTCGATTTAGAGTGAGAGTGCTCTTAGTCATAGACTCTTTGTCATACTAACTCTTCGAGTTGGGAGCAGGTGGCTCCATACAACTCGGTTTAGAGCAAGAGCTCTTAGTTGTAGACTCGTCGTTGCGTAGACTCTTTGAGTTGGAAGTCTGTGGCTCCATGCAACCCAATTTAGAATGAAAGATCTTTGGTTTTTCGAGCATGGGCTCCTAAAATGCGGGTTCTTGAGTTTGAAGCTTAGGCTTCTTTAGAATGTGGGTTCTTAAAGTAAAGTTTGTGCTTTGTTAGAATGTTGACTCTTTTGATGGTGAAGCGAGATTTTTTTTTTGAGATCAAGGGCTTTTGGATGAAGTATGAGCTTTTTTTATTCGAGGGCGTGGGTTATTTGATAATAAAGTGCGAGCTTCTTTTTTTCGAAAGCGAAAACTCTTTGATAGTAAAACGATAACTTCTTTTGAGAGTGAAAGTGTTTTGTTATAGTCGCAATGGCTTGGTTCCACGATGACTTTAGAATTATGACTCTTCAAGTTTATTGTCGTTGTGACTTGGAGTCACGTCGATTTTTGAGTTATGGCCCTTTGATTTTATCATCGTGGTGACTTGTCATCACATCAACTTTGGAGCTATGGCTCTTCGAGTTTATAGTCACGGTGACTTGGCATCACATTGAATTTAGAGTTATGACTCTTTAAGTTTATAGTCGCGGTGAATTGGCGTCACGTCGACTTTAGAGTTGTGACTCTTTTAGTTTATAGTCATGGTGACTTGTCATCATGTCAACTTTAGAGCTATGGCTCTTCGAGTTCATAGTCGTGGTTAATTAATCACATCAGCTTTAGAGTGCTCTTTAAGTTTATAGTCATGGTGACTTGGCATCACGTCGACTTTAGAGCTATGACTCTTTGAGTTTATAGTCATGGTGACTTAGTGTCACATTGACTTTAGAGCTATGGCTCTTTGAGTTTATAACCACGATGACTTAGTGAGTTGTTGTCACGTCGACTTTAAACCTATGGCTCTTTAAGTTTATAGTCACGGTGACTTAGAGTTGCGTCAACTTTAGAGCTATGGTTCTTTGATTGAGAAGCGAATGCTTCATCATGAGCTAGGGATCGTAATTATAGGTTTGGTACTTTGCACTCTTCGAGTTGGGATAATTCCATGCAACTTGAATTTAAAGTCGTAGACTTTTATCATACCTATTGCTCGAGCTAAGTTGCCCCCGGGTTACTCTTCAACCCTTTTAGAAGTCTTCCTTCCTTCATGTAGTTTGGGCCATAATTGTTATCTTAATGTTTTGATACTTAAAAGAGTGAAGAGTAAAGATTAATTATCTATACTTACATGATTTAGGATTACCTTGATCGTTGATGTTGCCCAACTTTAGTGTAATTGAGGATTCGATTCATTTTTAGCTTTGTAGATCCCGTTGATATGCTAGACATCAAGTCGTTGAAGACTGTCAATTTGGGGATGTTTAGATGGGAAATATTTCCAATTTTGAAATGATATCTTCGCACTCAACTTCATTATTAGAGGCTTCAAGTTTGAAACGGATTGCATTCTCTAGCTCAACAACTTACTATCAAGCATGTGGTATCATGGGATCATGCTTTTGGATGCACGAAGTGAAGTCAATGACCCTTAGTAAGGCTAGCCTTACAAACTTTAATCTTTTAATAGAACAGGAATTTAAAAAAACAAATAGAACGAATTTAGCAGTTGCTATGGCTTCCTTTAGGGTTCAAAAGCTAGTGAGAGATTGAAGGCGAATCAATGCAAGATCGAGAGAGAGAGGTCACCTGGTTGACAAAGAGTCCGTGTCCACAAAAAAGATTGTGGGTTTTGCTGCCCACATTAATAGTAGTAGTAGCAATTCAAAATCTCCACTACCTTTGTAACGTGGCTGTTGTCTTTGATGGTCGTTGGAACTAATTGAAAAATGATGTGCAAAAAAAAATGACTTGGTAGAAAAGACATGGAGAACTCAGAAAGGAGAGACAAAAGAGAGATCAAGCCACTACGTCATATTTTACAAAAAATGACGGGCCAAAGCCGTCGTTTTTAAGAAAAATGATGGCCCCCGCCGTCGCAAAAGCAGTTGTAAATAACGATGTTGTTTTTAGTAAACGACGGGTGGCACGTGGCACCAAAGTGTCGTGAAAAACGACGGTCATGGTCTGTCAAAACAAAACGACGGCCCAAACCCGTCATTTTTTTTGTCGAATTTAAATTTAATTAGTAGATATAAACGACGGCTTAAAGCCGTCGTTTTTTTGTCAAATTTTTTTTATATTATTTAACCACTATTTTTTGTCATTTTTAATATTTTTCACCTAAAAAGAAAATGACAAGTTTTATTGGACTGAAATCCTCAATAGTAGTATATAAAGATCCATCTTGGAGGTATCAATCCCATGAATATTCAACGTCCTTGCCTTCTTATGTATGAAAAAAATATTTGCGCACAAAATACATTTTTTTCTTTTTAACATGGCACCTGTTCTATGTAACATAGACATAGACATATGTGCTGGCATCCGACACTGAAATAAAGTGCCAAATATATTGATCCCCTACAAACCCAATACACTAGCACAACCATACAATTAATTTTTCATATTTTGAGAGGTAGCTCTTAAAATAATATGGTTTGCATTGTTAGAGGTTCGAGTGATGCACATGCACTCTACCATGCATGTACAACACACTTCAAATTTACCGTATGGAGTCGCATGGTGATCTACTTGTGTTTATCAGTTGAAAACATTCTTGAGTTTCCCTATGACAAAATGGACCACATGCTTAGACAGTTTCCATACTATTATGCAAATCAAAAGAAAATACAAAAAGAGCTTGGATAGTTTCCATACTGAGAGAAGCCAAAAGGAAACAATCTACTTGGTCGACAATAATGGATAATTGTTTGTTTACATTGTTTGCTATTTAATTTTACTTTGTAAAGTGAAAAACATGTATGCATATTTTGATTGTAAACGTAGAGCTTTCTCTCTAGCATTCACGCATAGTAAACCAAACCATTCCTTACTATTTCTTGTCCAATTTTCCAACTTCTCCAACAATCCCTAATATTGTTCTCCAATGTTTTCAAGTACGATGGAAAACTCGTGTAAATGTTAGTCAACAATATAAAAAGAATCTATTCAAATAAACTGATATACAGTGCAATCATATAAACAATTTAAATAATAGCCGAAATGAAAATACTTGAATAACTTAAAATTTGTTGAAAATGCATCATCATCTATCTAACAAAACAAATTCTTCGAAAATGAAGTGTCCTTGTCGCATAGCTTCAAATACAGTTTTACTAATGAAACATAAACAATTTGACATTAGTTATTTTTATAGGTAAAAATCTTAGGGAAAATGTCGAAACTATCAATATTAGATCTTACATTATGTGTTTTGGGTGATGGGCCATTATGGACCATTGCAGATAAAACCTTTTAAAAAAGTATGTGATGGCTGTTGCCTGCAAAACATGAGCCAATTCTTATTTTTGCAAAGGGACGATGGCAGAACCTGACATATAAGACCTTTGATCTCTACGAAACAGTATCGGATACCTGAATTTTATGTGGAAATCCAAAGGCACCACATACTTCTTGTATCTTGTGCTCATAGAATACCCGCATAAGCTGCTCTTCTTCAGTACTAAGTGGCTTAGGGAGAAAGTGTTTTTCTGCTGAGGTTCAATCAATATGTGATTGTCACAAGTATATAAAAGGCAAGAGAAATAAAGATTAAAAGTTGGCAATTTGAAAGATTATTTACCATTATCTTTTGCACTGAATTGAGGTTTTGGGTAAGACAATGACCCGTCATCATTTACTTCCATACGTGTTATTCCATACTTCAAAAAGAATAGGCAATTAAGATCAATGAGAAACAATGCGCTATTCAAATACAAGTAGAAACACCAAACTTAAATGAATTTTTTTTTTTTTTTGGGGGGGGGGGGGATGCTGCAAAAAAAGAGTTGGCATAATTTTCAATGAATTAGATATGTCAGATATGATATGCATGGTAATCAGGTATGGGTTTATAGTGGGGCACTTGCCCCACAAGAATTTTCAAAGTCTTGAGTATTTATGAGCACGTGCATGAACACACACTCACACACACAATTTGAAAGAAAAAAGTAGTAATTTTGGGGGGGAAAATGAATAGAAGATTAGAGACGTACCTGGTCCAGTGTTTCTATAGCTCTTTGATTCGCAGCTCGGTATTTTTCCATCTAAACAGAGCGAAAAGATATTATCAAAACTTTACTGATGAAATTAAGCAACTTTAAAGTTAGGATCTGTTTAGATTGTAGTTTTTGTTCCAAACAGGTCCTTAATCTAGATATGTTATGACATTGATCATCTAAGATAGGAGTTCTTCATCAACATTCGAAGCAGAAAACATTTATATAATATAGATAATTCAAAGAAGATTGAAGAGGACTTTTTTCTTTATGAGAAGTGCAACTAGTAGGGATTTTAAAAGTTGGAGTGCAATGGATAACTTGTGATTTTCAAATAATCAGTCCCATATAATGGTGGAGAACATGAACTGGGTTAAGGAGTACCCAGATATGTTCACTTGTAAAATGAGGCCGATATCCATTTCTAAGAAATCTAATTTGTATACAGCGATGAATGAACTACGAATCAATTCTTATATACACTTCAATTCTCTTCTATCAAACTATAACCCGGGTCTAGTTTGGTTACTCTCTTAGCCACCATTTCACTTCTCATTACTTTGGCATTTTCCCATTCACCCATGGTTGCGTACAAATTCGAAACAAGTATATAATTCCCACTATACTCGGGTTCCAAATCAATTAAACGGTTCATGATTTGACGTGCTAGACTGATTTTCCCTAGGTTTCTACATGCCTCAAGCAACATACACCATATGATCACATCTGGGTTCATTGGCATAGTTTCCATAAAACCAAATGCCTCGTCAACAAGCCCTGCTCTACATAAAAGATCAACCATGCATCCATAGTGCTCCATCCATGGTCTTATGTCATGGTCCTCTATCATCGATCGAAAACATTTATGCCCCTCATCCACTAAACCCGCATGACTGTACGCAGATAACAGACTTAGGAAGACAATGCAATCCGGCTTGAACCCTTCCCTTTGCATTTGAGAAAACCGAGTAAGAGCATGTAACCCATGCCCGTGGAACGCTAACCCTTGTATCATAGTAGTTCAAGACACTATTGTTTTATACTCCATCTGATAAAAAATTTAACAAGCTTTCTTTATGTTACCATATTTAGCATGCATGCCCATAAGAGAATTTGCCACACAAACACTCCCTTTCATATACCCATTCTTCTCGACATAGTGATGAACCCAATCCCCTAACTCGAAACTTCCCAACTTCGAGCATATAGAAACAAGACCCAATATCGTAACTTCATCCGGTCGAACATTTGCAGATACCATTTCTTTAAACAGAGCCAATGCTTTGTTTAGATAATTATTATTGCTATAACCATTGATCATACTAGTCCATGAAACCACATTCCTTACGAGCATCTTTTGGAAAACCCGATGAGCACTAAACAAACACCCACATTTCGAATACATATCTATCAAAGCATTATAAACAAACACGTCAAGAGCAATAAGGTTCTTAATTACGAAACTGTGGACCTGTGATTAAACTTACCAATTCATCAGCAAGTTGGGAAATATTTGCAAGTAAATATTTACTATGTGATGGAAATCAGGTACATCGTCCATTATGAACCACAATATAGCATGCCAATGTACAATAAGTATTTGCGAGTGACCAACCTATCAAAAGGGCTTCAAAATATGCAAACAAGGGGAAATTCACAGATGTGTGTTCAAAACAAAAATTATGCAAACATATTAACCACATCCCGTATCGTGCCTGTCTCCACTTCTCTAAAAATTCAAACTTTACAGTTTAAATCAAAATTCTACAACGCCTTTAATTTCTAAGTAGTCCACTAAGATCCTTAAAGCATAATTTTAAGTGGCAGAACCAGCAAAAAATAATGTACATTTTTAGGAGTGTGCCTATATGGTAGAGGGAATTCTCTCAATATGTGAATATGAATTTTTCATAAACATAGTTATGGGTATATAAATTCATTGGAGAAATGAATTATGTAGTTTGATTGCATGAATTTTCAGATTTGGGATTGGAAGTAATTATTATAAGAGAATGACATTCGGAGGAGGGAAATATTACAATTTTTTTTTCATCTTACACATTGGATGGCGGTAAGATTACTCGTGATAAATCATACACTCACTCTACATTATTGATTTTAAACTTTTAATAAAGTCTAATATTACTTAATATTTATTTATTTTTTTGCCTTTATACAGGGAGATGGTGATGGCTGCTTCAATGTTCTTTGCCCGGGCTACATACAAGTTAACAGAGATGATGCTTTGGGTGAAATTTTAACCCCAACATCTACATATAAAGGGAATCAATACTCTATATATCCTCTGGTGTTTCAGGTAACATGATTAATTGAAAAATGTTCAAGATTAATAGCATTTTAAAATCCGTTCCAGACTCACAGGAACTTGAATTCTCCATGAGAGAACAAAATCAACGAAAAAAAAATTCATAATTTCAAATCAACAGCAAATTTCACAGATGATTGATAAAATTTCCTTAAAGGAGATAAGTGAATTTCATTCCAGAAACTAAAAAAAATCAGTGAGCATCATTAAAATCATACCTAGCTTGATTTCGTATGTCCGAAATCAGTGAGAATAAAATTAGAACTTTGAGATCTGCGAATAAAATCAATGAGGATAAAATCAGAACTTTGAGATTTGCAAATAAATAAAAGTTAAGAAGAACTCTCCATTATTCAAGCAAAACCTAGCTTAAATTCAAGAAATAGATAGAGATCATTCTCAAATGGATGTAGAAAACATTATGCCTGGGAGAGAGAAAGAGAGAGAGAGAGCATTACCGCACGAACCTCGCCTGATTTCATGAGTCCGAAACTCAAAATCGTGAAAGAAGAAACCGAGAAGAAATCGAAATCGGATTTTTTCTTTAGAGATTTAAAATTCTAGGGTTTTTTTTAGGGGAAGAAGATACTAACGAGAGAAGAAATCGAAAATAGGATTTGTTCTTTAGAGATTTAAAATTCTAGGGTGTTATAGAGGAAGAAGATACAGAGAAGAAAGGAAGAGAACAAAGGAAGAAGGTAGAGATTTAGTAAAGTTGGTGCGGCAATAGTGATAATCAAATTTTATTAACGCCACACCAATCGGTGTAACATTAGTAAACTTTGGTGTGGCAATAGCGATTATTTTACTAATTAAATGACGGATTAAATTAGTTGTTAATAAATGATTATTATAATCGTCATTAAGGGTTAAACAATTGATGAAAACCGTCGTATATAAACGACGGCTTTAGTCCGTCGTTTTTTCCGCACTATTTAGTCGTTTTTAACTGTTTGTGAGGTAGTGAAGAGAGAGTGAGCCGAAGAGGGAAATTAATTCGTGGTCTGTGACTTGCATGAATGGTGAGAAAGATGTGGAGAAATAGATTACGAGGTTCAAAGAGAAGTCTTTGCTTCTATATGGGGGCGATGAGGGCATGAGGGTCAATATGGAGGGAACAAGAGAGAAGTCAAGAGAATGGTAGGACAGAGAATAGTGAGGTGAGATGCAAAGAGACTAAGAGAGGGGGCTAGACCAAAATCTAGAGAGAAGTGAAGATAAGGGTGGAAGGACTGTTGTGGCAGCTATGAGGTATGAGTAATGTTTGGTGAAGAAGGTGAGGTATAAAGCGATGTTAATGGAGAGGATGGTGGTTGTTGATGTGGCTGAGAAGAAGAGAAACGTTCAGTGAAAGTGACTAGGGGAGAAAGAAGAAGAGAAAGGTGGTTGAAGAGGAGCTTGGGCGTCAATGGTGAAACGTAAAGAGGAGAGAGGTGAAGGAGTATAAAGTTGTGGATTGTGCATGCAAGAAGAGGGCTGGAGAGGGAGCAAGAAGGGCGAGTAGAGAATGTGTGAGGCTGTGGGTGCTGTTGGTTGAGGCTACTCGAAGAAGAAGAAGAATGTTCTCTTTCCTCATCTCTTCTTTTTTTGTTTTTTTTTTCTCCAAAAAATCTTTCTTGTTCAGTTTTTGCCCTTTTAGCGTATGAGAGGGGAGAAGTCCTATTTTTTTATTTTTTTTCTTTTGAGAGGGAATGAGCCTTTTATAATTTTTTTGTTTCCAATTTCTACTTCCATCTTTTTTTTATTTATTATTCTTTCTGTTTGGCCGAACCCCAAAAAAAAAAAAAAAAAAAGAAAGAAAATCGAAAATTCCCTAATTTCTTATTGTTTCCATTTTTTGTAATGTCACGTGAGTGTGTGGGAGGTGTGATTCCATGTTTCTCACGTCTTTTGCCGATTCTTCTTTCTTTGATTGTATGTTATTCATCAAATTCTTAATATTAAAAAAAATTAATTTGATTTGTGATTGTAATTAGCTTAAATTTTTACCAATTGGCTTGATTTTTGAGAATGCTTTTGGTTTGTTACATCTTAGTTAAAGATCTAATCGATGGATTGATTGGTGATTTAGAAGATGGTTGAAAAATGATTGGAGGACTTGATTTTTAGAATTATGATTGGTCAAGATCAATTATTTAATTAAAATTCACGATCTTGTATTTTAATTATGTTTAATTGATATGAATTTTATTTGTCGAAGTCCGATTGATTTATTGGTTTATTTGATTGGTGATTAAGGTTTTCAAGTTTTAATTAAGGTTGATGTTCAAATTTTTGAATATAGGTTTCAATTTTTTATTTAAATTTTGACATTTTATGCGGCGAGAGGTGTCATTTTGTGCAATAAAAATCATCATTTTATGTGAAAATTTTTAATTTTTCTAAGCGTGTGGTTTCTAGTTTTTTTCGATGTGAACATTGTCGAAAATTTATTTTGTCACGTTTTCCTAATAATTGAGTCTCTAGGTAAAAGTCGAATCTTAAGGGTATTTTTGGTCATGTTTGATATTTTTCGTAAATTTATCTATTTTTATCAATTTTACTCTTGTTAGACTCGAAATCACATTCTAAGCACAACATTACTTTTAAAACATTTTGGAGGTGTAGGGCCCACGAGGGGTATTTTCGTCATTTTATAAATTTTTACAAATTTCGTCGTGCAGCTTCTGTGCCCTAATATGATTATTTCTAAGTCTCGAAGTCTTATTTTCCTAGCATTGTGAAGTCTCTAGATTAGCGAAATGTGTTACGAATCTATGCGTACGTACTTACTAAATTGAATGTAGAGTGTAGCGATTCTAAGTGTGCGTAATTTTTACATTAAGCATGCCAAGAAAGAAAGATGAAATCATGAGGAAAAAAGTAGAAATTATAAGAAATTTGGAGAGGATTTCTCACAAGCTTTCAACTTTTTCGTATATTTTACGCTCATCATTAGGAATTCACAGCAACTAGGTAACGAATTGTCGAATTAGGCAGATGCAAAAATGGGATGTCTACACTTTGACTCAAAAAAAAATGTTGAACACAATGATTTACAGATGAATGAAACGACAAGATAATTTATTTGCCAGGCAAATGATGTAGAGGCAAATCCATTTTCACCATTTAAACAAATCATAGAAAATCATGCGGAAAACTTGATTATTTTTAGTTTTTAGATTTTTAAATAATATTTTATCTTTTAATATATAAAATACATTTTTTAGATTAAGAAATAAAATTTTAAAAATATTAAAATTGAGTAAATGATAAAATAAAATTTTAAAAAATGCTAAGAATAAAATTAGTTGGTGACTTTAAATGATGTGCTCATTCATATATTAAATTGTTTAAAAATTTTCTTTTTATTTTTTAGATTTGCTGCCTAAATTAAAAAATCATTTAAAAAATACTAAAAATAAATCACATTTAAAAAAAGAGAGCTACTATTCAAAGTCCAACTTTTAATCATGACACCCTAATTTCTTAAATTATTTATGACACACCAATTGAAGATTAAAAGCAAACTTCACACACTACAAAGGTTTGACTCAAATTATAATCTCAATGTTACATAACATTATAACGCTCATTTAAACAATTTCAGTTATTGTTTACAATTATGGTTAGGCCAATATAAGATCATAAATATTGTAGCTACGTGATTTTCGATTCCGAAGATCATTGCCACGTGGATTTGGAGTCGTCACTATTCTTTTTTAGAAAAGAGTGTGAATGGGTACATGGAATATGATTTTGAGAAAAATAGTTTTTTGTAGTGATTCTTGTACGAATAAAGTATTGGACTATTTGAAATCTAGGTAAGTAGTTCGATTAGAGATCGAGAAGTTGTTAGGCACCCCAATCTCTCCACCTTAGGTGGCAATCTTTAAAGACATGACCATTTTAAGAAAATATAATAAAGAAAAGAAAATTAGGAAAACGATGGTTTTGTGCCCTTACACGTAAGAGACTTTTAATGTCGAATTAAACTAAGCGAGTCATCTCATCGTGAGAAAAGATTCTATCATGTTTTTGCCTTAGATTCACTTAATTTTGGAAAAGTATGGGCTTTGTGATTATGGGCACATTCTCATGGAATGAAAATAGCCCAACTATCGATAGTCTCAAAATGCTTTTTGTAGTGTATACACGAAGTATTGGAGGTTTAACATGATTTTATATCGAAGATGACTACAACCCCTATACTTTTGACCGAACTGAATCCGATCTACTAGAGATAGGGGAGGATGAACATTACATCTTAGGAGTTTTATAAAATTGAAATTAAAGAAGGGAGGGAGATGGAGAGGGGAGAAGGGAGAGAGGGGGGTACACAATACTTCTAATTCTAACCAACATTGAGATCTTGATTCCTTCCTTCCTTTTTCCTTTTTTTTTATTTATTTTATTTATTTTTAATTCCTTAATGGAATTGTATGAGTCCTTTTTAGAGAGAAGAAAATGAGTGAGAGAGGGAGAGAGAGTTGAGTGGGATTGATGAGAGTTTTTGGACCTCTTAATGGGATTTTTTTGCATGAGATTTTTGAGAAGGAGATGGCTTTTTAGATTTTGAAGATGCCTTTTGAGGTAAGAAATGTCAAAATAGAAGGTTAAGAGAAAATAGCACGAGGTTTAGGCATGGGATGTTTGTTATTTTGATGTTGGGGGGGGGGGAAGGGGGGTAATATGGTAAAAGGTGGTGCATGGATTGTTTTTTTATCCAAACCCATGATAAATTGGTTGATGTAGACAAAGTATCTTACTAAGTCATTGTCCATTAGACAAAAAGAAAAAATAAACAAAAAAAATATGTTTTTTGAACAAAGCAATGCTAAGTTATATGACCTTGATGCAATAGTGACTTAGAAGTATCCATATGAAACTTGTAATTAATAGTTTTGAGCACTAGAGAGTTGTTACCTCTAGTGTAACTAATTGGGTGAATTACCATTTCGTGAACTAAAAATGAGTTATTTATGATTTCACCTAACTATTCATTTTAATTACCAAAACAAGAAAGATCACATTTTCGTTAAAGAAAAATTCAGAACAATAACAAATTCAGTGGTTTTAGAGTGACAATTTCGCAAGTTTAAAGTGACTATTTTTAGGTTTAAAGTGACTATTGTCGAAAATGTGGTTGAAATCAGGGTTGTATCCTAATCTCAACTAATGTTATATACCAACCTATACAATCAGTAATTTAGGTTTTGTGAATTTCACAAATATGGAAAAGAACATTAAAATTGGGTGCTAAGAAGACTTCAAATTGTAGAGAAGCTCTAAAGATGATGAATTAGGGAAAGAGAAAAATATAAATCGAAGTACAACAAAATTAAAGAAATCAAACCTTCTCCTTCCCGATAGAAATCTTAAAAAACTTGTTTGTCGGTGCAAGAAGCTCAACTGAGATGATCTCCTCTCGATATTAAAAATCTGGAAAATGAAATCTACTATTCAGGGATCCATTACCACACCATAATTAAAAGTATGACATTCTTTTATTAAAATTCTAACTATAAAAATGAAAGATTAGGGTTTTGTAGACACCCCATTTTTGCATCTGCCTGATTCGACAATCCGTCACCCGGTTACCGTGAATTCCTAGTGATGATCGTAAAGAACTCAGAGGCTTGTGAGTACTGTCCCTAATTCCCTTTGTTTCCACTCTTTTCATCTCCCCTACTCGTTGCGACTCGACATAGAAATTTATGCACGCTTAGGATCGCCATACGTCACACCCGATTTAGCAAGCACGTACGCGTAGGCTCGCCACACAGTTCGATAACCTAGAGACCTCGCCATGCTAGGAAAATACGACTTTGAAACATAGAAATTATCACGTTGGGACTAAAAGAAACCTCACGCCAGAATTCGTAAAAATTCATAAAAATCGACAAAATGACGAAAATACCCCTCATAAATTTTGGACCTCTGAAAGACTTCGAAAATACCTCCATTGCACTCAAAACATGATTTCGAGTCTAACGGGACCCAAATCGACCAAAACGGAGAAATTTAAGAAAAATCGTAAAAATGGCCGAAATGCCCCTCGACATCCAAACTCAACTTAGAGACCTCGACCGTTAGGAAAATGTAACAAAATCAAATCTAATTAAAAATCCAATAATAATAAAATTCAAATTAAAAAAATCAAACAATTCAAATAAAATAATTCCAAACAATTAAAACTCAAACTTAAAATTAAACAATTAAAGCTTAAAATTTAATTCAAAATTAAACAATTAAAACTTAATTCAAAATTAAACAATGAAAATTAAAATTAAACAAATTCAAAACCATTAAACAAATAAAACTTAAATTAAAAATTAAACTATTAAACAATTAAAATTAAATAACTAAACATTTCAAATTAAAATCGAACAACTAAAATCAATCTAATTAAAATTGGACCCAATCAACCAAATCAAATTAAAATCCAAAGTAAAATACAAATTAAAATTTTAACCAAATCCAAAACAAAATTAATCAATTAATGAAATTCAAAATAAAAAAATAAACCAATAAAAACTTGAAACAAAACCAATCGATCGACCAACCAAAAATCGACAAAAAGAAAAACCAACTAACTACGAGTAGCGGGGGATTACCCCACCACCATTCTCCCCAAAAAAAGAAACAAGAAGCTAAAGAAAGAAGTACGTGTAAAAGAGAAAAATTAGAAAGGGAAAAAAAATTTGAAAATAGAAGGAGGACTTCTATTAAAGAGAGACGTTTCTCTCTCCATAAGGGGCTTCTTCCAAAAAAACGTCCTCGGCTCTCTCTCTCGGCTCTCTCTCAAGACCCTGGGGCTGAACCAGTATTCACAGACAGAAAGACGTCTTCTTCCTCTCATCTCTCACCCTCAGATCTTCTTCTTCTCCATTAGACTGACAGACGTCTCTCCCTTGGCTCTCTCTCTCTTTGATCATCTTCTTCTCCAGCAGATTAAAGGACACCTGCTTCTACATGTAACACAACCCTTTTCACACTTCTCTCTCTTGTTCTGGACAGCAAGCATAGATCAGAGACGTCATCTTCTCTTCTTCTTCTCCAAGGCGGCTGCTCAAGGGGCTGAACTCGGCTGGACATCCTGCTCATCTTCCTCCACGTTTTCTTCTAGTCTTCTTCAACGTCTCCTCTTCTCTGCAGTCTCCTCTCACTCCCTGAACTCCCCTCTCTCTCTGTTGGCTGCTAACCAGCGCCCCCAGCCGTTTATCCTGCGTTCTACAGCACTTCACCTCCCCTACAACTCACCTCTCTCTCACGTTCAACTTGCTGCAACACTCCTGAACCAGCCCCCATCTTCATTCCTTCTCTTATTCTTCTTCCACTTGTTCTTCACTATATTGCCCAACCAAAAACAGTCTTTACCTCTTCAACAACATCTCCAACAGCAAAACCACGTCCCTGTAACATTGCTACAACGCCTCTTCCAGTCTTCATCTTCAATCAGCATCCCGGTGGCCATCTCTTCGTGCCATCATCTTCTTTGCACTTTGTACAGCCACTTCTCAACTCAGATTTTTCTAGTTGCTGTCACAGCATCATCGCAGTACGTATCAGGGCATCTGTCTCACCGTCCTCGTCTCTCGGCATCGTGTGCTCACGAGCCTTTGGGTCATTTCTGAAGGAATCGGCCCCTATCATCGTTCTGTGGGTAAGTTTTGTATCTATTATCATTATATGTTTTCTACTTTCCACGTTGGTAGGATTAGGGGGATTTTTCGAGTTTTTTTATGCTTCATTTATTTTAGTGCATCGATAGGGTTAGGAGAATATTTAGTTTACGTTTTTTTATTCATTATTTTTGCATATTGGTAGGATTAGAAGAGTTTTTTTTCATATAGGTCTCTATGTTTTTATTTGTTTTGTGCCTCAATAAGGTTAGGAAAATGTTTTTATTTCTCCATCTTGTTTATTTTTATTTGTTATTTGTTATTTTATTATTTTTTTGCATGTTAGGATATTTCGGTTTATATATGTTTTTCATGTTTTTTTTTGCATATTGATAGTATTAGGAAAGTAATTGTTTTGTTTTTGTCTTTTTTTATGCACTTTTTATGAACTTGTGATGACATGATTCTTGTGTTTAAGCATGATAGTTGTTTTGAAAAAATTGATGGTCCTAGATGCATGCCCGTTTGAGTCGATTTGAGAATAATTTGAGTTCCAATATTTGGTATGCATTGATGTGTGTCGATCTCCAATATTTTGTACGCATTGGTACTTGTTGATCTACAATTTGGTAAACATGGTATTGTGAACTTTTGTCTTGTTATTTCATAAATTTTCAAATTGGTGATCCTTAGTAAATCCACATTTTTTAATTCGGAAATTCCCATTCATAATTTCGTTTTGAAAATTGATATTTGGAATTTTCTGATATGGAAATTATACAATTTTCTATTTAAGGAAGGAATATATTTATAAATTTCTACTTGAGGAATTTCACCTTTTAGCAATTTCTAATTTAGATGATTTTGTAATTTCCTATTTAGAAAATTCGTGGATTTAGGAGTTTCTAACTCAAAAACTGTGATATCTTTGGAAAACTTCTATTTTCAAAAAGTTCAATTTTTAGAAAATTCTAATTTGAGAATTCAACATATATTTTTGGATATTAATTTGGGGAACTTCGGATTTCCAATTTGGAAATTCTTTGAGTTCCAATTTGACAATTGCTATTTTGGACAGTTTGGAAAATATTTGCAGGTGGAATTTTTAATTAATTTCAGGTCATGGAGCTCATTAGGGTTTTTTTCAAACCCTTCCATATTTCGTGGAATTCAAAGAAGAATCATGTGACAGTTGGGATAAGTTTTAGCCATGGGATTTGGTTGGAAAATCCAACATGAATTGATGATGATGATTGGACTGTGACCTTGACTGTAGTCTTTGTATGTTGACCATAGGATGATTTTGGATCGTAGTAGAGACCGATTATTTTGATCGGGCGGGTTCGGTGCCTAACACCTTCCGAAACCCGTAATCTGACCCCTTACCCATACCTCTGATCCGTGGATCGACCCATTATCCATTTGGAGTTATTTATGGTTCCTAGACCTAAACTAGGTGGCGACTCCCATTTATCAAAAGTCCCCCATTAATAAATCGGACCCCTATCCACTATTTAGTGGAAAATGGGTCGAGGCGATTTCAGGTTTTGGTTTGAAACTGAACCAAAAATAGAATCAAAACTATAGAAATTAGGATTTTGGTTTGAAATTGAACAAAAAAAATCAAATCAACACTATAAAATTAGGGTTTTGATTTGAAATTGAACAAAAAATAGATTATCAAACTTGATTAAAATTTTGATAACAAAGAAAAAAAAACTGATGAACCTTAGTACCAAAACAACTAAAGATTATATAGACAGATGGATAGGGACCAAAAGCAAAACTGCATAGATATGAAGAAATAATAAATAAATAAATTGAATATCACTAAGTTAGATAAATAGGTCTAACACTAGAATAGATTGAGAGAGGACACGATTTTGAGAGAGAAAAAGAAAGAGCAGATCGAAAAGAATTGTGCCAAAATGCCCTGTTGATATGGATTTTGTGGCATTTTTCCAAAAAGCTCCCTCATTGATCTAGTTCATGCGGCGTATTTTTAAAAATGTCCCTATTGGTCTAAAATTTGAGGCATTTTCCTAGAACCGCCGGTGTGAAAGTGCCTCCAATCGATCTTTGTTGAAAATGCTCTTCGTTCTTCTACGACGTTTCCGACGAAACTGACTCCAAAAGCCTTTTCCATTTGCTTATCTCGACACTTTAACAAAATTGTCCAAAATAAGAGCCTCTAAAAGCCCTAGTTTTTGTAGTATTAGGAGTGACTTTTGCATGTTGGACTTAGGACTTAATTGGTGATGGTTTATGTCAGAAATTATTTTAGAATTGGCTTAAGTCTAAGGTTGGGGTTAGGCTTACGGTTGGGTTTGTTTTAAGATGGGGCTTACACGGGGTTTAGGGTGATTAGGGATTGGCAGGCTTTAGGTGGGTTTAGAAATAGGCTTGAGACTTGATGGTAGATTCGAGGTTAAAGAGGGGGGAGGGTTTGAGAAGGTGGTGGGCTTTTAAAACAATATATGGTGTGTCCATGAGACATTTAGAGGTCTTAGTTTCCTTTATTTGAATAAAAGATCAAGATTTTAATGATTTGGATCCTTAGGCCCGTTGATGGATTTTTGATAAAAATAAGATTTTTAAGGACCTTTTTGAGCAGGGGGTCATTCAAATTGGTGTGTCTACAAATACAAAAAATAGAAACCTAAAAATATGAAAGCTTCTATTGGCACCTCCAACTTTTACTTATTCTCAATAATTCACTTGATTTCTTTATTTTAATAGGGGTGTAATAAGTAAAAGTTGGGGTACCAATAGCAATTCTTTTTAAAAAATGAAAACACTTTCAAAAGGTTAATGATTAATACTACAACGTAATATTTTAAAAAAATTCTGAAATAAACTTACTTTTTTATTATTTTAAATTATACTAAAATTAATTGAAAAATACCTCCTATGCTTTTTCTTTGTTAAAGTTTTTATTTTTATTTTTTTTAAATTAAACTAGAAGGTGGTATGTGCAAAACACACATGTATCAAAAGGGTTTATTTATAATTTAGAGTACTAAGAAGAGGGAATTTTGACGATTATATGGTAAAAAAAAAGAAATTTATGTTAATAACTAACCACCTTAATTATAAGGATCTTGTAGTAGTGGGTTTTAATTTTATTAGTTTTTAACAAAAATAACTTGAATATAACAAGTTTAAACCCAAAATTATGGGACATTTATCGAACCAAATTTTGCTCTTGTGCGGTAAATCATTTTCCTAGGGGGAATGGGGTGAGAAATGATTGCCGTTACTTAAAAGATTTGTACTTGCCTCGCTGTCAACCACCGATTATTGAAAGAAAAGCATTTTCTAGTGTTTTGGTTGCAATCAAACGCGTGAATCGACTTTTTTCGTTAGAAAAAAATGTAATATGAAACTTTTTTAACTGAAAAGAAAATAGTTTTTTTACTTACTTGGCCTCAGGTGTATCTATTGCTTTGAAAACATGAAGTTTGAATAAGTTCTAGAGTTTTCATCATTGGCCAAAATAGTAGTTTTGAAACATTTGAATTTTCGTGATTTGTCTTTGTCAAATAGATATTGTAGATACATAATATGAAAACCTTTTTGAAAGACTTTTGGTACTTCAATGATTTTTGTGCTTTTGCAAACTACTGAGGATATAGATGTTAGTAGCTCTTAAGCTCTTTTTAGAGTCATCCCCAATGCCTCGGTACTGGGTGAATATCGATTGAGAGTGAGATTTGGGATTTTTTTAAAAAAATTTCCATTCACAATTTATACTCGTGCAGGCCAGGAGCTTATCATCATTTTTTTTGTTTTTTATTTTTTTACTTATTTTTTATTTTCCTTTGTTGCCTTTGGTGCCAATTACGATTTTCACCAGACCCGATTTTCACATTTTTGTGCATCAACGCCCTTTCGGGTTTTCATCATGCTAGTGGCTTTGATCTTGTCATAATCTGATCTTTTTACTCATAACATCCTTTCGGGTTTTCACTATGCCGTTTCAGGCTATTCTTGTAGTTTTTTTAAGTTTTTACATTATAATGCCTTTTTGGAGTCTCTGTGTCTTTGTGACTTGGTAACTTAAGTTGAGCTGCTAGATCAGCGACTCTACTCTTGTAGTGACACTCTTTCTTGAGTGATCAATCTAGATTCTCCTTTTGAGTTTATTGATGACTTCCCGTGGTTTAGTAACTCAAGTGAGTAATGAGATCAGCTACTCTACGCTTGAAGTTGCTATTTTTTTTCAAATATCCGATCTGGATTCCCCTCTCGAGTCTTCCAACGACTAATAAGACTTGAGGTCTGAATCAAGTTCTAAGATCATTGGTGTTACCATCGTTATTGTGATGCCCAAGAACATTCCTTGATCCAAGAAATGACTTTTGGTGGGACGAAATGTTGGCTTAGGTTAAAGATAGTGGAAAGATACAAAAAGGTTAAGGTGCAGGTCTGTTTAGAATGGGCTGGACATGGTGTTTGTCTATTTTTATTTCGAAAAGGTGATCTATATCATTTCCTAGCATCTCTCGAACTTGTTTAAGCATTTGTGTCGAGCTCAAGATCAAGTATCCGATTTTTTTGACTCTTTTGTATTTTTTTGTATATTTAGTCATTCACAGTTTATCCTCATACGAGCCAATAGTACTTTGATGCTTTGATTTATCTAATTCTTTTTTTTTTTCTTTTGTTTTGTTTTATAATATGGATTGTCCTAGTTTTAGGTTAAGAAATGAACATGATGTCTCAAAAATATATATATATTTTGGGTCTGTATTTAATGTACAGACTGAGTACTTCTGTACTGGTCCATGCTTTAAATATGGACTAGATCCTTAATTTTCAGGAAATATTATATATATATATATTTTAATTTTTTGTTAAGGGTACCCTCACACTGGTCCATGTTGTTGCACGGACCCAAGAAATTTTTTTAAGTTCGTGCATTAAGCATGGACAAGAACCTTTTCGGGCAGTTCAGAATTATTCCTGATCTCTATTTTTGTCCCCAAATTCTAAATTTTGAGGCACATTACCTCTGTTTTTATGGCTTGGGCCACAATTTTTATTTTTATTTTTTATGATACAAAACATAAAGGAAAAGCAAAGTTCCCCCTTTACCTAAGGGGACATACAAAGAAAATAAAAAGAAAAGGCCTAAAATCTATACAACTTGCCTTTATGGGCTAAAAAGAAAAAGAATACAGCATATGAATATGGGATGGATACATATTTGATTTTGAAAATCTTAGTGTCCTAAGTCTATTAATTATGTTTTGATGCATGTGGGCATATGGGCAATTTTTTGACTACCTATTTTTTAAACCTTGATGTACACCGAAGTGTCCACGTCTTAGGTTCGTGAATAGGGTGGATGTTCTCCTCCCCACTACCCAAAATAACGATCTCAAGGGCTTGAGAGTACCGGCATCTAGGGTTAGAATTTTAACAAGGGATGGGTTGGTTTGTGTATCGGATTATGAAACGCGCGTGCACATGCATTTTTTTTAAAGAGTGCATCCATCCTTATACATCATTTATCGAACAAAAATAAAAAAAATACAAAGCATGAAATAAGTAAATATTACAAGCATTCTCCAATGACAATGAAAAAAAAAAAAAAAGACATAGAAGGCGTTAGAAGATAAGTACAAATGCAAACAAATGGAAACGTATATTTTTTTTGAAACAATGATCGAATTGAAAAAAAAGGTCAGACCCACTAGTGTGTTCCTCAGTGGAGTCGCCAAGCTGTGGACATGAGATTCTCCGTTTTCGAATATCTTTCCCACTTTGAAAGTTTTGGAGTCGCCACATTCTTTTTGGAAAAGGGTGCGAATGGTCACCCAGATTGCATTTTTTTAAAAATATTTTATTTTAGCATTTTAGCGACTTTCGTACGAATATAGCTCATTTGGTTCAACATTTGATCTAGGTAAGAGGGTCTATATTAGGAAGTAGGGAAGGTGCTAGGCACTCGACTCCCTTTATCGTTGATGGTAACCTCAGATTCGATCATTTCGAAAAGAAAGGTCAAAAAAATCTAATATGTGCCCTCGAGTGTGAGGGACTTTGATGTTAGGTCATACCATTGAGGACACCCTTATTAAAAAAAGGGTCTTTCGATGACTCAAACCATTTATGGCGTGTGCATAAGTATAGAGAATGAGTATAAGTAAAAGAGGGAAAGTTAGAGGGGAAAGAAAGGGGAGAAGAAGATTTTTTCTATGTCCTACCTTGTTCTTAGGTTGACTCTCTTTAACCTTCAAAGGAGATGCTTCCTTAATTTTTCTTGACTTACTTGATAGAGAGTTGAGAGTTAAGAGTTGGGAGTAGAGAGGTGAGTTGAGAGTAGAGAGAGTTGTAATTTGATAGGGTATTTTTCTTAGTTTTTCATTAGGTGAAAATTATGTTGAGAGTAGGAGGATTTTATAGGAGTTAGGAGATTATTTTTAGGGATAGATTGGGAAAATATGATGAAAATGAGTAGAATGATTTGAGGTTTGAGAGAGAGAGTGTTTGTAAATTGAGGATGGTGGAAGGGTATTTGTGAAAGGAGGTTGAAATGGATAATTTGTGACCCAAATGGGTTGGATCTTTCAACCCATTTGGGTTGAGTGTTAGGTGAAGTGGAGTGAGTGGTGTTTGGTTGAGAGAATGAGAGTGTAAGAGGGTGGTTGATTGGTTCAGTGTTTGGTAAGGTAAAGAAGAGTGGTGTTTGGTTTAAGGGAATGAGGGATGTAAGAGGGTGGTTGATTAAGTTTTGGGAGGGTGAGGAAAGTGATGACATGTGTCAAAATGTGTGAAAATTAAAGATTTAAATGAGTTAATTAGAGAAGTGTTTGGTTTATGAACATAGGGGTGTAAGAGGGGGGGTTAATTGGTTGAGTGTTTGATGAGTTGAAGGGAATAGGTTTTGATTAAAAGAATGGGTTGTGTAGGGAATGATGAGGGTATGTTAGAGAAAAGTATGGGTTGAGATGTATGTAGATGATTTTTTAGAGAAATGTGATTGGGGTTGGTAGTTGGATGAGGAAGGAAAGTTGAGGTGGTGACATGTGTCCCACCTTGATGATCTTAGTTGATTGGTTGTAATGTTGGGCTTGGGTTGAGGATTGGGCTTCGGTAGAATAGTTGGGTAGTGGGTCGAATAGGTATAATGTTGGGTTGAGAAGTCAATGGGCTTAGGTGGTAGGTTGGGCTTGGGTATAGTAATGGGTAGTGGATTGGATAGTTATGGTAATGGGTTGAGAAGTATAGAGGAAGGGTGAGGTGGGTTTTTAGTCCGTAGGCCATGTGAGTAGGGCCTTGAGTCATTTATTGAAATAAAAAGAGAAGTTTGTGAAGGTTTGAGCTTTTGAGACCCATTCTAATTTCTACGATTTTTGGGACATTTTGCATCGAGGGCCCGATCAAATTTGGGTGTCTACAGATGACATTCTTAAAAAAAATGTAGTGTACAAGCTCATAAAGTCTACATACACCAACGAAAAAACACTAATTTATTTTCGAGATATGCAGGAAAGATCGAGGGAATTTGAAACAAGGTGTAGTGACTAGAGTAGGTTTCTTATAGAAAAGGGCCCAAAACCGGGTGTTGAATAATTAAGAACATAATTAAACATATTTTTTTCTAATAAATGAATACTTTCAGTGTGTGCATCTGAACTTCATTAGGAGTAGTGAGTTCATACTTCCAATAATATCAAATTACTTATTCATTAATAGTGACTTAGATCTATTACACGAGATTAAATATTTTCTCAGCAACAACTTTGAATGAAAGATATGAATGAGAAATCTGTCATGATTGAAATCGAGAGATTTGAAATTGATTTTGAAGAATGTTAAAGTTTTCTAAGAAATAATTTATTAAAAGAGATCTATGGAGACCATTTTTGTCCCACTCTGTGATAAAGAAACGTGTCCTAAAGAGATGAGAAAATCTGATACAAAGTACCAAACTTAGCCAATATATGCTTCACATAATAACTGAGAGCCATGAAAAATGTAGACACCACATTTTGCATCTAGCTGATCTGACAATCCATCACACTGTTGTTGTGGATTCTTAATGATAAGTACAGAACATACGAAGAACTCGAAGCTTGTGAGAAATCCTCGCCCATTTTTTTCATCCCTTCATAGTCATTGTGATTCCATCATCTTCCTCTCGACACATTTGATGTAGAAATTACATAGGCTTAGGATTACCACACCATACATTCAATTTATCAAGTACATTTCACTTCGGTTTGTCATGCATTTAGATAACTTAGAGATCTCACAACGCTAAGAAAATGAGATATCGAGACTTAAAAATAATTACATTAGAATCAAAAGAAGCCTTTCGTCGAAATTCACATAAATTGACAAAATGACTATGAAGACGCCATAGAATTCGCGAGGAGAAGGATCCCTCGGGGAAATCAATTGGGATTCACCACCTAGTTTAAGTCTAGGATAAGGGTGGTGGGGCCAAGGAAAAACTTACTTACTAACCAAATGAGCTTAAAAATCTTATTAAAAGTCATTGAGCTCGAATATGTAACGACGTTGGTAGCCCGACAACATATGCATCTAGATTTTATGAGAAACTCAAATCTAAAATAATAGGATAAATAAATATATATTTTCCTTTTTCTCTTGATCCAAGGTATTATGGTGGACTTTTATTGAACTCCTCTAATTAGGGCTTCATGGAAAATTCAGATTAAATTAAATAAAATAAAATAAAACATTTTAAAAGAAAAATAAATTTTCTTTTACTTTGGAGTCAATCCAAAGTTTATCTCTTTTAAATATCTTTGAAAAGTTCATAGGATCTTGTCTTCTCCCTACAAAAAAATTATCAAATAGGAACAGACGTCTGAAATAGCATTGAAAGCGCCCTCGATCCGCGGGGTGTGCAGATCCATTTTTGATTTTTGAGGTTTGGGAGTCGCCACCTAGTTATTACAGTCTAAGAGTCGAACATTGACTCTAAAAGGCTAATAAAACTAATCTACGAAAGAAAATACGGGTCCGGGGATCACGTTACGGGGTTGGAAGGTGTTAGGCACCAACCCCGCGCAATAAACGCCGGTCTCTACTAATTCCCAAATAAAACTACATTGTAAAAAATACCTAAATAAAAAATAAAAAATTACCTTTATGAACGCAACAGTTTTGTTTCCTCAGATCTGATAGAACAGTTCATCGTACATCATTTTTTGCTTTGTTCTGTCACCGAATTTACTTCAGATCTCCAAAACGAGGTACTTTCTTCTTATATCTTAATTTTTTACTTTTTTTATGAATTTCTAGGTGTTTTTGAAGATCTTCTAGGTGTATTTTGAGCTAAAATTAGGGTATGGATGTTAGGACTTCAAAATTAGGGTTTATGAGAGGTTAGGGAAGCTTTTTAACTTATTTTTCTTAAGATTTATTTTTTCATCCGAAAATAGGTTGTAGGGACTACTATTTATAGATTTTTTTAAGTGCTTTTTAGATAGAGTTAGTGTTAGATTAGAATTATAGAGTTAGTGTTTAACTAGAATTGTTTTAAATAGAGTTATAGTTTAATTAGAATTATTTTAAAAAGAGTTAATGTTTGATTAGAATTCTTTTACATGGAGTTAGTGTTTAATTAGAATTATTCTAAATAGAGTTAGTTTAATTAGAATTGTTTTAGGATTTTGACTTTTAGTCTCACTTGATTGACTTTATTTAGAATTTTAACTTGAGTCTTACTTGATTGACTTGACTTTAAGATTTTGACTTGAGTCTTACTTGATAGAATTTAATTTTAATTAGGATTTCACTTTACATTAATTAATGTTTTAATTATTAATTTTAAAATTTTTAATTATTAAAATTATAAAATTATTATTTTTCCCTCGGAGAGGACTTTTTACGTTTTAAGTCATTTTTCAGTGTTTCAGGATGTTTCAAAATCGATTTTTTGTAAGGAATTCAATGAAAATATTGGCTTGTGTCATTTATGAAATTTTTTTGCTAAATGATGATGAACTTTATGATGGGCATTTTCGTAATTTTTTTAAATTTTGTAAAAATTGGCGAAATAGTTTATTTGGTTTCGATTTGTTATTTATGTGTTTGAAAGGGTTTTCCTAAGCGTAATGTAGGTTCAAGGGATATTTTGAGATTAGGGGTATTTTGATAATTTGATTATTTTTTAGTGATTTTTATTATAAAGCTTTTTTTTGTCTGTAAGATGATGATTTCTATGTTTTTGGGGTTATAGTTTCCTAACGTAGCGTGATTTCTATGATTTTGTTAGTTCGAGATACCTCATCTGAATTTCTGAAACATATCTAGTAACAAATAAAACATTGAAATAATCATCCATCATTGGGTATCGTTGCAATCGGGTTGACGAATTGATTAATCAAGCTAATACAAAAAAGGGGTGTCTACAGATGCCCCTTTTTGGCAGAGGGTTGAAGCAAACTAGATAGAAAACCAATTTTGGTAGATAGTGCGATTTTTGAATTTTTAGAAAATTCTCCTTAACTAACGAAATAAATGTGTAAGTGTGTGCACTTAAAATCTGAGATAAATCTTAGAAGGTCTAAGTGAAAACTAAGTAAAATCTGAGCATAAAGTGAGTATAAACTGAGCATAAACTAAACATAATCTGAGCATAATCTGAGTATACACCGAGCATAAAACTGAACATAATTCCTAGAAAACCCTCGGCGACTGTAGACACCCCATTTTTGCACTCGCCTGATTAATCAACTCGTCAATCCGATTGCAATGATTCCCAATGATGGATGTGTATTCTATTGCTTTATTTTGTTACCAGATGTGTTTCAGAAATCTGGATGAGGTATCTCGAATTGACAAAACCTTAGAAACCACGCTACGCTAAGAAAATACGACCCCAGAAACATAGAAATCATCATCTTACAGATCAAAAAGAAACTTCACGATAAAAATCACTGAAAAATTACTAAATTACCAAAATACCCCTAACCTCAAAACAACCCTAGAGCCTACGTTACGCTTAGGAAAACTCTCTCGAACACATAAAATAACAAATCGGAACCAAATAAATCATTTCACCAATTTTAACAGAATTTGACAAAATTACGAAAATGCCCCTCATAAAGTTCACAATCATTTCACATAAAAATTTTCATAAATGACACAAACCAACATTCTCATTGAATTTCTTACGAAAAACCGATTCTAAAACATCCTAGAACATTAAAAACTGACTTGAAACGTAAAAAGTCCTCTCCGGGGGCAAAATGGTAATTTCACAATTTTCATAATTAAAAATTCAAAATTAATAAATAAAATATTAAATAATTAAAGTGAAACATTGATGAAATTAATTTAAAATTTTGAACCTAAAAAATCGATCAATCGGACTTTCTGGTAAAATTGTTGAGGGTTCGTGGGATATTTCTTTAAGGACCCCTCCATTTGGGGGTCCAAAGAATTAAAGAAATAATGGAAGGGGGTTCTCCAAAATTTAAATTCAATCAAGCAAGACTGTAGTCAAAGTATTAAAGTCAAAATTAAAGTCAATTAAGCAAGACTGAAGTCAAAATATTAAAAGTCAATCAATTAAGACTAAAGTCAAAACATTAAAAGTCAATCAAATAAGACCAAAAGTCATAATAGAATTCTAATTAAATAATAACTCTATCTAATAGAGTTCTAACTTAAAAATAATTCTACCTAAAACAATTCTAATTAAAACACAATTCTACTTAAAACAATTTTAACTAAAACACAACTCTAATTAAAAGATCTCTAATTAAACACTAACTCTATCCAAATCAACCTTAAAAAAATTCTATAAATAGAGGTGCTCACACCTTATTTTCGTATAAAATCATAAACCCTAAGAGAAGTAGGTCTAGAAGCTCCCATAACCCCCCATAAACCCTAGTTTTGGAGTCCCAACTCCTTACCTAACACCCCCCTTCAATTTTAGTCTAGAAAACACCTAAAATCCCTCCAAAAACACCCCCAGATCCGCAACAAACTTGAAGAGTTTAGATCCAAAACCGAGGAGATACCTTGATCTCGGAGATCCGAAATCAAATCCGGAGACAGAACGAAGCAAGGGAGTACGGAACAAGGCTATTTTTGTCAGATCTGAGGGAGCAAAATCATTGCTATCGGAAAGGTATCAGTTTATTTTTTATTTTTTATTTTTTCTATCTAGGTTTTTAGCAATGTGATTTACTTGGAAAGTTAGTAAAGACCGGCTTTGGCCGGGCGGGGTTGGTGCCTAACACCTTCCAATCTCGTAACGTGATCCCCGGACCTTTTTTCTCTTTCGTAGATTAGTTTGCTTTTCTTTTAGAGTCAGTTTGGTTCCTAGACCTTAACAACTAGTTGGCGACTCCCAAACCTCAAGGGTCAAGAGCGGATCCGCGCACCCCGCGGATCGAGGGCGCTTTCAGCGACATCTGAGCATAATTCTAAGAAAGTCATCGGCGGCATTTGAGCATAATTCAAGTTAACCCTTGGTGGTAACTAAGCAAAATCCAAGTTGATCCTTAGCGGCAACTGAGAAATTGTCGCAAAATCCAAGTTAACCCTTGGCAGCAACTGAGCAAAATCTAAGTTAACCTTTGGTGGCGTCTGAGCAAAACCCAAGATAACCCTTGGCGGCAACTAAGAAAAATCCAAGATAACCCTTGGCGGCATCTGAGCAAAATCCAAAATCCAAGATAACCCTTGGCGATAACTGAGCAAAATCCAAGTTGACCCTTGGCGGCATCTGAACAAAATCCAAGATAACCCTTGGCAGCATCTGAGCAAAATCTAAGGGTTAAATCTAAGCAAAATCCAAGATAACCCTTAGCGACAATTGAGCAAAATCCAAGTTAACCCTTGGTGGCATCTGAGCAAAATCCAAGATAGCCCTTGGCGGCAACTGAGCAAAATCCAAGATAACCCTTGGCGGCAACTGAGCAACACATCTGAGCAAAATTCAAGTTAATCCTTGGCAGCATCTGAGCAAAATTCAAGATAACCTTTGATGGTAACTGAGCAAAATCCAAGATAACCCTTGACGGTAACTGAGCAAAATCCAAGATACCCCTTGGCGGCAACTGAGCAAAATCCAAGATAACCCTTAGCGGCATTTGAGCAAAATCCAAGTTAACCCTTGGCGGCAATTGAGCAAAATCCAAGTTGACCATTGGCAGTAACTAAGCAAAATCCAAGATAACCCTTGGCGGCATTTGAGCAAAATCTAAGATAACCCTTGGCGGCAACTAAACAAAATCCAAGTTGACCCTTGGCGCAATTGAGCAAAATCCAAGATAACCCTTGGTGGCAACTGAGAAAAATCCAAGATAACCCTTGGCAACAATTGAATAAAATCCAAGATAACCCTTAGCGGCAACTGAGAAAAATCCAAGTTAACCCTTGGCAGCATCTGAGCAAAATCCAAGATAACCCTTGACGGCAACTAAGCAAAATCCAAGATAACCTTTGGTGGCATTTGAGCAAAATCCAAGATAATCCTTGGCGGTAACTGAGCAAAATCCAAGTTAATCTTCGGTGGCATTTGACTGAGTAAAACTAGCTGAGGAATGAATGAATCTGGAGAAGAATGATTAAAATGAATTTGGGTGAGATTGAAAATGAATCTGGAAAATAATGATTGAATTAGGGAACGAATGATTAAAAATAAATTTGGAAGATAATGAATCTAGAAAAGAATTATCGAATCTAGGAATGAATAGAGCTGGGAATGAAAGAATCTCCTATCTCCTACTCTAAGTAAATGAGTTATTCTCTGGATAAAAATCAAAATATGATATTAGGAACGCTTTTGTTTGAACTTCAAGATTTTTTTCAAAAGTTTTATGAATTTGAAACCTGAGTTTTTATTTCTTTTGAACCTCAAGGGTTTTCGAAAAATTGTTATCAAGAGGGTAACCTTAAGTTTGGGATTCCTTTTATCTTTTAGGATTAACATTGTTCTACCTTAAAAATAAAATGCCCCTAGTATAAGAGGGGGAAAGCTATATATCAGATAAGAAAGAAAATGCCTCTTGTATGAATGTTTGAAATATTTGATTACCACAAGCGCAATAAAGATTCAACTTTTAATTTTGACATTTTATATTGAAGATTTTGAGTTAAGCTCAAGAGAACAACATATTTCCTTTAGAGACTCATCATGGAATTCACCCTTCTCTTCATTTGATTCACTTGGGGAAGCAAAAATTCTCAGATCAGTCGTAGACAAGATATTTGTGACTTTTGAGTCTCTACCTAGTTTAAGCTAAGTGTTGAACTTGATTATTCGGACTTCAAATGTCTCGGCTCAAACCTCCTGAGATTTTCTTCTATTTTTCTTTGTTGCTCTAACTTTTGCCTAGATCACTTTTTTAGGTTTTCGATCTAGCGAGCCTTTTTTTTTCTTTGCTCTAATTATTGCCAAAACCGTCCTTTCGGATTTTCAACTTAGTAGACTTTTTTTCTTTGTTCTAATTATTGCCAAGACCGTCCTTTTGGATTTTCAATCTTGCGAGCTTGTCTTAATTTTTACCTAAGTTGTCATTTTCAGATTTTCAACTTAGCAGGCTTTTTTTCTTTGCTTTAATTATCATCAAGACCGTCCTTTCGGATTTTCAATCTTGTGAGTTTGCCTTAATTTTTGCTTAAGTCACCATTTTGGATTTTCAACTTAACAGGTCCCATTTCTTTTCTTCCCTTTTCTGAACTTCTAAAATTGTTGTCTGATCATGGTTTGCTATATTTCTTGACTTTTCGTATGGTACTTAGGAGGACTTTTATGAGTAGGCTTAGGACTAGGTATAAAAAAAATAAATTTTAAGGCTCAAAAACTCGAATGCCCCTTGTGTGGCAATTCCTTTTAAATTATTTTCTTTTTCCTTGAATTTTCTTCCCCATTTTGGATGATATTTCTTTTTCTTTTGAATTTTTTCTTTTTAGATTTTTTCTTTGTCGAAAAATCTATTTTTTTTATTTTGATGTGGTCGAGCCTGAAGTAACTTCTCAGATTGCCTACGTACCCCAAATTTTTTGGACCAAACCAAAACGTAGTTCGGATTCTTCTCTCCCCTAGGTTAGGTGATTTGGCTGAGAAAGAAAAAGTAATCATTTTTTTTTAAAGATTGCAAAGGGCTGAGAAAGGAGATATTAAACTGGGTCGTAGTAAAATTGATTTGGTCAAAGATGGCATCCTTAAATGTAGTATCGTTTGATCTGGTCAAGGCTGGTTGACTCTAGTAGTTCAATTCTATCATGATCTTGAAATCTGATGGTTTTTTTCGGCAGTATTTCTTTGATGATGAACGGACCTCCCCAACTTGGTTTGAACTTCCTTCTAGGGTCAAAGATAGGTGCCTTATTCTCCTTCAGTGACAAATCCCCTTCAAACATGAGAGTGACTCTTCTTTGGATAAGTTTGTACGTGGCACATAACTCTAAGTTGTTTTCTTCAATCAACTTTAGTTATTGTACCATTGATGAATCCAATCTGCTTCTGATAACTAACTTTCCAACAAGACCCAGGATTTCTATTTTAACTGGCAAGACTGCTTCCATATCATATACTAAAAAGTAGGGAATAGCTCCAGTAGAATACTGCATTGCAGTATGATGTGCCCCTAGTGTGAATGGTAACTTCTCTAACTAATCCCGGTGTGATTGACACATTTTCTTGATGATTGTTTTGAGATATTTTATTGGCTGCTTCAACCTTTCCATTAGTCTGAGAACGTAGGGAGATGATTTGTGATGCCGGATCGTGAACATAAAGTAATGACCTAAGCTTTGATGTACGATCTATTATTAGAAATCAATACCGCTTTAATTGTTTCATTAGTCTAAGAATGGTAATCTATTCTGGGAGCTCTACCATTTTGAGAAGTGTAGCACTGAGACATTTTGTAACATCTTCCTCGATCTCATTTTATCAAGTCAGTATCTATTCCGTATTAAACAACACCCAAGCTTGCACCTAACATATTCTCATCAGACCACACGAACAAATCTCTTGAAATTTCTGAGTAAATTCATTATCCAATCGTATTCTTCTAGGGATAGGATGGTTTCTACTTGAATCTCTTTAGGAATTATTTTCTGTTCTGAGGTCTCGATTAAAGGTTGAGCCCAACTCTTATTTTCTATTCTCGGAGCTAGATTATTAGTTAGGTATTCAAAAATTTTCTTTATCCAATCAAATTCAGATGGGGCGTCAGACACCTCTGTAGACTCGATAAACTAACTCAACTTAATAAGAAAAGAGTAGACTCGATCTAAAGAAAACATGACATTGATGGATTGATAATAAAAAATTTGATTCAGACTAACCCAAATGACTTATGAAAACTCAAGACAAGTACCCATAACAGACTTGATTACTGACTACGGACACGAGATATTGATTACAACCGGTAGGACTGGGGCACTAGGATCTTTAGAGAACAATTGGGCGATGTTGAGAAATTTTGAAGTCATTTATGACTATTGACTTGATATTGACATTTATTCTAATTGACCGGACTTACAACCCTATCTAGACAATGGACGATTGAGCTTAGGTACAATGATAATCCTTAAACCTCATTGAAATTGAATTTAATCAATTTCAATATTACCCCCTTGATAACATTTTAATGAATCCTGAGATTTTATTAAATTCTGTGCACTAATCCATTAAACAATTCATTCATTCAATGATTACTCAGAAGGAAGATAATTTTATTGCAATCTTGAAAATTATTGAAAAATAATATTTTTATTGAATAATAATTTTCACGAATCTGATTATTTTTTTACAATCATTTTCTTTTTAGAAAAACATATTTTGGTAATTTTTCAAGGTCTATGCAAAAAATAGATTTTTGGTAAAAAACATATTTCAAAAATTTTCCATGCAAAAATAAATCTTTTGTAAATCATTTTTTCTCAATTTTCTTTTTTTTTGGAAAATATTTTTTCTGAAAAATATATATTGTTTTTAAAGAACACTTTTTCTAGAAAACACTATCATTGGAAAACACTTTTTTAGATAACACTTTTTTTTGGAAAATACTTTCCTTTTGAAAAATCATTTTTTTAAGATGGGTTGAAACTCGAATTAGAAAAGACTTTGATTTTCATTTTGATTTAAATAGCCTGACCCATCATGATTGTCGGATCGAGATGGATTGGGTCATTATGAATTATTGCAAAAAATAGATTCTTTATTGGGTTGGTGCACCCATTTTTATTTCCAAAATAAATTTTTTGATCATTGAGGATAACCATACATTCTGATCTCATACATACATTTTGATCTCATCATTCACACACATTTATCATTCACAAGGTCCCATTCAACAAACAATCTGGGAACACCTACGATAAGTTAAAGTCGTGACCTACAGGGGAGGTCTATAAATTCTAAGCTTACTATGTGCAATGATTTTTATCTGGCCACCCTTGCCCAAGTATACCTATATACCTCTCGAGCGTACTCAATCAGACGGTATGTGATGACTTTGTTTAATATACCGTATAGGTGATAATATAAAATTTTAACTCACTTCTCTGAAGTCAAAAACAGCCAGTTTAATCCCCAGATCAGAGGTGGCGCGCGATGCTTGAGCAAAGACACTCTTAAATCAGCTCTTTTTCTAGAATAGACGTAGTATATCCTCCTAGTAACGTAGTACATAGGAGCAGGATCTCGCTTAGACACTAGTTTTGATCAAAAAGTGCAATTGATGTATTTATATTATCTTTGATATACCTATTGGTACGAGTCAAGAGTTGTAACTTTCATAAATGGTTTGGCATCCCACAAGGGGACCGATCACGTATTAGTACTACGTTGACAAACGAGACATGTGACCGTTTAGCTCATAATAGGTCAAAGGCTCAGGTCACTCCAGCCTGCATCGATATACCTTTCAGAGTCACCTGATCAGGTACGTGACTCGAGTTGTGATTTTCATGAGTGACATCGCATCTCCGAAAATATCGGGCCACTCACTAGTGCCACGTTGGCTATATTAGGACATGCAAACGTGCAAAACAGTAAACGTGCATGTGGTGTATGCAACACAGGATGGGGTATGCCCAGGGCCTTTTCAAATAAATGGGCCCATGGGTTTGATCATACCATCACACATTGATACCATATGAATATTAGTCAAAATAAATACCAATCCAATAACATCATTAAGATCACCAATAAACACATCAACTATATATCTGATCAAGATCAATGACAAATCAATTAATAAGCATGCCATAGAATAATTAGTCAAACCCAAACATTGCAATAGGTATAATTTTTATAATTTTTAAGGTCCAATCAATGATCACTTTTGCGTGATAAATCGAGATTATAATAGATGTTACATTGATGATAGAATAATAATTGTTGAGATGAGGAGCGATGAACCTTTTTTTTATTTTTTTTTAAATATTTTTTTTATTTAAAAAAATAAAGAAAAATTGAAATCAATTTTAAAAAAATAGTTCCCTTTTTTTTTTAAGAGAAAAACCAAATATTAGTTAAAATAAAAATTTTGAAATAAAGAATTTTTTTTTTAAAAACTTTTTTTAACGTTTTTTTATTTAATTTTTTTTAAACATTTTTTTGAACGTTTTTTTTTTTTTTTTATTTTTTTTTTTTTTTTAATTTTTAACATTTTTTTTCATTTTTTTAAAAAAAATTTTAAAAAGGTTTTTATTTTTTTTATTTTTAATGTTTTTTTTTAACATTTTTTTATTTTCCTTTTTTTTAAACATTTTTTTAATTTTTTTTTAAAACATTTTTTATATTTTGTTAAAAACATTTATTTATTTATTTATTATTATTTTAAAAGTTTTTTTTTTAAACAATTTTTTTTAAAGTTTTTTTTTGTTTAAATTTTTTAAAAATGTTTTCTTCTTTTTTTTAACGTTTTTTTAAATGGTTTTTTTAAAACGTTTATTTATTTATATTTTACGTTTTGTTTTTTTTTTAATTTTTTTAAAAACGTTTTCTTCTTTTTTTTTTAACTTTTTTTATTTTCATTTTTTTTTAATATTTTTTTTTAAACTTTTTTTTATTTTCTTTTTTTTTTATTATAAAAAAACCTAACATCACCCCATATCTCATCAATCGTGTGCCCAACAACATCAATCTATTTTGTCTCATTATTTTCTTTTGAAAAATCTTAAGATTATTTTAGAGTCTCCAACCCTTTGATTGGAACTACGAAAACTAAGCATCCAATAATATGATATCCAAACTTTTACTACTAACATCATTTCATATGTCAATTTGAATCTTTCATTATTTAGTGATCATAAAAAAGTGACCCTTAATTGGATAAAAAATAAAATAAACAAATAAGTAAAACAATACCCAAAATCCACATAAACGATTCATAATCAAGCCACAATAAAAATAAAATAAAAAACTAAATAATAAAACTAGGTCGTTTTGGCAATGCTCCTATACTTGGGGCTTTTCAAATTTGATCATCAATAATCTCCAGTGGAGTTGCCATTGAAAGCGCCCTTGATCCATGGGGTGTGCAGATCCGCTTTTGATTTTTGAGGTTTGGGAGTAGCCACCTAGTTATTACAGTTTAAGAACCGAACATTGACTCTAAAAGGAAAATAATATTAATCTACGAAAGAAGACACGGGTCTGAGGCTCACGTTACAGGGTTGGAAGGTGTTAGGCACCAACCCCGCCCGGCAAACGCTGGTCTCTACTAATTCTAAAGTCTAAAAGACCTAAATAATAAAAAAAATTACCTTTATGAACGCAACGATTTTGTTCCCTCAGATCTGATAGAACAGTTCATCGTACAGCATTCCTCGCTTCGTTTTGTCATCGAATTTGTCTCAGATCTCCAAGAAGAGGTACTTTCTTCTTAGATCTGAATTTTCTAACTTTTTTTTTCTGGATTTCTAGGTGTTTTTAAAGAGCTTCTAGGTGTTTTTTAGCTAAAGTTGGGGTATGGATGTTAGGTAAGGAATTAGGGCTTCAAAATTAAGGTTTATGAGAGGCAAGGGAAGCTTTTTGACCTACTTTTCTTAGGATTTATTTTTTCATCAGAAAATAGGTTGTAGGAACCCCTATTTATAGATTTTTATAATTTCTTTTTAGATAGAGTTAGTGTTAGATTAGAATTATAGAGTTAGTGTTTAATTAGAATTATTTTAAATAAAGTTATAGTTTAATTAAAATTATTTTAAATAGAGTTAATGTTTGATTAGAATTATTTTAGATGGAGTTAGTGTTTAATTAGAATTATTTTAAATAGAGTTATAGTTTAATTAGAATTGTTTTAGGGTTTTAACTTTTAGTCTCACTTAATTGATTTGACTTTAGGATTTTGACTTGAGTCTTACTTGATTGACTTGACTTTAAGATTTTGACTTGAGACTTACTTGATTGACTTTAATTTTAATTAGGATTTCACTTTACATTAATTAATATTTTAATTATTAATTTTGAAAATTTTAATTATTAAAATTATAAAATTACCATTTTGCACTCGGAAAGGACTTTTTTGCGTTTTAAGTCGTTTTTCAATGTTTCAGGATGTTTTGGAATCGATTTTTCGTAAGAAATTCAGTGGAAATATTGGTTTGTGTCATTTATGAAATTTTTTGTGTGAAATGGTCGTGAACTTTATGAGGGGCATTTTCATAATTTTGTCAAATTTTGTGAAAATTGGCGAAATGATTTATTTGATTTCGATTTATTGTTTTATGTATTTGAAAGGATTTTTTTAAGCATAATGTAGGCTCTAGGGATGTTTTGAGGTTAGGGGTATTTTGGCAATTTGATCATTTTTTAGTGATTTTTATTGTAAAGCTTCTTTTTGTTTGTAAGATGATGATTTCTATGTTTTTGGAGTTATATTTTCCAAGCATAGCGTGGTTTTTATGGTTTTGTTAGTTCGAGATACCTCATCTGAATTTCTGAAACATATCTAGTAACAAATAAAGCATTCAAATAATCATCCATCATTGGAAATCGTTGCAATCGGGTTGACGAGTTGATTAATCAGGCTAATGCAAAAATGGGGTGTCTACAGGCCTTAAGTCGTTTTTATTAAAAAATGATATTAAATCGTTTTACATTGTAAAGCTATTCTATTCTCTCGATCTCTCTCTCTTTCACAGTCGCTCTCTCTTAATCTCTCTCTCAATCGCTTTCTCAGTCGCGCTCTCAATAGATGCCATCTCTCGATCTCTCTCTCACTCGATCTCATCTCTTGATTGAACTCTCTCTCTTGATCTCATCTCTCTCTCTCTTAGTCGATCTCATCTCTCGATCGAATTCTCTCTCTCGATCTCTTCTCTCTTTAATTCGTTGGTTTCATATCTCTCTCTCTCTCTCACAGTCAGAGAACTCGAAAACCCCCAAAATCTTAAATTTCTCCTTCTCTATCAGTCGAAGAAGAACTCCCCCAAAATCTGAAACATCTCTTTCAATCTCTCTTTTAACAACATTTGGGATTATTCAAATTGAAAGGTATGTAATTCTATTATTTGATCTAAATTTTAATTTAATTTTTAAAGTGAAGTATATTTATTTTAATTCAGATTCTTCTTCGATCTAAATTTTATTTTAATTTTTGAAGAATTTCGTTATGTGTGGTTGGTATGTTTTGATGCTTGTCAATATGATTCTAAGATGAGGGAATTGTGAGTTCTTTTGCATTGATTTGTTCTTTCTCCATTTTCTATTGAAGCATTAACTATGTTTGGATACTATATTTAATATTTATTTTTATTCTTATGGATTTTGCAAGAGAACCTCTTAAGAGGCATTTATACCATGGGTTTGCAAACTCACATTTGTGCATTTATGCCATGGGTTTGCAAACTCATGTATTGCTTCTTTCTCAAGGTCTAACTCTTTAACTGTCCTCCATTCCGATTAGTCTCTCTTTCACTAAGGATCGAGTTGAAGCCACTTGAGGAATTTCTTATGTCCATAAATACTTAAAATATTTATATGCATGAGTTTCCCCTTTAGATTTCTTACTGAAATCTTAGAATGGTCATAATATGATTCAAGATTTGCTGTACATGCTAGGCCTTGAGGTATCAATGCTTCCGAGTCACTTGGCTTAGGTATGTACAAAATATTTATGTGCAAATTTTTTTTTTTTGCCTTTAGGTAACTACTAGAAGGTTCTTATACACACAGATTGATCTTTGGACATTTGGAAGTCTACCACTTCTGAAGGTGCACGTAATTTATTCTATTGTATTGTTTGGTTTCTTTAATAGTAGTCAAATTAGATCTATGGATGCATAAAAGGAGTTAGATATTTAATGTGTTCTACTTGATAAACCTTGTGTTAGTTCTCTAATGATTTTTATTGTACCAATGAGTTTCTTCCTACACTTGATCAAAAGGAGTGAAGAATATGGAAGGTACCTCCAATATCAAGGCCACTTCCAAAACATGGTGCCTTTGTTTGGGTTACACTAAGAACTAGCTCTGTATAAGGCTGTTAAGGGTTCGGTTTGCCATCTTGATAGGCAAGTATTCACTTTATATCCATGTAATACACTTCTGTATCCTACGATCACAAGCAAAAGATGTTTCTAAAAATCTATCATTATATCCATGTAAATCGACACTCTTACATCTGTTTCTACTTTTATGTACATGGATGCATGCACATATTTATGCAGGTCTAATATATGTGCTACTATTGGATGAATCTGTATGCTTTTGTTTGCATTATTTGTGTTGTATTTAAGTTAGATAAATATATGTTACATGTGGTGGTTCATGTTTTCATGCATGAATGTATGTGCAAGGGTGGGTGGGTGGGTTGTAAGCTTTGTGAGTGATTTGTGCAAATATGTGGCTTCTTATGGCTGCACTTAACTCTGTTAGCAAGTGCTATTGCATATTGATTTAAATCTCGTCTTGAGCCAATGTCTCAGTCATGAGAAAAATCAACAGTCTTGAACAAGATATTCAATTTTCTTTTTGAATCCTTAAAACAATTGTTATGGTTTTAGATTATGGATGCAAAAGTTCACCAATTGGATTTCCGACTCGAGCACATTACATTGTCATTGAAGGAAATAACGGTAAACATTATCCAATTCCTTTTTGACCTCATGTCTTGGTCCTTTTATAAACTATGATAGTTGTTAAGGATTATACTTGTTCCTCTTTTTTATTTTCATGGCAGCCAAATCTGCTGATTGAGGCCTTGGAGTCTATGGTTGGCGATCGTAATTCTTTGGATGGGAGTCTTGAAGTGGTGCAAACAGATGTAGAAGTTATTGATTCCACACCTTTAATATGACCTTGTTTTATTTCCTTTGATATTTTTGATGTGATTTAAATGTTTTTAAGAGTTCCTTTTTCTTTTGTCTTCTTCCCCCACCCCTTCCTTTTTCTTCACTATCGAGAATGCGGGGAAGGCAATCAACTTGAAACTATGTGGTTTAATGTTCCATCTTAATTTCCCTTACATGACTAATAACTTTTCTTGATGTGCATTGTTATTTCAAGAATGTGGTCTTAATTTCTTCAATTTTCTATAGTTTTTTTATAGGAAAAAAAAAATAGTCTGATTATTGATGGGATTTTCATCATCACAATGGCCTTTGTTATTCATGAACTATGGACATCTGCCCTTATTGTCATTCATGAACTACAATGAATTGCTCAAATCTGATTCATGGTTTGAGTTATTTCTAAAGGAGTACAACTACTTTATTTGTTTGTAAACATGTTACGCCTTTGTGTTGAAAAATCCAGATTTTTAGGTCTAATGTCCAATGGAACCCTGTCCATGGCTCTGTTACTGCACAGTTCAATTACATTAATCTTTCCAACCGAAATATGGATGTTAAAGGACAACCTCAGGTACCCAAAAAATTAGAGAGTACTCTATCTGATTTCTTTATTGAAGGTGTCAAGTTGGTGAGACAGGAGATGTAGATTAGTACCTTGATTAGGGAATAAACAATTAATATAAATCTCATCAATAACTTTAGTTTATTATGAATAAGGACACTAAACAACCAGCAATCTAACTTGAGATCTAATAGTAAATTAACAATCTAATGCACAATTATATGAGATCTAATGTGAACATGCTTCTATCAAAATCCAAACAGATTATATAAGAAATATCTCAAAATGCTCATTGTGTTGATGGATGAACATCACAGTTGCAGTGTATTTGAATATGCTTATCCAACTGGCATTTTTGGCCCTGTGTAATTGTAGACACCCCATTTTTGCATCCGCCTGATTAATCAACTCGTCAATCCGATTGCAATGATTCCCAATGATGGATGTGTATTCCATTGCTTTATTTTGTTACCAGATGTGTTTCAGAAATCCGGATGAGGTATCTCGAACTGACAAAACTTAGAAACCACGCTACGCTAGGTAAATACGACTCTAGAAACATAGAAATCATCATCTTGCAAACCAAAAAGAAGCTTCACGATAAAAATCACTAAAAACTATCAAATTACCAAAATACCCCTAACCTCAAAACAATCCTAGAGCCTACGTTACGCTTAGGAAAACTCTCTCGAACACATAAAATAACAAATCGGAATCAAATAAATCATTTCACCAATTTTAACAGAATTTGACAAAATTACGAAAATGCCCCTCATAAAGTTCACAATCATTTCACATAAAAATTTTCATAAATGACACAAACCAACATTCTCATTGAATTCCTTACGAAAAACCGATTCTAAAACATCCTAGAACATTAAAAATCGACTTGAAACGTGAAAAGTCCTCTCCGGGGGCAAAACGGTAATTTCACAATTTTCATAATTAAAAAATTCGAAATTAATAAATAAAACATTAAATAATTAAAGTGAAACATTAATGAAATTAATTTAAAATTTTGAATCTAAAAAATCGATTAATCGGACTCTCAGGCAAAATTGTTGAGGGTTCGTGGGATATTTATTTAAGGACCCCTCCATTTGGGGGTCCAAAGAATTAAAGAAATAATGAAGGGGCCTTCTCCAAAAATTTAAAGTAAATCAAGCAAGACTGAAGTCAAGGTATTAAAGTCAATCAAGTGAGACTAAAGTCAAAATTAAAGTCAATTAAGCAAGACTGAAGTCAAGATATTAAAAATCAATCAATTAAGACTAAAGTCAAAACATTAAAAGTCAATCAAATAAGACCAAAAGTCATAATAGAGATCTAATTAAATAATAACTCTATCTAATAGAGTTCTAACTTAAAAACAATTCTACCTAAAACAATTTGAATTAAAACACAATTCTACCTAAAACAATTCTAATTAAAACACAATTCTACCTAAAACGAGTCAAACTAAAACACAACTCTAATTAAAAGATCTCTAATTAAACACTAACTCTATCCAAATCAACCCCTAAAAACATCTATAAATAGAGGTGCTCACACCCTATTTTCGTATCAAATTATAAACCCTAAGAGAAGTAGGTCTAGAAGCTCCCCTAGCCCTCCATAAACCCTAGTTTTGGAGCCCCAACTCCTTAGCTAACATCCCTCCTTCAATTTTAGTCTAGAAAACACCCAAAAGCCTTCTAAAAACATCCCCAAATCTACAACGAACTTGAAGAGTTCAGATTCAAAAACAAGGAGATACCTTGCCTCGGAGATCCGAAGTCAAATCCGGAAGCAGAACGAAGCAAGGGAGCACGGTACAAGGAGTTCTTTTTGTCAGATCTGAGGGAACCAAGTCCTTGCCATCGGAAAGGTAAACCTTTTATTTTTATTTATTTTCTTATCTAGGTTTTAGCAATGTAATTTACTTGGGAATTTAGTAGAGACCGGCTGTGGCCGGGCGGGGTTGGTGCCTAACACCTTCCAACCCCGTAACTTGATCCCCGAATTCAGTTTTTTTTTGGTTTTAGATTAGTTTTTATCCGTTTAGAGTCATTGATCGGTTCCTAGACCGTAATAACTAGGTGGCGACTCCCAAACCTCAAGGGTCAAAAGCGGATCCGCGCACCCCGCGGATCGAGGGCGCTTTCAGTAATATATTGATAATGATCGAATATGTGGCACCCCGCCAAACGCTAACACAAATCCCCATGTTAGATCTCGAGGTACTAGGTGGCACCTCGAAATTTCGACATGGTCTCCTCTGTTTATGTTAGAATTACAAGACGTTCAACCTACACTGATAAACGACATACAATCTTACATATATACATACAAAATATAATACTAGCGGAAGCCTATATACATCTAACACGTACTATAGATCAAAGTGCGGAAGAAAGAATTAATATACAAGATATACAAAACTTCTCACTCTAACAAAAGTCCTAACGCTTAAGACGAAATCCATAAGACTACCTGAATGAATTGACACCACCAGGGGGTATAGCCCCAATACTCACCAGGTAACGGACTCTGGTCGTCTATCTGACCTACCAGATAGTCCTTACTCGTGTTCTACACCTGCTTCGCCAAGCTCTGGATCTGAAACTAAAAAAATAGAGAAGGAAATGGTAAGTAATAATGGTTACCCAGTAATGAAGAAAACAATTTCTGCCTATGACCTCTCCTAACATGAATGAATAAACATACTGAATCATTTTAAAATATGCAAAGTTTTACAGAAGAAACTACGATTAACTGGTACATAGAGTCAAGGATGAGCAACTAAACATTTTAAAACTCACATTACATCATAAGCAGTACTCACTATAATATTTTCTTTTTATACAAATCTAATTGATCAAATGAAAATATTAAACATGCATTTCATTTTATATATCAAAATAAAGCAATAAATATATAATACATAATGATGGAGTAGTGAAATTAGAGAGTTGGGATTCACGACTAAATCGCTCTCAGTCGGGACATGATATTTCATATAAAGTATTAGTTCCTGATTTTGTGATTGGTCGTTGTTTACCACACCTGCGGGACCATTTATCTAGCTCAGGCTTGCCGTTTGACGTGATCGTAAGCAATGGGTCTCTTTTCGATGTGTCATAATGTTCGACTACTATAGATTGTTAGTGATCATTAACTAATCATCTTCGTGTACGCCTATCAGGCGTGCATGTGATTTGATTCCCAAATATATAAACCATTCATATACGACCACCTTTACATTACAAGTTCAATAGTAAAGATAAAGAAGAATAGCCCAGATTCTAGTTGTGACTCTACTCTCATACGCGTCCTATACCACGTATGAGCTTGGTAGTCCCTACCGTACATCCCAGGATAGTACACCACTCCGGATGATATGATGTACTATTTCCTTCAAGCATTCACAGACTCTTTAACAACTCACAAAATAGCTACATATATATTATTTTCATTTAAAAACAAAAGAGAAATTAACAATAGAAGGTTGAGAATGGATATCTAGTTTCCTACCATGCAACTGTGGCCAGCCGACCTAAAATAAATAACGGAACGGAAACGTAAACAGCGCCTCGAGCTAAAGAAAGTAAATAAACATGCAACCAGTAACATTATCCTTGGATATCCGTTCACCAACTTACACACAATACAACAATGTAAAATGCAGACATTACCCTTCGGGTGTGACTCTGACATTTTACCGTTTCATACCCTTTTTCCTTTTTTTTTTATTTTCACGGTTTTTAATCTCTCAACAAAATATCCACTTTCTGATATTCATCAACTCAATATGAGTTCATTGAATATTAAATCATTTTTTCAACTATGAAATTCATTTTTATCAATAACATTCAAAAAATAATACTTAGATCAAAATGGGGTCTGAGCGGTGCACAGAACCCAATTGACGAAAATAACCCAATGAAATATCTTATCCGCGAATAATTTATTATAAAATACAATTAAACATACCAATCATGCAAGTTCTGGCGTGAATTTTAAATAACCAATTAAATTCTATATTTTTGGAAACACATCACAAATTTTTAATAAAATCCTAAATGCAATTTTCACAATCTATGGTTATCAATAGAAATTGAGGGTCCTTACAATCTTTAGGCGACGGAATTGAAGCATGTGCATAAAAATCGAGGAGATCGACATGAAAATCGAGGTTATTCATACTTCGAGGTAGCGATTTTCAAAACTGGTCTTGTGATTTCGAAGATCTCGATATCGTCGTCCTTTCTTTCTTCTACGGCAGAGAACGGTTTGACCCCGAAAAGGATGAAATCCGAGGTCGAAGTTACGAAACTCCTGTATATATATACGGCTGTTTCTTGATGATATGGGGTGAAAAGACAAGAAAATGGAAGGAATTTTGATGGGTTTTGTAGAGAATGAGACTGCGAACGTTTCTCTCTTCTACGTCAGACGTCAACGGTGAACAGTTTGAGACGAATCAGAATTGGACGATCGGGAAAAAAATAAATTAAAAAAAAAAACGTGACTGGTTTTTAACGAAATGTGAAGATGAATAGTGAAAAGAAAAATTAAGAATTTATTTATATAAATTCTTGGGACGAAATCTGTATTTTGCCTATTGTTTCGATCGACAATAACTTGACCATCCAGACTCCAAAATTGACAATTGAATATTCTATTTCGTCTAATTTTCATTTCGGATCTAATGGTATGGTCAATTTCTACAAATTCTATCTCTAATAAAAAATTTTATTTTTGGCCTGAGGTGACCCCTAAAATTGATCTCATTTTCGTTTTTGACGATAATTCAACTTTTTGGGCTCAAAAAATGACAAGTAAATTGTCCATGTTCAATAATTTTTTGTTATGAATCCAATGGTGTAATTGAATCTTAATAATTCTTGCTCTAGTAAAAAGTTGCTATTTTAGCCTGGTCCAACTCAGTAATCGACGATTTTGTAACTTTTCTACTCGGACTCGTATTTGAGTATGCTTGTAGGCAAAGTATGTTTTTCGATCGTTTTAAATCCAATGGTGAGGTCAGATTCTATTAAAAATGATCAGAAACATCTTAAAGTTTTACCCCTAAGTTGTAGTTTCAGGATTTTCTCAAAATTCCATTATTTATTTCTTCGAGATACGAATCGAAAACTCGGGATTTTACAGAATAGGTGTTGGTTGGAGTAGGAAATTTACTTTTGCAAAAGTACTTTCTTATAATCCAGCATATAAAACAATAGTATTTTGGTTTTACCTTGAGTTCCATTCTGCTTTGTTACACATGACTATACACTACTAGAAAATAGACCTATACCGACAGTTAGATCCATCGCTAAATCCTCCTAATTCCATCGTAAAATATTTTATTGACGGATAGGTTTTTCGTCGGCACTCGTCGGAAAATGTTGTGTTGGTATTTGTTTTAGCGACGACATAATAAAATTACCGTTGGTATATCCCTTATTTTCTGGAAAAGAATTTGTGCGAAAAGTTATTTTTCATTGGTGGTTTACATCTTTACCAACAGTATTCTTTGCCGTCGCTATATCTTATACCGACAGACTTTGTAAGTCCGTTGGTATATGCTATTTTGTTAAAAAAATAATTTTACAAAAGCCAGTCCAGCGCATACATGCAGCGTTTGCACCAATTATTATGTTTCCTGCAATTAAAATCGGTGCACACCTCGTGAACCCAATTAATTTTTCGTCGATGTTATTGAACCATCATACCAATACATGCATATTTCCTACAATTAAAATATTAGAAGATCAGTTAAAATCGATTGTTTGTATGTCACCTCATGATATATGTAACTATATAGAAATGTCTTGCATCACACTACCCATGAAAGACTTGTTCAGAGTCTACAGTCTAAGGAGACCTTTCCCTCTCTATAGGGACTTGACCTTCACAACTTGCCCTTTTGATACTAATGTCGTTTTATGGATAGAACATTTGGCTGAAGTAACTCAGCTAGATAAATAACTGGACTCAATATCTTAATTGGTAAAATATATGTGTGATGATATTATAGATTTGGGTTCTATTCTCACTAGTTGTCACTGTTGCATTGCTATTTGCAGGTATGCCCTGTATGTGCATAAAATTTAGGCAAGGATATAATTGGACAGTTTATGTTGCAACACTCACATTTGTTAAAGGTACTAATCGCTAGATACAAAAAATGCATGTAACGAGGGTGCTTTGTGTTGCCTGGGCTGAAGGAATGAGTGTTTCTCCAAAGATGGTCAGATTGGCAAGAGTGTCGAGTCCTTCCAAAACTTCGACCGCATGTAACTCGTTTTTGGTAGTTTCTATCATTGCCACTACAGGGAGCGTATAAAAAGTGTCAAGTTTTAGACACAACCCAAATATTAATCACATACCATTGTTTTTGCAAGTGTCCTGCCTGCAGAAATTACAAGGTATATTGTGCCACATATATCTTATTTACTTTGCTAATGTTTACCGAAAAAAACTTTCCTAATATTTTTCTTGCTCCATATGAACCTGATGCAGTCTCATTATGAAAAGGTTGCTAGGTTTTTCAATGGACTTGATGTCGGGCAAGTGAGGTTGAAAGAGATATTGGAGGTGTTACAATTTCTACATTTCAAAAAGCATCAAAGGGGGTTGAAATCTTCGCACGGGTGTGTTTTTATGTTGTTAAATTATATGTTTGGTATTTGTGTGCCCAAATAATTGAAAAAGGAGTTCTGTGTACCAGTGTGACAGTTTGTTTTTGGTTCTCAAGTTGGGATTCTGGTACATTTGAAGGAGGTTAGGTTTACAATAAAAAATAATTGAAGAAAATGTTAGACTCATTAGACAATAGAGGGTTAAGTGGAAATCTGAGAATGCACTCTGAATAAGCATAGTTATGTTAAAACCTATCAATTAATTTCTTCAGCTTATCCACTAGTTTACGACCAACCCATTGTGCCTTCAGTTTGTGAACAATGGTCGCCGTAGCATCTACTGGTTGCGAATTTAGGAGGATACTGAGCTTCACCATATCAGAGGCTATATAACTGTTAACCACAACCATCAAGGAAGACAGTAAGTTATGTTGATATTTTCTTCACTATGGCACTTAGAAACAAGTCAAAAAATGGGCAAATATGACAATATAGATTCATTCTTGAATAGTTCCAAGCCATTGCCTTTCTGTTCTCTATGGAACAAATAATTTCTGATAACTTCAACAGTAAATGGTTTGGAATGACATAAAAGAAAATTTTCTATTATATGCAAACTCCAATCGTTATGATAACTGAAAGAAAGACAATATATGAAATCATCATAAAAACTACAAGCTGTAGTAAAGTAGAGAAAGGTGAAGCTTGAAACAGATGCAAACATGGAAGCACTAATGTGGTATTCTTTCATGTTAGCTATGATTTAGCATACATTCTTCTGAGGTAAAAGGTCAAGTAATACATGTCCTATTTGTGATCATTTTCTATTTAGGGGGAACCTTATTCCTCTTTTTCTTATATTAGTTGAGTTCATCTTGACTTTTGTAGCTCTATCTATCTTGTTTTATTTCAATACAAATCTTTCCTTTAGCCTAAAACAAAACCATTGACCTCCTAACCACCTATATGTTCATTATTAATGGACATATCCCAACCTAATCCAAGCATGGATACACTAACAAAAATTCAGCAAACAACACCTAATTCTTCATCAGCTGCATCGACGTCCGAAGTATTCAAACCACCACACTTCAACTTAGTATTGCAATTCTTCTCCAAAGCCATTCTTCTGCTATTTTTGGACTTTACAGAAACAGGTAGTCTTCAAAGTTCTGCATTAAAAGAAAAATCAAGAAAAGAAATCCAGGAAATTCTCCCCCCTTTCTCTTCCCCTTCACCTCCCCTCTTTCCTTTTCTCCCTTTCTCATCTTTTTTGTATCAGTTCATTGCCATAAGTGCAAAAGGCAACAGAGAAATTGGTTTAAGCATTGTAGACTGGAAGGACCTTAGGATGTGATTCAACCCAAGTTATTGAGTTTTGAGTTTTCATTGTGAAACTGCATTTTAGATGCATTGTAACAATGGGTTCTTAATAATGTTAGAGTTTCAAAGCTTGTTTCTCAAAGCATTTGCACTTGCCAAGCTATAGAGCTTGTGCTACAATAATATTTCTTGAGTACTATAATTTGGACAAAGAGTTAAACCAAGATCTAGATGTAGAAATTAAAATTCATAAATTCCATTTTTTTTTTAAATATTCCTAGCATTGTTCTCTACATTAAAAATCTGTTCTGTATTCACCAACATCATCAATAAAGTCGTAGAAGTAGATGTTATTTTGACTTCATTTCTCCCATACTCGTATATTCTAGTTTTATTGTCACATTGGATTGTTCACTGTTTTTCATCCATGTTGTTGCTTGATCTAAAAGGCAATCAATCGTTCTAGGATTACCTATATGACAACTTAGTTCAAGAAACAATACCACCAACAAAATGGACAACTGATGTTGGTCTTGAGTTTCTTGGTCTAAGCACCCATGCTCCCTGAGATGGAAATATTATTAACATACTTGGTAAATATAGGATTATCTATATGACAACTGAGTTAATTAAACAGTCTGCAGCAAAAAGGTTAGGTAATCCCATAGTGATTAAGACTGATATTCTTAAATGATTTCGATATTGAAATTCAAGCTTCATCCATCCATCCATATTCCATATATATAAAAATAAATAAAAATTAATTACAACAGGGCAGAGAAAACCTCAATTTGAGTCCAATCACCAGAAGCACCCCAGCCATCCTGGGATCACTTTGCAGTTTCTGTAATTAATCTGCAAAATAAAGAAATATATATTGGATTTGTAATAAATATCAAATTCGAAATACTAGCAAGTAATTTTACCTCTCAATGTCAGTATATAGCTGAATTCCAGTGGGTTTCTTTTCCCCACCTGTATTATCATCAGGATAACACAACACCCTCCTCACCCTCACCCTCCTACTTGTAATTCTACTACTATTATTATTGTAGTTTAGAGAATTGTTGGTTTGCTACTGCAATACTAATATTTTATTCTTCTTCTTAGATGGACATGGATATTGAGGAGTAACGTATGCCAATGAGCTCCACATGCAATTAGCCAATAAAAAAAGAAGTTAATGTCATGGGAAAGACAAACAAGCATATTGTCTAAGTCTCTACGTTCCCTTTGTTGCATTATGGTGTAGGATTTGTTGCAAGTATACTGATCTTTCTAGAGTATTATTTATTTTGTGAAGAGGTGGTTCAGTATCTAAAGAAGTCAATTGGAAATCTCAGTCTAGCTTTCATTGCAATGCATCTCTTCCCAATCTTAGCTAACAAGAAATTGATTGTGCATTTGCAAGAGCTATTCATTAGATGTTGGTTCAATTTATTTATGTTCCTAAACAAGTACCATTTCAGATGCTCTATTCACTTCTAGTGGTTCTTCTTGGTCACAGCCATGTTGTTGATTGGTGATATGTGAGAACAGCAGCAACAGGAGTGAGTTTGAAGCAATAAAAAAGATAGGATGAGATTATGGATAACTTTGTGGATGAGTGAATGGCTGTGGTGTCGCAATGTGAAAAAAGCCCAAATTTGACTGTCGTGAGCCATCAAATTTCATAAAATTCGACGGACCAAGAGGTCGAATTGGCGTCGAATTTTTCATTGTCAAAATTTTTTTTTCGACAGGCCAAATTTGTCAAATTAATGAAGGATGAGAGAAATTCGATAGCTCTAAGCCATCAAATTTGGGAGCATCAAGAATTTTGATGGTCCTAGACCGTCAAAATTCAGATTTTAAAATTTGTGGGCCTTGGTCTGTCAATTGTTTCTGTAGAATTTTCCAGTTTTCATGTAGTGTCTTCACTCCCTCACACTATCATATATCTTCTACTCTTCCTCCTCTTACCTTACAATTCCTTTGTTCATGATTGTATTGGACATGGGCCAAGTGTGTCACTTGTTTCCATGTGTGGATAAGAAAAAATAAAACCCCAATAAAATTTACTACACATATAATGACTACAAGTGAAATATTTATGAAATTACAAGTATACAACTACGGGCCAAGTGTGTCACTATTTCCATGTGTGAGTTCTTTCCTTCCTCACTTATTCCAGTCACCTAGACAAGGAAGTTTTAAAAACTAGTTTTGATGCAATAGTAACGTCCCAAAAATCGAAATGTGTACTAAAATATTCTGACATTTAAAATATTCAATATTATCTATGTTTCGTTCCAATCTTGGCTGAAACCAAATTGTTTTACCAAAACAGCAAGCCATGACCCACCCACCCACACTGTAAATTTACAAATGCCTACAGCCCCCCCCCCACTGTAAATTTACAAATGCCTACAGCCCCGGCCCCCCCCCCCCACTGTAAATTTACAAATGCCTATAGCCCAGCACACACACACCCCACATTGTAAATTTACAAATGCCTACAGCCCAGCACACACACACACACACACACCCCACATTGTAAATTTACAAATGCCTACAGCCTAGCCCCACCCCCACTGTAAATTTACAAAAGCCAACCGTAAATGATCAAAATGAGAAAATAAATATTTATTAAATCATAAGAAAACAGAAGAAAGTTATTTTGAGAAAATTCAGGAAAAGTTTAATAAACAGAACAAAAAACAAATAAAATAAAGAGCTTTTTACCTTAGTACTGGGCCCGCCGATGAATGGTTTCAACCATTTGCAACGCTGAAACGAACCAATTGCAATGCTGTTGGACAAATAATCAATTGGGTATGACAAATTATTCTTCGTATTATACAACTCCTGACCTGAAAAATTGTGCATCTTTAAGAAGCTTCAATGCATAAGAGACAAAATGGCGTAAAAACAACCATCAGTAACTTAGAAAACAGAAAGGCACAAAAACAAAAATATGACATGATACCACTTGATCCTAATGGAGGTAGCACTAGAGCATAAAAGTTATCGTTGAGATTCGTGTGGAGGTTAAATTTCAATCTTTCTTTATGTAGGGGATAAAGGGAGTAGAGTTCGCCATTGTGTTTTGTTATATAGATTTTATTTTATTGTTCTTTAAATAGAGGAAGGGTCTATAAAACCAATAAATTTGACTTGATCTCCAATAAATTTGACTTTTCACAACTTCAAGCTTTTGACTTCGATACTCCTCAGTTACATTGAATATTAATAGATACACAGAAATACCTAAAAGAGGTCTGATAAGAGAATGGCATTACTAAGTGAAGTAAAGATAAAAGAAGAAATACCTGGAAAAGGCTCTACAATGATTTTAGTATGATAAAGAGTATCACCAACACGTGCTTCTTTGGTCGATCGCATGCCCCTGACAACATAACCCACTTGTCTAGTCAAAAAATCATAACTTTATGGTCTGCTAGATAAAGCTACCAAATTCAGATAGGTACAATAAGATGGGAAAAAGAAGACAAAAAGGACAGAAAATACATTTCAATGATGAATCCATGGCATACCTTCTCCCTCCTCCTTTATCTAGGCATGGGACTGGCAATGTAAACTATTAATTTTACATTGGCGGAGTTAAAAAGGTTTTACCTAATATATGTAGAGGTAAAAATTCATGTAGATTTTACTTAATACATGTAGAGTTATCTAATATAGTCTAAGTACTGTACGAAGATAATACAAAAAAAGTTAAATGTCATAGGAAAAACAAACAAGCATATAGAAAAAGTCTCATAATCCCTACCTAGGAGGATGGTTGTTTGGAAATATGGTGCGGAAGTACTGCACTATTTGCTCTTGCACCTGACTCTAGATTTGACTTTGCATTTGATTCTGCATCTCAACAAACCTCTTCTCATGTTCTCTTTTATTTTCCTCTAACGTTTGTTGAAGATTGGTCAACTGAGATTGCATCTCAGCATAACTAGTACGAGATGAGCGAGAAGAGGAGCCAAAAACTAATTTCGATGTCGGGCCTAGACCATAAGTACGTACTCGACCATGCCCATCTAGTCCAAACGCGTCAGTGAATATCTTCTCGCCTATAGGTGTAGAATCTGATCCACCACTTTTTTCATGATCCATTTTCATTTTAGCCTATACAACAAAAATGAACTAATTAGTATGAACTTATTCAAATTTATTTATTTGGCATTATATTAAAATTTATTGAAGATCACATACCATAAGCTCAACTGACTTAGGATCAGATGGTGATCCATTTTCTTTAGTATGGGTTTTCCTAAAGATTTCAATTCGAGTAGGTAAATTACCCGGTTCTCTACCCTCACCCTTTAGTAATACAAACATAATCATATTAAATATATATCATAAATCACATTGAATATTAAAAGATAGTGAAATAATCAAAATGACCGATATTAGATATGCACCAATTCATGACGATATTGAGCACAACTTTTTGTCCCTCCAACATGTTTGATTACTTGATTTTTCCTATTCTCACAGTTCCCCTTGGATACAACCTACACAAATTTCATAAAATTATAATATAGGTTTGTTAATTAACAAATTCTTAGTAATTTATACCTGAGCCTCAGGAGTACTCCAATAGTGGACGAGCCAGGTCCAATCAGCTTCTAAGACGTTGTTAGGAGTATTGAGCAATTTTTTCTCATCCGTATCGAATTGTAGGTACTGCTATTTTAAGTCATTCTTCCAATCTTTATATTTCATTGACATGGATTGCATTACCCAGTCTCTTTTATCATCATCAATTTCGACAAATCTCTAAAAAATAAACATTATAAGAAAAATAATAAGCATATATCATATTGTTAAAAGCAAACGTGAAACAATACCTAAAATATAAAGTAATTTATATTTACCTGAACCTCTCGCCACAAGGAATCCTTTGCATACTCTGGAACCTCAGTCCATGACTTGAATTTCAATGGGGCATGACCAAAGTGCCTCACAACGTACCCTAGGAAATGTGTAAAATGGCTAGCATTCTTTCCTATTGGTTGACAATAGGCATTCCAATCTACTAACATCTTCTGCCCTACTTTTTGTCCAAAATTTCCTACACTTCGCATAAGTCCTCTCCTCCTAGTGCTGCTAGAAGTTGTTTAAAGAGTTAAAACAATATAACAAAATAAATAATATGTCAATAAAAAATTATTTAGACAAACATTGTATTAATGATACTACAAGGTATTCAAAATAACTTAATAAAACATATCATACATGTATTACTACTCCCATTTTCACCTCTCATAGATGGTCTAGCTATGCTAGATGATGCATCTGAGACTGAATTTGAGGGGTTATTTCTCCCCTCTGTCTGTTGGACCACCTGCTTGGATGATTTTCTACACAATATATCTAACCAACAATTTCTCAGATAATTAAAATCAATATATTTATCAAATGACAGAGTAATTTCAATTTATTAAAATGAACTATTATTATAAACAAAATAACAATTTACACAATTAATCATATACTAAATGTAATCGTCATCATCATCATTAATGAAGCCTTGATCATCACCGACATATCCTTCGACAAGTACTCCTTAGATATCGTTCCTATTCCAAGTAATAATATCATCATTTGTATCAATTGCATTTTGATGCAACCCTAGCTCATTATCTTGGAAAGGTTCTGCTACTCTTCTGGCTCCATATTGTATAAGTCTCATGGTTGTGTATTTATTACAACACGCCAATCACAATGGGTGTTGTCTTTTATATAAAAAACTTGTTGTGCTTGATTTGCAAGAATGTTTGGTTCGTTGGTGGCTAAGGTCCGTGTAACATACAACCATATTTATCTTGCTTGAATCCCCCACGATTTATGATATCCTATCAATGACATTTGAATAGTATGACTCGATTCCCACCTAGATACTTCAGCTCTAAAACATCATTTAAGATGCCATAGTATCCTATATTACCTGTCATCGAATTAGTGTCCTTAGTGTTTGCAAAACTATGTGTTTCCGCAAAGACAAATACTCCACTATTTTGAGTTTTTCTTCGGCTATCTCGTTCTTTGGTGTGAAATCTAAAGTCATTTACAATGAAACCCTTAAAACAAATCACATTATGAGAAGGGTCGAGAGCTAACTAATAGATTTGTTCATTTATGTCTTCACCATTTAATCGTATTTGTAAAACCTATTAAGATCAAATAATGAAATTAATACATTTAAAAATATATTTAAGTAGGTTAATTTTGATGATATTTATCACATACATGATGTTTAAACCATTCAACAAACTCCATTATATGTTTTCGCTCCACATCCCTAATACTCATATGATTATGAGTGTCTTTAATCATCTATTTGTGTTGTCTGTACAATAAATTATTTTATTAATTAAGGACTCCTATCAATTATGAATATAAATAAAAATGATTTGAAATGATTTATCTTACTGAACAAATGGAGCAATTTCATCATAGTTGTTTAGCACGTATAGACGAGCATGTTCCCACTCACTCCGTCCCAACATTTGTGAGATTGCCTTTCTTATAACACGATCATTTTATTTGAAAATTGACAACTTTTCACTTGAATCATCATCAACAACATCGTTATTACGTACTGGTCGATTAAATCTCGTTTCAATCCCATACAAGTACCTCGAGCAAAATGTCAACGATTCTTCGCAAAGATACCCTTCAGCAATAGAACCCTCTGGATGATTTTTATTACTCACATATGACTTTAGCCTGTGCAAGTATCTTTCTATTGGATACATCCACCTATATTGCACTGGTACGGCCAACTTGGCCTCATCAGCTAAATGAATAGGCAAATGCAGCATAATATCAAAGAAAGCTGGTGGAAATATCATCTCCGTTTTACAAAGTGTTAGCGCAATCTGAGATTCAAGGCGTTCTAATTCCCCTATCCTTAGAACCTTACAACATAATTGTCTGAAGAATGTGAACTACTCAATCAAAACCAAACACACATTCCTAGGCAAGATTCCTCTTAGCGCAAGTAGAATAAATTGTTGTATTAGAACATGACAATCGTGACTCTTGAGACCTGATATCTTGCCTTGTTTGACTTGAACACACCTTGAGAAATTAGACGAATAACTATCTGGTACTTTTACATCCTTCAAGCATTCACAAAACTTCTTTTTCTCAACTAAAGACATTGTGTAACATGCAGGTGGTAGTAACAACTTTTCCCCATTCGATATCGGGTGAAGTTCTTTTCTTATACCCATTAATTGCAAATCAAGACGGGTCTTCAAATTATCTTTTGTTGAACCCTCAATGTTTAATAATGTTTCGATCACATTCTCACACACATTCTTTTCAATGTGCATAACATCCAAACTATGACGCAACAAAAGATATTTCCAATACTGTAAATTGAAAAAAAATGCTCTTCTTCCTCCAATTCTTCGATAATTTGTAATAATCCATTTTTCTTTTCCTCCCATCCTTATCTTTATCTGCCTTACCAAATATAATTTGCTCGTAATCACGTAATTGATCGAACACATCCTCACCTGTCAACGGTTTTGGCGCAACTCCCAACTCATTTCTGCCATTAAAAGACATTTTATTATGTCGAAATTTATAATCAAGTGGTAAGAATCGATGATGTCTTAAGTAACATTCTTTATTTTCTTTTTGCAATCGTATTGAACAAGTATCCTTGTGGCAAGATGGACAAGTAAGGTTTCCTTTAGTGCTTCATCCTAATAAGTTAGCATATGCAGGAAAGTCTCTGATAGTTTATAAAATCGCTGCATGCATCTGAAATTTTTTTTTTTGTTGATGCATCATATATTTTGACTCCTTCTATCCACAATTCATACAATTCATCTACTAATGGTTGTAGGTAAACATCGATGTCATTCATGGGAGCCTTAGGACCAGGAATAAGCAACGACATTATAAAAGAGGTTTGCTTCATACACATCCATGGTGGGAGGTTATATGGAATCAGAACAACGGGTCATGTACTATGAGGAATACTCATGTAACTAAAAGGAGTGAAGCCGTCAGTGACTAATCCAAGTCTAACATTCCAAGATTCAAAACCAAATGATGGGCATTTATTATCTAAAGCTTCCTACTCCATAGAGTTTACTGGATGCCTCACTACCCCATCTTTTATATGACATTCGACGTGCCATTTCATATGTTCAGTTGTTTTTGAAGACATAAACAACCTCTTAAGCCTAGGAATCAACGGAAAATGACGCAAAATCTTTGTAGGTATTGACTTCTCCTTTGAAGACAAATTAGAGGAATTTTAAACTGATTGGCATTGAAAGCGCCATCGGTCCACGGGGTACCCGGATCCGCTTTTAACCCTTGAGGTTTGGGAGTCGCCACCTAGTTATTACGGTCTAGAAACCTAACTTTGACTCTAAAAGGTAAAAGAAACTAATTTACGAAAAATAAAAAATTAAGTCCAGGGATCACGTTACGGAGTTGGAAGGTGTTAGGCACCAACCCTACCCGACAAACGCCGGTCTCTACTAATTCCCAAATAAAACTACATTGCTAAAAAGACCTAATCAATAAAAAAAATAAAAAATACTTACCTTTTCCAAACGCAATGGTTTTTTTCCCTCAGATCTGATAGAACAACTTCTTGTACAGTATTCCTCGCTTCGTTCTGTCTCCGGATCTAATTTTTGATCTCCAAGTTGAAGTATATCTTTCATAGATCTGAATTCTTTGGATTTGTTTATGGGTTTCTAGGTGTTTTTGAAGGGCTTCTAGGTGTTTTTCAAGCTAAAATTGAAGTATGGGTGTTAGGTAAGGAGTTGGGACTTCAAAATTAGGATTTTGGGGAGGTTGTGGAGCTTCTTCACCTACTTTTTCTAGGGTTTTTTCTTTTTTTTGAAACGAAAATAGGGTGTGGAGGCCTTCTATTTATAGATTTTTTCAGGGGTTAATTTAGATAGAATTAGTGTTTGATTGTAATTATTTTAGTTAGAGTTGTGTTTTAGTTAGACTTGTTTTAGGTAGAGTTGTGTTTTAATTAGAATTGTTTTGGGTGGAGTTGTGTTTTAGTTAGAACTCTATTAAATAGAATTATTATTTAATTAGAACTCTATTAGGATTTTGACTTTTGATCTTCTTTGATTGACTTTAAAATTTTGACTTTAGTCTTAATTGATTGATTTTAATATCTTGACTTTAGTCTTACGTAATTGACTTTAATTTTGACTTTATTCTTACTTGATTGACTTTAATACCTTGACTTTAGTCTTGCTTGGTTGGCTTTAATTTTTTGGAGAACCCCCCTCTATTATATCTTTAATTCTTCGGACCCCCAAATGGAGGGGTCCTTAAAGAAATATCTTGCGAACCCTCAACAATTTTGCCTGAGAGTCCCATTGATTGATTGTTTTAATTCAAAATTTTAAATTAATTTCATTAATGTCTTACTTTAATTATTTAATATTTTATTTATTAATTTTAAAAATTTTAATTATGAAAATTATGAAATTATCGTTTTGCCCCCAGAGAGGACTTTTCACGTTTTAAGTCGATTTTTAATGTTCTAGGATGTTTTAGAATCGATTTTTCATAAGAAATTCAATGGAAATATTGGTTTGTGTCGTTTATGAAATTTTTTGTATGAAATGATCGTGAACTTTATAAGGGGTATTTTTGTAATTTTGTTAAATTCTGTTAAAGTTGGCGAAATGATTTATTTGGTTTCGATTTATTGTTTTATGTATTTGAGAGAGTTTTCTTAAGCGTAACGTAGGCTCTAGGGTTATTTTGAGGTTAGGGATATTTTGGTAATTTGATAATTTTTTAGTGATTTTTATCGTGAAACTTCTTTTTGGGTCTGCAAGATGATGATTTCTATGTTTTTGGAGTCGTATTTTCCTAGCGTAGCGTGATTTCTAAGGTTTTGTCAGTTCGAGATACCTCATCCGGATTTCTGAAACACATCTGGTAACAAAATAAAGCAATAGAATACACATCCATCATTAGGAATCATTGCGATCGGGTTGACGAGTTGATTAATCAGGCGAGTGCAAAATTGAGGTGTCTACAGAGGCCCCTCTTTGGCAGAGGGTTGAAGCAAACTAGATAGCAAATCTATTTTGGTAGATAGTGCAATATTCGAGTGCCAAAGCTAGTGACAATTCATTTTACAGCCTGATTTAGCAATTCGTCAGGATGTTCGGATCCTTGAGCGTAAAACTCTCCCCGAATTAAAAGGTTGTCAGGTCCTTGAGCGCAAACTCTTATTGACGGTGTCAGATCCTTGAATTTTAGAAAATTCTCCTTGATTGATGTAACAACTGTGCAAGTGTGTGATTTAAAATCTAAGAGATTAAGTTTGAATTGAGTAAAATCTGAGTATAATTTGAGCATAATCTGAGCATAAACTGAGCATAATTTGAATATAAACTGAGCATAATTCTGAGAAAACCCTCGGCGGCATCTGAGCATAATTCCGAGAAAACCCTTGGCGGCATCTGAGCATAGTTCCGAGAAAACCCTCGACGATAACTGAGCATAAATCCAAGAAAACCCTTGGCGGCATTTGACCATAGTTTCGAGAAAACCCTCGGCGCATTTGAGCATAATTCCAAGAAAACCCTTGACGGCATCTGAGCATAGTTCCGAGAAAACCCTCGGCGGTATCTGAGCATAATTCCAAGAAAACCCTTGGAGCATCTGAGCATAATTTTGAGAGAACCCTCGGCGGTAACTGAGCATAGTTCCGAGAAAACCCTTGGCGGCATCTGAGCATAGTTCTGAGAAAACCCTCGGTGGCATCTTAGCATAATTCCAAGAAAACCCTTGGCGGCATCTGAGCATAATTCCGAGAGAACCTCGGCGGTAACTGAGCATAGTTCCGAGAAAACCCTCGGCGGCATCTGAGCATAATTCCAAGAAAATCCTTGACGGCATCTAAGCATAGTTCCGAGAAAACCCTCGGCAGCATCTGAGCATAATTCCAAGAAAACCCTTGGCGGCATCTAAGTATAATTTCAAGAAAACCCTTGGCGGTATCTGAACATAATTCCGAGAAAACCCTCGGCGGCATCTGAGCATAATTTCAAGAAAATCCTTGGCGGCATCTGAGCATAATTTCGAGAAAACCCTCGGCGGTATCTGAGCATAATTCGAGAAAGCCCTCGGCGGCAACTGAGCATAAATCCAAGAAAACCCTTGGTAGCATCTGGCTGAGTAAAACTGAGAATGAAGGAATAAATCTGGGAAAGAACGATTGAAAATGAAACTTGGAAAAGAGGGGTTGAATCTGGGAATGAAGAGATCTGGGACAGAATGAATGCCCTATCTCCTATGTGAGATCCAAAATGCATTTGTTTGAACCTCAAGGTTTTATCCAAAAGTTTTATGAATTTAAAACTCGAGTTTTTATTTCTTTTGAACCTCAAAAGTTTTTTAAAAAACTATTATCAAGAGGGTAACCTTAAGTTTGGGGTTCTCATTATCTTTTAGGATTAATATTGCTCAAAAACAAAATGCCCCTAGTTTGACAATGAACATGGCATTGAAATAATAGAACACATCATGCAAAAATTAAAAAAAATGCCCCTAGTATAAGGGGGAAAAGTTATATTAAAAAAGAAAGAAAATGCCCCTTGTATGAACGTTTGAAATATTTGATTACCACAAGCACAATAAAGACTCAACTTTTAATTTTGATTAATTTTATTGAAGGTTTTGAGTCAGGCTTAAGAGAACCAAATATTTCCTTTTGGGACTCATCATAGAATTCACCCTTTTCTCCATTAGTTCACTCGGGAAAGTAAACATTTTCAGATCGATTGTAGACAAGATACTTGTGGCTTCTGAGTCTATGCCTGGTTTAAGCTAAGTATTGAACTTGATTATTCGGACTTCTGATATTTCAGCTCGGACCGCTCTCAGCTTGGGATTTTCTTCTATTTTTCTTTGTTGCTCTAACTTTTGCCTAGATCGCCTTTTCAGGTTTTCAATCTATCGAGCTTGCTCTAGCTTTTGCCTAGATCTCCTTTTCAGGTTTTTGATCTAGTGAGCTTTTTTTTTTCTTGGCTCTGATTGTTGCCAAAGTTGTCCTTTCAGATTTTCAACCTTGCGAGCTTGCCTTAATTTTTTGCGTAAGTCGCCCTTTTTGAGTTTTCAACTTAGCAGGTATCATCATTTTTTTATCTTTTTCTTCTCCTCTGAACTTCTAGAGTTACTGTCTGATCATGCTTTGCTATCTTCCTTGACTTTTCGTACGGTACTTAGGAGGACTTTTATAGGTAAGCTTAGGACTGGGTATAAAAAAAAAGGAATTTTGAGGCTCAAAAACCCAAATGCCCCTTGTGTGGCATTTCTTTTACTTTGCCTTAAATTTTCTTCCCCATTTTGGATTTCTTTTTCTTTTGAATTTTTTTCTTTATTTTTTATTGTGTAGGGAAATAGACTTTTTTTTTATGTGGTAGGGCCTGAAGTAATTTCTCAGGTTGCCTACGTACCCCAGAATTTTGGGATCAGACCAAAACGTAGTTCGAATTTTCCTTCCCTAGGTTAGGTGATCGGGCTGAGAAAGAAAAAGGCATAATTTTTATTTTTGAAAAGGCTGCAAAGGGGTTGAGAAAGGATATGTTGAACTGGGTAACTGGGTAATATGAGGATTGATTCGACCAAAGATGGCTTCCTTAAATGTAGTACCGTTTGATTTGGTCAAGGTTGGTTGGTTCTAGTAATTCGATTCCATCATGATCTTGAAGTCTGATAGTTTTTCCTGGTAATATTTCCTTGACGATGAACGGACCTCCCTAATTTGGTTTGAACTTCCCTCTAGGGTTAAAGATAGGTGCCCGATTCTCTTTGAGTACTAAGTCCCCGACTCGTAAATAACGGGCCTTGAACTTTTTGTCAAATGTGCGGGCGACTCTTCTTTGATAAGCTTGCACGTGGTACAACGCTCTTAGTCATTTTTCTTCGATCAAATTCAATTCTTCATACCGTTGGCGAACCCAATCTGCTTCTGACAACTGACTTTCTAATAAGACCCTGAGAGATGGAATTTCCATTTCAACTAGCAAGACTGCTTCCATGCCATACACTAAGGAGTAAGGAGTAGCACCAGTGGAGGATCGAATTGAGGTTCGATATGCCCATAATGCAAATGGCAGTTTTTCTGACCAATCTCGATGTGATTGACATAGTTTCCTGAGGATAGTCTTAAGATTCTTATTAACTGCTTCGACTGCTCCATTAGTCTGAGGGCGATAAGGAAATGATTTGTGGTGTGAGATTTTGAACTTTGAACACAATTTAATAACCTCAGCCTTGAAGTGTTTCCCGTTATCAGAGATCAACTCTGAAGGTACCCCGTATCGACTGATGATATTTGTTTGAATGAACTTTGCAACTCGAGACGCAATAAGGACAACATAAGAGGCAGCTTCGACTCATTTGGTAAAATAATCGATGGCTACTAGAATGTATTCATGCCCGTTTGACGCCTTAGGCGTTATTTTACCAATAATGTCAATTCCCCAGACTGAGAATGGCCATGGTGAAGTCAGACCCACTAATTGAGATGGTGGCACATGTATAAGGTTCGCATGTATTTGGCACTTGTGACAGGTTTTGACCATGTGATGACAATTTGTTTCCATCGTGGGCTAGTAGTATCCTTGTCTCATAATCTTCTTAGCTAACATTTTCCCATTCATGTGAGGGCCACATTCTCCTGAATGTAGTTCAATCATTATTTGTTCAGCTTGATCTTCATCAACACACGACAAGTGAATCCTATCATAAGACCTTTTGTATAAACTTCCTGCGCACAAGATGAATTGAGATGCTAATCTTAGTAGGATTTGTCGTTCCTTCCTCGATGCTTCTTCCGGGAATTCTTATTTTCCAACACTTTCTTTATATCTGTGTACCATGGCTTTCCATCAGGTAGTCGAGTAGCAATGTTGATCTGATGGCAGTATGCGAGTTTGTCTTTGACTTCAACAGTGATCGGCCTCAATTTCATGCTAGGGGGTAAATGGATCATTGAAGATAAAGTTGTTAAGGAGTCAGCAAATCTATTATCCTCCCTTGACAAGTATTGGAACAAGATAGCTTTAAACTTACTGACTAAGTTTAAAAAATACTCATGATAAGGTTTCAATTTTTCATCCCTAGTCTTCTATTCTTCCAATGACTGATGTATGACCAAGGCCGAATCCCCAAAAACTTCAATTTCTAAAATGCCCAGGTTCAAAGCAACTTCAAGCCCCGCGATGCATGCCTCGTATTCAGCCGTATTATTAGTGTTCGAAAAGACTAATTTAATAGCAATAGGAATGTGGCATGCTTCCGGAGAAAACAGGACTGTCCCTATTCCATACCCATTTTGATTGGCAGCTCTATCAAAGTACAACTGCCATGTTTGGTTCTGCGGTTCTTCTTTAACATGCAAGATGTTCTCATCAGGGAATTGATCAACAGGCTTTATTCCTTCTACTACAGGGTGATCTGCCAAGTATTCTGCTACAGCTCTCCCCTTGATAGATTTCTGTGTAACATACGTGATGTCAAACTCTGATAGCAACAATAACCAACCCACGGTTCTCCCTGTCAACGCCGACTTTTCGAAAAGAAACTTGAGAGGATCCATCCGAGATAACAGGATAATTGAATGAGATAGCATATAGTGCCGGAGTCTTTGAGTAGCCCACACCAGTGCTAAGTAAGTTTTTTTGAGAGACGAATACTTTCATTCATATTCTAACATCTTTTTACTGATGTAGTATATAACCCTCTCTTTGCAAGTATCTTTGTCATACTATGCAAGCATGCATCCCATAGCTTCTTCTGTGACTGACAGATAAAGAAGAAGTGGTTCACCCGATATAGGTGGGACCAAAATAGGTGGGTTTAAGAGATACTCCTTGACTTGGTCGAAAGCCTTTTGACATTGCTCATTCCAAACTGTTGGTTCATTCTTCTTGAGAAGCTTGAAAATAAGTTCACAGACGTTGGTGAGTTGAGCAATGAATCTGCTAACATACTGGATTTTGCCTAAAAAATCTCGAATCTACTTTTCGGTCTCAGGCGACGGCATCTCTTGGATAGCTTTAATCTTTACAGGGTCTACTTCGATCCCTCTTTGACTAACCACAAATCCCAATAGTTTTCTAGAAGGTACTCCAAACACACATTTATGTGGGTTGAGGCGGAGTTGGTACTTTTGGATCCTTGTGAGAAACTTTTCTAACGCAGTAGCATGCCCTAGTCGTTCCTTGGATTTGACTATTATATCGTCTACATAGACTTCGACTTCCTTATGTATCATGTCATGTAGTAAAGTCGTGGCCGTTCTTTGGTAGGTGGCTCCAACGTTCTTCAAACCAAAAGGCATGACCTTTTAGCAGAAGGTCCCCCACTATGTGATGAACGACGTTTTTTACATATCTCGAGGATCCATTTTTATCTGATCGTACCCTGAAAATCCATCCATGAAGGACAATAAAGCGTGCCCAGCTGTACTATCTACTAGGACATCTATGTGTGGTAAAGGAAAACTATCTTTTGGGCTTGCCTTGTTTAGGTCTCTGAAATCCACGCACATTCTAACTTTTCCATCCTTTTTCGGTACTGGAACGACATTGGTAATCCACTCAAGGTATTCGATTACTTCCAAAAATCCAGCATTAATCTGCTTCGTAACTTCTTCTTTAATTTTCAAAGTCCATTCTAGCTTCATACATCGAAGTTTCTATTTGATTGTTCGAGCATCAAGATATAACGGAATCTGATGTTGAAAATTATCTGTGCTTACCCCCGGCATATCCTCGTAAGACCACGCGAATACGTCCTTGAATTTTCTGAGCAAGTCTACTATCCCTTTGCGTTCATCGGGAGATAAAATGACCCCTATCCGAATTTCTTGAGGACTTTCTTTTGTTCCGAGGTTGATAACCTCTACTTCCTCTATTAGAGGTTGAGTCCGACGTTCCTCTTCTTGTTCAAGTAATTTGATTATTTCAGGGAGAGGTTTTTCGTCAGAAGATTCTCCCTCCGAAGTCAGATTATTAGTTAAATTATTATTGCACTCGAGGTAATCAAAAATTTCTTTCATTTCATTGAAAAGAGATGGGGTAACAAGACTCATTGTAGACTTAACAGACTCACTTGACTCAATAGGAAAAATAGACTCACTAGAAATAACAGACTCAGCAGAAACAACTAACTTATTTGACTCAACAGAAATAAAGGACTCGATTGGCATGTCAGACTGAACAGGACTAATGGGACCGACAGACCCAGTCTTGACATGCAACACGGGACTAATTACATGATAATTTGAGAGATACCCAACAACGGGTTTGATTACAGACTGAGGATTTGAGATCCCTTTCTCAACTGACAGCACTAAGATACTATGATCTTCAATGAATAGCTGATCGATGTTGAGGGAGTCCAGATCGAGCTGTCAGTCTTCAACTTTCTTCTCTTTAACTTCTGTGCTTGCTTCCTTTTCAGGCCATTCCATGCTAAAGAATATTTCAAACCCCGGCAAACGAGTACCTGTGATGTGATCAATGAACGGCTCTGGGAACCCACAGTAGCGGAAGTCTTCTTCTTCTTTCACAAAATAACCATTGAGAGTCTTTCGATAGGACTTCATTTTAATGAGATCCGTGGTGCGCCTTTGCCTTTTTGCAATGGCCTTGTCTCGTTTTGTCTTCCAGTATTGGGTCCAATCTTCCTTAGTAGGCTTATATCCTAGTCTGAATGTGCTGATAACCTCTTTAATCACTGGTGCCTCTTTAATACCTTGCTGCTTGCGTCCTAAACCGATGCCAGGGAAAAATCTCATTTTCTTGAATATATTGGCCATGTAGCAATTAGAGGTATTTTCTATTGGAAAATATTCTTTCATGGCTTGATCCCATTGGACTGAGCATATCTTTTCAAACGCAAACCCACTGAGCTCTACTCCCTATTGTTCTGGTTGAATTTCAAGCAACGGTTCATCCTTAGATTCAGTACTGTTCATAATCCTTACAATTTCAGCATCTCCATAGAGAGTAATCACTATCCCATCCTTGATAAACTTGACCTTCTGGTGTAGCGTAGAAGGGATGGCTTTAATTTGGTGTAACCATGGTCTCCCTAACAGTAAATTGAAAAAAGACTGGATGTCAATAACCTGAAATTCCACAGGAAATTCAGCTATGCCTGTGGACAATCGAAGGTGCAGGATTCCCAGTACATCCATCTTGGTGTTATCATAGGCCTTAACACCTTGATTAATGGGCTTGAGGTCTTCAGCCTTAAACCCGAGACAAGTTGCCATTTTCAGCTGATAAACGTTCAGTGCACTCCCATTATCGATCAAAACCAGAGGTACCCTCATCCCGTTACAGTCAACTGTAATGTGCAACGGCTTAGTGTGGCTTGCCCTTTCTTTTGGGAGATCTGAGTCCGAGAAGGATAGGATATTCTCCACATAAGTTGCCCCTACAATACTAGCCAGCTGATCTGGAGAAGTATCAAGGGAAACTTGGGCTGTGTTTAGTGCTTTGAGAACAACCTCCCTATGAGCAGTGGAAGCCATAAGTAAATCCCATACTGAGATATTGGCCCCTAATTTTTTCAACTGCTTGATCACGGAGTTATCCTCTTCGATGCTTTCCTTGGTGGGATCTTCTTCTTTTTTTCTTGCTAGGGCTGCAAGATTATCAACACAGAGTTCTTGTGGCTTAAAAACTCTTCTCCCTTGAGTCATATGTCTAATTTTATCACAGGAAAGGGAGAAAGGCTCATCTTCTTCAGTCAACAAGTATGGATCTTCGGCTGTTAAAGGTATAGGATTTTTCAGATTCATTTGAGCCAACAGGTAACTAGTGAATGCGGGACTATCGTAACAGGGCGGGGATAAAAAATATGTATCATCCGAGGTTAAATCAAATGGTTCATATTTCGTAGTGAAAACCTCATCAGTGAAGGCTATCCCGACAAGGGGGTAACTAGGCGGTTTAACTTGGATTGGATGGATGAGAGAAACATGGTCGAATAGTAATGGGGTGTGAGAAACTATGTTCAGGGTTGGTAGAGGTTGATAAGTAGGTAGTGGATTAGTGGTGACATTTAGTGGGCTAGGGATGGTGACCTTTTTGTTGTCAATAAGGTTTAGAATGGAATGGCGCAAGGTGATACATCGATCCGTATGATGACCAGGATTTTGATGGAACTCGCAGAACAAGTTAGCATTGTGTTTAGCTGGCAAGGGATTAGGTAAAGGTCGATGTTGGATAGGGGTAAGAAGCCATTTTTTCATCAATTTGTGAAGTGCTACCGTAAGACTCATCCCTAGATTGGTAAACTGACGCGGAGTTCGAGGTTGACTTGGGTGAACCTGGTTATTAGTCCGGGCTAGGGGTTGAGCTGGGGTAGCTGATGTGTTGGCTATGTAGACGTGGTTTATACTAGGTTTGGGAACATATGGTTTCTTAGATTTGTTATCTGAGGGGTTAGAAAGAACCCCAGAGGCAAATGCATCATCGAGTTGACTTCCAGCTTGTTGTAGGGACTCAAAAGTAGGGAGGTATTGGGCCACTAGGTGTTGAGCATATCCTTGACAAAGGTTCTTTAGGATAATCGCTACTTGTTCCTTCTCTAAAGGTCTATCCCACATTTGAGTAGCCTTGGCCCTCTGGCGACCAATAAAATCAGTGAATGTCTCCCCATTTTTCTGTTTAGTTGCTTCCAAATCCCTTCTTGAGGTCTCTATCTCAGTACTGTACTTATACTGATGCCAGAAGGCCTTTGACGTGTTCTCCCATGTACCCACAGTAACTGGATCTTGAGACATTAGCCAACTTAGTGCTGTTCCTGACAAAGTTCGTTGGAACAATAATGTCATTTGTTCGTCGCTGAGCCCCATAGTGCACATGTTGGTAACATACACCTTAAGATGTGTTTTCGCACACCCTGTCCCACTGAACTTGTCCATTTCAGGCATCACAAACTTCTCTGGCAAATGGATTCTAGGGATGCGGTTCAGAGTTTCAATGCCTGCTGCAATTTCATCGATACCCTTTATACTTTTCATAGCTGACTCCAATTGAGACATTCTGTTAGATAACGCCAGATTTTCATCAACATACTCTTCGTCTCCGTCAAGTTTGAAGACTTCACGTGGACGTTTCTCTTCTACCTTTTTTCCCTTTGGGTCATCTAGAGGATTTCCCGTCGATTCCGAGGTCTGTTCTAACACTTCCACTTTTACTTTTATACTGTTGATGTCATTGGCAAAGGTTGCCAAGATCTTACGGATCTTTGTGAGCTCAGATTCTGACGCCATCTCAACTTGTTGACTTGGTACTGTGGTTCGTTCTAAACGACTGGACTTACGACTCCAACTAGGAGGTGGACGCTTGAGTTTGGGCGCAATGATAATCCTATATGACCATCAAAGGTAGATTTAGTCAATTTCAATATTACCCCCTTGATGACATTTTAAGAAATCATTTTATTGAGGTTTGTGCACCAATCCATTAATTAATCCATTCACACAATGAATATTCGAAATAGAAATAGATATTTATTCAAAAAGAAAGATAGTTTTATTAAAAATGATTAACAAAGAATATGTTCTTATTAAAATCAATATATTAAAAATGTCCGTTTGGATACCCTAAGGTGCGTTTGTTCCAAGCTTTCTCAATGAGGTGTACTAACTTTTCAGTCAAAGGCTTGGGGGGAAAGAAAGCTTTGTGCTGAGGTAAAGATAACTCTATAGGTACGTCGTACTGTTCTGGGATCAGATTAGGATGGTAAAAAGATGTTTCTTCTAAACCAATCAGACGGACATAGTAGGATCCTTTGGTTCCTAAAACAGGGGGATCAATCATCCACCAAGAGCACCTAAAACTGATATGACAGGCAAGGCGAGAGTCTAGCCATTTGCTCCAAGCTTTGACTGAGTTGTGACGCACTAACAGGTTTCTCTTGGAAAAGTGTTCTGGCCCATATTCGAGATTTGAGGGAACCTCTACGATTTTGAGACGGTCACAAAGCCACATATAGAGTAAGTAGGGGTTTCCTTTGAAGCTTTCCCGCTCACTATTTTTTATGGCATCTAAACCTGAGAAAGTTTCAACTAGGATGAGAGGTACCGGGTTGACTTTCCTTGAGAGTTGAGAGGCTATATCTATGAAAGACTCAGGGATAGTTTGGCCATCACTATTTTAGGTCAGTATGTATTGGACTAGTATTCCTAAGCATAATCGATAATCTTTAGTGGTTCGCCAGGCTTCGGGTTTTACATTGATAGGATGACTGCGGGAGCGATACGGGCCCAATAAAGGTACTAAGTTCAATCTCCCGTCATGGACTAAGGCCTTGGCTTCTTCCTTGGAAATGTTCAGTCCTGTGGCAAGGTCACCAGAATATCCGATCTTCAATGAGGGCCTGACTAGAGGTATTGAAGTGGATATCCTCATGATGCCACAATAATCCTCGTGAGTGGGACACAAGTGCATATACCCCATATGGAATATGTGAAGATAAGGGTTCCATCGCTTAGCCATGGCATGTAAGAGGTTTCAGTCTATCTCAAATTCGTGGAAGTAGAGAGCACTCTTCAACATGAATTTCACAAAATTGATCTTCTCTACAGGGTGCATTCCTATGACGGTTGTTTTGACTAACTGATCGATTGGGTTATCGCCTACAACTAGCATCCTGGTTCGACACAAAAAGGTATTTTAGTACTCTTCTAAGGTCCATGTAAAATATCAATATTTTTCTTTCAGAAAATCTTGTTCTTATAGAAAACATTTTTTGAAAAATATTTTTTCTTGGAAAACATTTTTTCTAGAGAACACTTCTTTTGGAAAACATTTTCTTCTAGAAAATAGTTTTCCTTTGTAAACCATTTTCTCCTTTGAAAATTTGATTTCTATTTTAAATGGCTCGGCCCACCATGATTGTTGGATCGGGATGGACCGGGTCAGAATGGATTCTTTATTGGGATCCGGTGCACCCATTTTGATTTTCAAAAATAACATTTTTAATTTTTGAGGACAATCAAACACTCTGATCTCATTATTCACATCATTCACATCAATCACACAGTCTCATAAGATTCCATTCAATAAACAACCCGGGAATACCCATGATAAGTTCGAGTCGTGACTTATAGGGAAGGTTTCTAGACTCTAAGTTTACTACGTGCAATGCCTTTTTATCTGGCCACCCTTGCCCAAGCACACCTATATACCTCTCGACACGTGGTGACTTGGTTTGATATACCGTATAGGTGATAATCTAAAACTTCAATTCACTTCTCTAAAGCCAAAAACAGCCAGTTTGATCTCCAGTTGAGAGGTGGTACACAATGCTAAGCAAGGGCCCACTTAAATACCTCTCTTCTAGAATAGACGTAGTCTATCCCCCTTGTACAGTAGGGTACAGTGGGGCAACATCTTGCTTAGGCACCGGTTTTGACCAAGAAGTGCAATTGATATACTTAGATTATCTTTTACATACCTAAGGGTACGAGTCAAGAGTTGTAGCTTTCGTAAATGGTTTGGCATCCCACGAGGGGACCGACCACGTACTAGTACTACGTTGGCAATCGGGACATGTGACTGTGTGGCTTACAATAGGTCAAAGGCTCAGGTCACTCCAGCTTGGGTGCATCAATATACCTCTCAGAATCACCTGATCAGACGGTATTGATGCCCCAGTTTGATATAGCCTAAGGTACGTGACTGGAGTTGTGGTTTTCATGAATGACGTCGCATCTCCGAAGAGACCGGGCCACGCACTAGTGCCACGTTGGCTATATAGGACGTGTAAGTGTGCAAAACAGTAAATGTGCATGTGGTGTGTGCAAAACAGGGTGGGGTGTGCCCGGGGCCTTTTTCGAACAAGTGGGCCCATGGGCCTGATCATATCATCATACATTGGATTACATGAATATTTAATCAAAACCAAAACCATTCGAATCATATGAATATTTAATCAAGATCAATACCATTCCAATCACATAAGCACATTAAGCATACATCTCAATCAAGATCATGGCAATGTTAGATAAACAATCAACACGAAGACAAATAATTGGATCCAATCATTGAAATAAGTACACAATTTTTAGTCCAAGTCAAAAAGATTTTTTTCATGCATGGCAAACCTTTTGCGAACATAGGCTAGCTTGACCAACTCATAAGGTTTCAAATTTCACTAAGGGTCATTAGGCCAACATGGTTCGTCACATTTATAATCCAATATCACAACCTTTTGCATTTAATGAAAAAGTTCAATATGCACGTATATATATATTTATATACTTTGATCCAAAGTTTTGAAAAATGAGTGGCTACAAAATCAAATTTAAAATCAAAATGAAGATGAATTTTTAAGAAGTTTCTTTTAAATGTTTTTTTTTTTTTTTATAAAAAATATTCTTAAAATTTTGTTCAACATTGGACCATGCTCTTAAATGCCATGTGGAGAGGTCAAAATTTCAAAACATGATCCGATGGCACACGGTTAAAACACACAAAATTCTGAGATTTTAAAAAATTAATTTCGCCGTTGAATTTTAATTTTAAATTTTGGAGATCGTAACCATCCATTTTTTATACCCGTGATCAAAATCAAAATAGTTTTTTTTTTTTTTTTTTTTTAAATTTTTCTTTTAAATCGGATTTTTTTCCATGAAATACAGAAACAATGATATTGGATTTTTAATTTGATAATCCCAATGAACCTAATGACAATTAGTAAGATTTAATATTTTACTAAGTCAGTCATGAAAGCATGACCCATAAAGTGGATTCCATCTCAATTTTTTTTTACTGTTGAGGTTGCTAACAGCACATACAATTTACATGACCTTTTTGAATTTTTTTTTTCATAAAATGCATTCCAGCCAAACATCACCATTGCCCCTATCTTGCTGATGAGTCAATGAGGTCATCCAACCTGTTTAAACAGCCCCAACTATAACTGTTGCACTTGTAGGTTCTTGAGCCAAAATCCAAGAAAGAGTAGCAAGAAACAGAAATAAGAACAAATGAAAAAAGAAAAAAAAATTGTTTCAAATCCATCACAACTGCTTCAACACCGATTCAACTTGACTGAAACAACTCGGTCTCTCCTTTTCTCTTCTCAACCTACAAATAAACTATGGAGCAAGGTAGAAATTCGGATAAATTTTTGCTCAGATTGCTAATTGCAACAGCAACTTAGGGGATCTCTAGGTTTCTTTGTGGCTGAGGCTTTGAACGAACCTTGCTGGTTTCCCAGCCCATGATTCACAAGTTAGAATTTTTCGGCCTGGAGGAACTACAGACCCATCTACAAGAATTGAATGGGTCTCCACCAATAAAACCTTCCATGAGGATAGAGTGCTGCCCAACGATGCCCTCAAGTTTGATTGTCAAGATGGATGTAAAGAAGATGATGGAAATGGAGAGTGAAATTGACAGTGAGCTGGGATGGAATCGAAGAGGGACTCGGTGGGTGAGGTTTCATGCGAGACTCCAAACCCTATCAATGTGACCTTCGAGTTTCTGTATTTCTTTACGAATCTAACTCATTAGTTAAAGTGGTCTTGCCACTCCCAGCAATCCCTCAAATTCCTCCAAATCTTATTGACTCCAAGAACCTCTAGTTCGATTCAGATTTTGCTTTGATAAATACATTGATTTCGGTCGATCAATCCTTGACCTCTTGTGTACAATGAATCTTTAAAAAGATTTCAAATTTACAAGAAAGAGGGAGAGAGAGAGAGAGAGAGAGAGAGAGAGAAAGAGAGAGAGAGAAACGTCTCTCTCTGCTGCGTTTCTTTGCTGTTTTCCGTTTTTAAACACATGGGGAAGAAGATAAAAAACAACAAAAGCTGTTTTCTGCTAATGGCACACCACAAGTAAAAATATTTTTTTTCTAATTTTTTTTTTGAATTTTTTTTTTTTGAAATTCTTTCCTCATCATGAACAATATTAAAAAAGGAAAATTTTTTATTTCTTACCACATCACTCACAAATAATTTATTTTCACAACTCGCCGCCTATGCCTAGTAACGTGCTAAAAAAATTTATCCAAATTTTTTTTTTTTTTTTTAAATCCATAACTCACATTCTAACCACCATCATTCCATCCTAAATTTATGTCAATTTAAATCTTTTATTATTTAGGGTCATCTCCAAAAATGACCCTAGATTGAATCAAAAAGAAAAATTATATGCCTAATCTGAAATATCCAAAATTGAATCAAAGGTACTAATAAAGGATAATACAAACCAAAAAATAATCCAAATAAAAAATGAGTCAACACCAATTATTTTAGACTATTACCTTCTTGAAATCCTGCATGATTTTAAGGTCATTCCGAATGACCCTAGATGATCCATAAAAAAAATGACAAAACAAAATATTCAATATCCAAACTAGTGCTCAATAATTGAGCCAAAAAGAATGATAAAACAAAAACAAAATAAACAAATAAACAAATAACTAAAAATAAAATAAAATAATAAAAAAAAACTAGGTCGTACTGGCAATGCTTCCCATACTTGGGACTTTTCAAGTCTGATCCTCAAATGTCCCTAGTGGAGTCGCCACTGAAAGCGCCCTCGGTCCGCGGGGTACGCGGATCCGCTTTTGACCCTTGAGGTTTAGGAGTCGCCACCTAGTTATTATGGTCTAGGAACCTAACATTGACTCTAAAAGACAAAAGAAATTAATCTACGAAAAATAAGAAACTAAGTCCGGGGATCACGTTACGGAGTTGGAAGGTGTTAGACACCAACCCCGTCCGGCAAACGCCGATCTCTACTAATTCCCAAATAAAACTACATTACTAAAAAGACCTAATCAATAAAAATAAATAAAAAATACTTACCTTTTCCGAACGCAATGATTTGTTTCCCTCAGATCTGATAAAACAACTTCTTGTACAGTATTCCTCGCTTCGTTCTGTCTCCGGATCTGATTTCTGATCTCCAAGTTGAAGTATATCTTTCTTAGATTTGAATTCTTTGGATTTTTTTATGGGTTTCTAGGTATTTTTGAAGGGCTTCTAGGTGTTTTTCAAGCTAAAATTGAAATATGAGTGTTAGGTAAGGAGTTGGGACTTCAAAATTAGGGTTTTGGTGAGGTTGTGAAGGCTTCTTCACCTACTTTTTCTAGGATTTTTTCTTTTTTTTTTATACGAAAATAGGGTGTGAGGCCTCTATTTATAGATTTTTTCAGGGGTTGATTTAGATAGAATTAGTGTTTGATTGTAATTATTTTAGTTAGAGTTGTGTTTTAGTTAGACTTGTTTTAGGTAGAATTGTGTTTTAATTAGAATTGTTTTGGGTGGAGTTGTGTTTTAGTTAGAACTCTATTAAATAGAGTTATTATTTAATTAGAACTCTATTAGGATTTTGACTTTTGGTCTTCTTTGATTAACTTTAAAATTTTGACTTTAGTCTTAATTGATTGATTTTAATATCTTGACTTTAGTATTAATTAATTGACTTTAATTTTAACTTTATTCTTACATGATTGACTTTAATAATTTGACTTTAATCTTGCTTGGTTGATTTTAATTTTTTGGAGAACCCCCCTATTATATTATATCTTTAATTCTTAGGACCCCCAAATGGAGGGGTCCTTAAAGAAATATCTTGCGAACCCTCAACAATTTTGCCCGAGAGCCCCATTGATCGATTGTTTTTGTTCAAAATTTTAAATTAATTTCATTAATGTCTCACTTTAATTATTTAATATTTTATTTATTAATTTCAAAATTTTTAATTATGAAAATTGTGAAATTACCGTTTTACCCCCGGAGAGGACTTTTCACGTTTTAAGTCGATTTTTAATGTTCTAGAATGTTTTAGAATCGATTTTTTGTAAGAAATTCAATGGAAATATTGGTTTGTGTCGTTTATAAAAATTTTTGTGTGAAATGATCGTGAACTTTATGAGGGGCATTTTCATAATTTTGTTAAATTCTGTTAAAATTGGCGAAATGATTTATTTGATTTCGATTTGTTGTTTTATGTGTTTGAGAGAGTTTTCCTAAGCGTAACGTAGGCTCTAGGGTTGTTTTGAGGTTAGGGGTATTTTGATAATTTGGTAATTTTTTAGTGATTTTTATCGTGAAACTTCTTTTTGGGTATACAAGATGATGATTTCTATGTTTCTGGAGTCGTATTTTCCTAGCGTAGCGTGGTTTCTAAGGTTTTGTCAGTTCGAGATACCTCATCCGGATTTTTGAAACACATCTGGTAACAAAATAAAGCAATGGAATACACATCCATCATTGGGAATCATTGCGATCGGGTTGACGAGTTGATTAATTAGGCGAGTGCAAAAATGAGGTGTCTACAGGCATTTAACAGTTTTCCACCTAGACTCACCACATACTGCACATTCATTTGCATTCTCATGTTCTTTCCAGAATAACATGCAATCATTCAGGCACGCATCTATCTTATTGTAATGTAAACCAAGTCCTCGCAAAATCTTTTTCGATTAATAGTAATTTTTTGGTAACTTTTCTCCAATAGGAAATGCATCTTTTAACAACTCAAGCAACATATCGAATGATTTATTACTCCATCCGTTAAGACATTTTAGGTGTATCAACTTTACAATGAAAGATAGTTTTGAAAATTTAGTGTAACCCGGGTATAACTCAGTCTCAACATCCTTCAACATTTCATAAAACTTGTTTGCATCATCGTTTGGCCATCCAGACTATCATCATTTGACTCATTAACCTCTTCATCATCAAAATTAGGGATTCCGAATGTATCTTGTAACATCCCTTGCATATCATCACCCTCTTCAGACTCATCACTATTATCTTCATCTTCAAATTTCTCACCATGGTCAGTCCAACGAGTATAATGTTTATTCATCCCATACCATAATAAATTACCATGCACATTATCTCGATCCTTTAAAATCACATGGAGACATTTAATGCATGGGCACTTAATTATGTTATCAAACCTTGAACGAGAAAATGCAAAATCTAAGAACTTAATAACTCCTTCATCATACTCAAGGGTACTTCTAGGCAACAGAATCCAACTTTTATCTATTGGCATGTCCACTTTACGACGACGTCACCTTTAAACCAATAGCACATAATTACACACACAAAAGAACATATCACAAGAAAGTTAATTTGAAACAAAAAAGAGTGCAAATTTGTGAATCGGAAGTTCGGTAATCAGTACAAAACAACAATTGGAGCTGATTTTTTGACCAAAAAAGTCTAATTTGAAGATAGGTTCTTCACATCGAAAGACCACTAGTTTGATTATATATTTTATTATTTGGAGAATAAAAGATGTTTTGTAGAGACCGATGAGGTCAAATTTCTATCAATGTATTCAAATATTGTTTGATGTTGATACATGATGATAACATCTTTTTCTTTTTCTTATATCATGCTTTGGGATAAGTTACTTATAATTCACACATCATTGGTAGAGAGTTGTAACTCCTTAAAAAAGTAAAAAAAATTGAGAGTTATGAAGAGTTGAAAATTACAATTTATTGGAATTTGGATGTTGCAAACAAATAAAAACATGGCAAACTTCCTTGAATTACAAATTTTCAACCCCCCAACTCTCAATTGTAACATGAATCCAATTTTTTTTCCATTCAATTCTATCTTGGGCCAAAGCTTCGATCAGAGTTGTAAGTTCATTTCGTTATTACCTAAGTTTTATTATTTTGACCTTTTTTTTTTCCAATAATTTGCCTAAAAGGGATAGATCTGTATCATCGGTACTCTTATCAATCCCCTTTATACAATTTGAGGGGTGGATTTACATTGGGGACAATGGGGGCATTTACCCCCACAATTTTTTTTTTTTAATAAAAAAATTGCATTCTACCCTTCAGGATTTGAAGTATTTTGAGTTTGACCCAACAAACTTTTTACAATTGCCCCCATCTCACTTTAGTTTTTGGGTTTATTAAAATCCTTCTAAGTGACAACTGCCCCTATCGATATCATTGCCCCTTCACTTAAGTCTTCTCTCATAACTCAAATTATATATGCAACTCTCATAATCATGTCAGTTATTTGTAGAACTTACAAAAATACATTTTTATTAATTATGTTCTATTCAAAATTATCTTAATTTAATTATAAATTACAAAAATGTGTTTGTATTATGTTAATATTAAATGATAAAATATCAAATAAAACAAGCTAGATTATCTATTTCAAAAGTTTAAAATAATCTTTTTAAATTAGTTTTACAAATCCTAATTTTTCAATCATTAATTTGCCTTTGCACATGCCAACCACTAGTGTGTATCTATGTATACATCAATCTACAAAGTTTGTTATTTTATTTTTATTTTTCATTTCTTGGGTTTTCAAAGAGAAACAAAAATTAAAAACACATCACTAGAGCAAGGACTCTAAGTACCTTTTTGGATTTTGATTAAAATGAGAGATACATCTATGAATCGATGGAAATAGTTCTTACAGTGGCACACTCTGACCTCAAGGAAATTTCTCATGTAATTCCTTCATTACATTGTTGTATGAGAGACTAATATAAAACCACAAATCCTCTCACCTTAAACTTCTCGCAAAATCTCCTAAATTTTTTCCCCCAAAAACCCACTATTTACAATCTTTTATTAGGATAATTTTGTTTTGCCATTATATTCAACCTAAGGTTTTGTTGTTAGTTATTATGAGAGAGAGGAGTTAATTTGTCGTTTCTTTTCTTGTTCACTCTCTTATTTTTATTTTTATTTTTTGTAACTAAACCTAGTAGATCCACGTTTATCAACAACATCTATCACCATAAATTTCTTCAAGCGATACATATATAGGAGCTTGATTTGAGTTAGAGGTAAAACAATAGCAAATAACATCTCTTTCACAAATCTAACCTAAATCATCAACCACTCAACATTTATAGAGATAGATCAGTTTCATGGAATAATCGACTGCAACGAAGTAGTCAGTCCTTGTAAGAGTTAAAACTTCGTCCCTAAGAGATCAGCTCGATCTCTTCGCATCAAATCCAACACTCCAAAAGAGGAAATCGAGAGCATACAAGATCGAAATCGAGAGAATGCAAATCAAAATCGAGAGAGTTTGGTAGAAGTTTCGAAATCGTAAGAGTTTAGTTTCTAAATCGAGAGAGTTTGTAGAGATTGTAGCGAGGGTTTGGCTGAAGTTTCAAAATCGAGAGAATTTGTAGTGAGGGTTTGGTTGAAGTTTCGAAATCAAGAGAATTTGTAGCGAGGGTTGAGTTCGAAATCGAGAAAGTTTGTAGAGATTGTAGCGAGGGTTTGGTTGAAGTTTCGAAATCAAGAGAGTTTGGTTGAAAATATGAAAACTTAGGAAAAAAATTCGTTTGGAAAATAGTAGAAGAGGAAAAATTAAAACAGGAAATTAACTCTATACCGACGGTATGATTTTTATCCGACGCTATAGTATTTTTACACCGACGGATGTGACTTAACCGTTGCTAAATCCCGTCAGTATATAGACATTTTCCTGTAGTGAGACTAGGTGCATCAAACCATGGTCATTTCAGAATATTACATTTATTCAAAGGGATATTAGAATGTGTCAATATGATTAATATTTGCAACAGTTGGGGATTGGTGGGATTCAAACCAAAATTGATCATTTGGGTTCGATTGGCCATTCTCTGTTGTTTTAGTAATAAACACAGTATTTTAGTTTTGAGAACATCTATTTTTAAGTGTGGGCATCTATTTGTAATATAACTTTGCAGGCTATAGTACCTAGCAACAGATAGCTAATCAATCAAAAACACATGGGTGGCATTAGAACCTAGTGTATGTTAGGTACAATAGCTTATATGTGCTTTGTTACCTATGAATGAAGCGGGAATATCTATAGTCTTGCAGAATCTTGACAAAAATGATGTCCATTCATGTGAACTTGTTTGATTTCCTATTTTATTCTTTGCTTTTCATTTTTATATGGTTTTATTACAGAAGCTACTACAATTTGCTAATCTTATATGTATGTTTTCACGATTAATTGGTATAGATATAAAGTGCTTCTCTTCCAGAGATGAGGTGCATTTTTATTGCAAGAGTTGTTTGATTAAGTAGACAAGAGAGTCTCTTAAGTAGTAGGGGAAAATTCCCTTGTCAGACATCTTGAGAAAGTTGTAGGGTAAAATGCTTAATAAATTTATCTTTTCTGTTTTATTTTTATTGTTTATGCATTGTTGCTTTAGTTTTTACATACAACTCTCTAGTACACTCATTCTAAATCGGTGGCTTTTATGAACTAGTATTCTATACATTAGTAAATATTTATGTAGAATCTATTTTAATCGAAACTTTCTTTGATACATGCAGACACAATTTTGAAGAAATATTCATCAACCGTTGCTACAATTTTTATGGGCATGGCATCAGCTACGTTATTTGGTCATAAACTGACAATAAACTTTATGCTAGGAATCTCTGTTGTGTTTAACACACTCCCTTAATTTTCCTTGGAGTGAAAATAACCTTGTGTCATTTCCCATAAATTGAAGTATGTTAATTTACATGCACAAAAGTGTTAGTTTTAGATATGAATGTACTTTAATGGCTACTTTAGAAGTTTAGATCCTTTCTGCTTTTTGGAAATGAAACTTTAGGAGTGTCAAGGAAGAGAGGTTCTATTTTCTTCTTGTTTTGTAGACCATCACTTGTATATCTATATAAAATTTGAAGTTGCAACAAGTTTCTGAATTTGAAAAAAAATATGTTTTTTATTGGTTAGAAATTTAAAAATATTGCTCCTATGCTCTGAAAATGCTGCACTTTAAAGTACATTAGCTAATACTCTGCATTGCTCTACAAATGAGAACCTAAAATTATTGGCAAATGCAAAAATATACTCATTTAGGTATCCATGCTCCATTTTTTTAGCCTTTCTTTCTTTCTTTTCTTGTTCAATAGTTTTAGTGTTATCTATGTAAAATATATCTGAATAAGTTATCATGGATAGTAGTGGTAAGTTACTGCATAAATTATCTAAATTCTCAACCAATAATTTCTGACTTTCATGATTCTTATTTTTTTTTCTCTATCTCTTATTATCATTTGAGAGAGGGGGGGGGGGGGGTGAGTAAGTTGTACAACAACCACCTTGAAAAAAAAATTCAGATTCGATTGCTTCAATTTAATAGTTGTGAATGCTATCGTACTATTTATTATGGTTTTACCTTTAAAAAAGTATTAACTATGGTTTTCTTGATTTACTTGAAAAATCCTAATGAATGGCTTCTGAAATTCACGTACTGTGAGTATAAGTTGCTGGTTTATGTAAGTAGGTGAATGTTAGTGTAGGAACATTAGCTCTTGCACATTATCATAATGAGGACATTGTTGCTGCAGTGATTATTGGAACTAGCTCAAATGCTTGCTACTTGGAATGGGCAGATGCAATTATCAAGTGTCAAGGCCTTCATACGAATTCTGGAAGCATGGTAACTTTTGAGAGCTGCTATTGGCACCCCAACTTGTTCAAACAGTTTCAGTAGTTGCTTCCACTTCTTACACTTCAAACCTTGTCCCTACTTCCTCAGTAGTGAGGCGATGCCAACTGTCTTGACCCACTTGCCTACTAATTTTTATTTATTTTTGATAATTCCTAATATATTATTGAAGGTGCCAGCTTGGTAATTGAGACATACTGTTCAGGGAAAGGAGCGCTTATACTGGAATGGTCAAAAAGAGTTAAAATTGCTATAGGTGTTGCTTGTGGTTTAGCATATCTACATGAAGCTTGTACGTAACACTTGATGTATCATCATTTCTATACTCCTACACTCTTAACATGCCAACCTTACTGTGGTATTAGGATAAAATCTTCATCTCTTCATTTATTTCTTCTACCAGTAGCATTTATATAGTATTACATGGTCTTCTTGAGGAATATCTATCTATTAGGTACTTTTATTTGTATTCAATGTATTTATGTTTCTGATTAGATTACCTTTGGAGCTAAACAGTGAACATAAAGGTTTCTCACCTTATAGTCTTTAGTTCTTTGGTTGATCAGGAGCACTTGCTTCTCAGACACTCTGTTGAAGGTGTGGATGCTCATTGTGAGAGTATGCAATGTGGTGACACGAAAGGATTCTTTTATTGGTAGTTGCAGGCATTGTGGGGATTTTAAAGAAGATAAGGAGATATGGCATTACTTCCTTGTAAGCACTTGTGCTTGTGTAACGATTATGAACGGTTTATTGATGCATTGTAATTTTGGATTTTTAAATTATGACTCATTGTAACTCTTTATGTGTATAAATTAATGTGATAGAGAACTTTGATGTTCTCTATTTGGGTCTATTTTGACCGTGGGTAATAGGTACGTAAAAAAAAAAATTTAATTTTTTATTTTATTTTAAACTTTAGATATCAATTTACGATAATTTTAGATATCGGTCTATAACCGATGTCTAAAGTCTCAGACTTGGGACATCAGTCTTATAAAATCCGATGTCTAAGATATTATTGGGTTTAGTGTGGTATATAAACGCAGATTTGGAACGGTTTATTAACACTTTCAAATTCTGAGTTCTGGAACGGTTTATAACCATTCCAAATCCTGAGATATACATTGACTTCCAACCGTTTAAATTCATTAACGACGCCTCAATTAAAGACGGTTGGTAAACCGTTTCATATTGACTTAGGAACGGTTTATATAACCGTTCCTAATTTCCATATTTCTTGTTGTGTCAATATCGCTATGGAATCGAACCAAGTTGTTATTTTTTATTTTGTATTGGACCTCATAAGGTATGCTCAACAACTTTTAGTAGCTTTCGAACCTTACTAAGTTAGTAAAGTTATCCCTGCCCAATGTTTCAATGGCATTTCAAATAGGCTTCCCAGAGTCCTAAACGAGGGTACGTATGACATAGAAAAAAGTAAAATAAGAAATTAATAAGAAGGAAACACTAACCTGCAAGAGTTTAAAAATAAGACTTCTTTGTGATAAACTTCAGAGTCTCTGCAATTGTGACAATGAGAGAGAGAGAGAGACAGTGAGAGTGAGAGAGAGAGAAGTAATTAGATCATTCTAGAGAGAGAAACTTGATGGAGATTGAAAAAAAAATTGTTTTTTTTCCAATGGATTTGCTTCTCTTTTATAGACCTTCAAAAATGATAATCAACCTCCTGCTCTAACTAGAGTTATGGGTTTCATGGAAAGATTTTAGGGAAAAGAGTGCCACTGTGATCATGTGTACTTGTGAAGAAGAGGGAAAGGTGGATTTCGTGGGTTGATGAGATACATGTATAGAGATGAGTTTTAGTTGGATGTTTGTTTTAAATGAAAATGGAGTGCCATGTGTCATGTAAGGGTGATAAATGTGAGAGAAGGTGGCGTCTCCACTACAAGAAAATGACAATTTTTGGAACATGAGGATGAAACGGACCTTGGCCATTTGTAATAAAAAACGGGTTGAAACCGTTTTTTATATTACACTACAAGAAAACTATGAATTAGGAACAAGAAATTGAAACATATTTAAGCCATTCCAAAATAAAAATAGGTTTAAGCTGTTTCATCTTTAAAAACCATTTTACAAAACATTTTATATCAAGGAAAAATTGCCAGGAAAGATTTAGGTCTCACGTTCTAGCTGGAGAACAAAAAAATGAGAGAAGGAACGAAAACCCGAAAACAACAATTTTCTCTAAGGTTCTTTTGAAGATTTCTACAACTCTTCATCCATTCTATTCTCCCACTCGAAACCCTAATTTGTTTCAACCAATTCGAAGTTTTCGCAATCAAGTGAATTAGCTTTGCAACTTTATTACTTTTATTCGAGTTCGAATTTCTCCAAGATTTCAATCGTTAGTTATTCTATGTGTAGATTTCTTTTAGAAACCTTGTTTTCATAAACTTTTCTTATCTAAATCGATGTTTCTTTCGTGATTTGGCGTAGAAATTTATTGATTCTTTTGCAAATTGGTTAAATTATGTTAGATAGCAATATCGATTCTCTGTATTTTAGATATGTATTGTTGGATGTTGGATGCTTTAAGATTTGATGAAACCAAACCCTTGTTGCTTGATCTTAGAAATCGATTCTTCATCTTCAATCTTCTCAACTTTGAGAAAACAAAAGCAAACCCTTTTCTTCATCCCAATTTCCAAGTCCCTAAACGAAAACCCTATTTTTCTTTTGGGAGCTTCTCTTATGGTTATATCTCAGCTTTTATTTTGAAAAGAATTGTTGAAATTTTCCCAAGTCTTATTTTGTTGGAACATGATTTCAACAAGTTGAATGGGTCATTAATTGTCCAAATGGCTTTTGAAATTTTTGCCCTGAATTTTGGAGTTTTGATTGTTAACTTTCAATTTTCAAGTTCATACCTTTTAACTTGATATCAATTACAAGGCATTTCGTCACTTTTTTACCTAATAGCAATTGGCTATTAGTATAATGTTAGAATTGGTGCAAATTATTATTTTTTAAATATTTATTAAATCATAATACATTTTTTTTATTTGTAAGTTGCATGCATTTATGTATTTGTACTATTTATTTATTATTAGTTATTGTCATTTTTATGAGTATTGAACTAAAATACGATACATGCTTTCCTCCTTACATTCATTTTTGTATATTAGTTTCATTGTATTCATAAAATATTTAAATTGGGAAATGACTCTTCATTGGTTTCCAAGTTGACTTGTTCAGGTTTCCATACCAGGGTTGGCTGATTTCAAGCAACCTTAATTGAACTAACCAGTGTTCATTTGTCCTACTTATGTGTGTAACATGTGCTTAGATGACAAAAGAAACATTTTTGTGACTCTAGTATACCTGTATTTTCATTGAATATATGGTCTCCATGATGCTTTCTCTAGATTAATTTTTTTCTTTTAAATCTCTGGATTAATGGAAATGCATGTCTTTCACCAAAACTGATCCTTTGCTGTTGTCAAGGAACATTGATTTGGCCTATGGAGTATGAGGGAGTATTGGTTTGAGGGGTTTTGGTTTCACAAGCTGTTCATGATGGTGGTCACTAACTCGCTATAATATTGGGTAATCTTCTTTTTGTCCACAAATTCTCAAATCAAATTAACAAAACATATTGGGTTTTTAGTCTTGTTGTTCTTAATCACAACTGATTTTTTTCATGTTCTCGTCTCTCTGCAGAGTTATTCCCAAGACACTCATGCCTCGAAAGGTATGTCTGTTCTTACCAAAAAGTCCTTAGGAGGTTTTCTACTCAAACCTCAAAAACTCTAAATAAGCTAAATGGTTCTCTTATGCTAAGTATTATGAGAAATTTTGGATCCAAGGGCTTGCAATTGAATGTTGTTTAGATATGTTTAGAGACTACAATGGAGAAAGTTATTTACGCATTTTTTTTGGTCTTGATTGGATGTAATGCTTTAATAAATCTTATTAATGAGACCTATTTTGATCCTTTACTACCCAATCCCCTTCTAACTTTTCTACCACAGCCACATTCCCAACACATTCTTTCCCACTTATAAGGCAATCTTGAATTTGATCTAATTGTAGTATAGTTAATCAATTTCATAATACCTTAATGCTACTAGTTAGTTTTGCCTACTTCTGGAATCAAAAGCATTTATTTTGGAAGATTACGGTGGGTATTTATCATCTGTTTCACTGCGTTTATTATCCAATTTCCAAACTATGTTGTGCTATAATCCTAGTTCGCATTGAAGTAGGACTCAACCTTGTGATTCATCTCCTTTTGAATTCCAGTTATGGACCATTCCTTGACTTTTCTCAAACCACAATCATCACCAAAGTAATGGTGATGGAAGGATTGAATGAGATTTTTTTTTTTTTTTTTTGCCGAAATGGGTTTTAGTTATGTCTGAATGGTCAGTTTGTATTTCTGTGTGTGAGCATGCTATTCCAGAAGAATAACCATCAGGATGGTATATGGCCATTGGGCTTGTTATGAAAAAATAAAATGTTATTCTTGGTTATTTATAAGTGCTTGTGATTCATTTTAGTTTCTTTATAGAATTTCAGACCCCGCCTTACATTTGGTTTCACATATTCACATTGGGCAGGTTCGCTTGATTCTTTTCACACCATTCTTGTTTGACTTTAATTATGTTTTAATTGTTGAAACTGATTACAAGGTTTTTTGAGAATTTATATGAATTGCTTAAATAAAAAGTTTTATTTGTTTAAAATAATTTGGGGTGACTGTTGAATATTTTCAAAATGAAATAAGTATTTAGTGGTTTATTGGTTTGTTTTTTCCTTAAGTTAGATTTTAAGATTTTTGTGTATATAAGGTTTAGTCCCACATTGCTCACAAGTAAGAAACACTACAAAAACGGCTGGTTTTTACGGCGAACATTTAACGGCGTTTCATACATACCGCCGTTAATTGTAGACCATCAACGGCGTTTTTCAGAATCCGCTGTTAATTACCAACCACCAACGGCACTTGCAGTTAAAACGTCGTTAATTAAATCGCATATATTTAAATATATGAAAATAGATATCACGGCGGTTATAAAATGCCGTTAATTCATAGGAAACAACGGCGTTTTAAACTAAAGCGCTGCTAGCGCAGTGCAAATGCCGTTAATTAAATCAAATATTTTTTAAATTTATAAAAATATATATAACGGCGGTTTACAAATGCCGGTAATACATACGAAATAACAGCGTTTGTCGTAAATTGCTGGTAATATAATACAAATAACGACGTTTTTTATTGAAAACGCCGTTAAATACAACTAATTTTTTTAAATTTATATAAAATTGATTCAACGGCGGTGTTGAAAATGCCGTTAATACATACGAAACAACGGCATTGTATTAAAACCGTTGGTAATAGTATAAAATAGCGACGTTTTAGTCGAAACGCCGTTAATTGAGTCCCATGTTTAACTTATTTTTAATCATTTTTAATTAAATTTATAAAATATGTTTTAAAACGTTTTTTAAATATTGGTAAATAACAACAATCTCGCTATCTTTTATAACCGAGATGAAATTGTTACACAAAAATCTCTATAATCTAATTATGGAATTTTTTTTGAAGTGAAATGAATAGTGTACGTGAACGGTAATTTTAACAAAAGTTGCACATGTTTTTAGAATTTGAGTGTGTGTTTAAGAGTCGAGGGCTTTTTCTCTTTCATCCTTGTTTAGCTTTTCTCCCGTACACTTACAAAATATCCAAATTTACATTTTAAAAAATAAATTTTATTACCATTAAAAAGAAAAAAAAATAAAAATACAAATTAACAACTAACAAGGAAAAAAAAATTGAATGAATTATTGCCATTTCACTTCCTATATTTCCCAAATTTCCCAAATTACCCAAAGATCAATCAATGAAATGGTTGATATCACAGGGTGCACAGGGAAATATTCACCTTACTATATATTAGCATGTAAAATCATAGTTTTACAATTCCACTTCATTGGATTTTAAAGTGTCTTGACCCTAAAACTTTATGAACCCAACTTGCCAAGTTAAATCGGCAGATCAACTGACTTAACTCCTCATCTTGACCGAATCATCCCAAAAATGAACTACCTTGGGTCAGAAACTCAACCAATTTAATCGGCTATATATGATATTTTTTTATGAGATATTTTAAATATATTTATTTATTTCATCTGAGTAGACTTGCAAATTTTTTATCCTTCTGGATTAGTTGTACATTCGATTCGATTAAATATTCATAAAGTTAGAACTGCGAATGGATAGTTAAAAATTTGAATTCGAAATATCAGATATTTATCCGAAAATTTCTGATATCAAATTCAAATTCGAATAGTTTTATATATTCGAATCCTTATTGGATACAGATTCAGATATTAACATTTCGAATATGATAATATCCGAATCGAAATAATATATGATATATATTAGTTTATTTGATTAATTTTTATATAAATAATATAATATATAATTACTATTTTTAATAATGAAAAATTAATTGGATAAGGAAAAGTTATGTTTTTTTTTTAATACAAATAATTCAAATTCAAATCGGATCTTATCTGATATCCGATTGGATAATCGGATTAGAATATCATATTCAAATTTGAATTTAGATATTAGATAAAAATTTTGGATTCGGATATTCGTATCCATTGATAGTCTTACATAGAGTTGAATCTCAACTCGTTTAAATGGCATAAAATAAGATAGCTTTTATTACCACACCAACTTTTACTAATGCCACACCCAATTCATATGAAAGGTTAATCTGTTTTTAGAGGCGTTTTTTTTATTGTGAACCGCCACCAACACAGCAACAACGAAGGTCGGAAATCGTCGACAACCACGAAACTTTTGGCGCCAAACTTTCATTTTGTTTCCTCTCTCCCTCTTATACTACGTCTCCCTGTTTCATTTCATCTCCCTCTTGCCCTCTCTCTATCTATATCCCACTCTCTCACCCTAACTCTCAATCTCTCCCTCTCACACCCTTTTCGTCTCTATTTCGGTTTGTATCCCTACAAAAGACGTAGAGGTTCAACTCATTGTCGTTGTTTTACTAGGACTTTGCAGATTTAAGGTTTGTAAAGGTTTTACTTTTTAAACCTCATTTACTTCATCTTGAATGTTATTTTTTTCATGAATTTTTGAGTTTTTGTTCTCTTTCTTTATAGAACTATGGATGTTCATTTTGATTCTGTTTTAATTATTTTTTTAATGTATCTCTTTATCTCTTATTACTTGAGCTTTTGTGTTTTTTCTTTATAGAACTATGGATGTTCATTTTGATTCTGTTTTAATCATTTTGATTCACTACAAAAATGGCTATTTTTTACAACGAAAATTTAATGGGTTTTGTGTAGAATCTTGACTGCTGGGTTTTGTGTAAAATCTTGAATGTTGGGTGTGCTTATACAAGTTTTAAGAAATTTATGGAGAAATTTTTTGATTTTTGATTAATAATTAAGGGATTTGTTCTGTTTTTAGTAATTTGATCTTTAAAAAATACCCAACTTGTATGGGTATTATTGAACAAAATTTTTTTTATGAATTTTAGAGTTTTTGTTTATTCTTTTTTATAGAACTATGGATTTCTTTGGTAAAATTGTTACTTGGATGCTGACTTTTGTGTAGAATCTTGAATTGGATATGTTTATACAGGTTTCAGAAAATTTATGGAGGAATATTTTAATTTTTGATTAATAATTAAGGGTTAAGTTTTATGGGATTTATTCTGTTTTTGGTAATTTGATATTTAAAGATACCCAACTTGTATTGAGTATTATTGTTTACTAGTTCATGTTATAGCGTGAACTTGGATTTACTTCTTGAGGGTTGGAGTTTTCTTATTTGTATGGTAATTTGAGTTATTAAAATTAAATTTGTTACTTGTAAGGGTTCCACAATCAATCGAAACTTAGATTGTTAATTGGTATGTTTATTTTATTAGAAATGACTACTAATTATTTAATTTATTTTCCATATAATTTATTGTGTGCTAACTCTTTTTTTATTGCATGTCTTAGATGGACTCTTTAGAGGATGAGTCAAGTCCATCACAATACGAGATTAGTGAGGGGTTGTCTGGATCCACTACTAAGAAAAGAAGGGGTCCAACAAGGTGCCTGAGCCTATTTTCTCTCCCATCAAATAAGAGGCTAAAAGTAGAATTTGATCAGGTTAAACAACCTTTTGGAAAACATGTGCCCAAGATGTCAAACTTTTGTGGGGTTATAGCTAGAGATCCACATGTATTTCGTTTAGATGTTCAATCGTGGAGGAAGATTGATAAAGATGACAAAGAGCGCGCATGGCAAATGCTTTTGGTAGGTAAAATATGTTTTAACATAATAATAATACATTTTATTTTTGTCTTTACTGAAAATTTTAATAAAGATATAATATTTGATTGTCATGTTGATATATTAGGAAAAGTTCGAAATTGTGGGAGAGAATCGCCCATTTATCATGAAAACAATGGGTAGAAAATGGAAGGACTACAAGTGCGGTCTTAAACGTAATATTTACAATGTGTACGATGATGATGCAACTCGATATGAGCATCGTCCCGATGGTGTTCCAATTGAACAATGGGCAGCACTCATAGATTATTGGAATTCAGAGTTAGGACAGGTACATGCTTAATATTTCAAATTTGTTACTATTGGATATGATATTTTTTATTAATTGTTTGTCCTTAATACAGTATCGAAGTGAGACAAATAAGAAGAATCGCTCTCAACAGACAATGCTACATACGTCTGGTTCAAAGAGCTTTGCTTGCTTTCGCCATGAAGAGGTATTATAAATCATAATAATATTTAGTTCATTATCATTGTTCTTTCAGTATAATCATGTGATTAACTATTATTTTCTCATCAATGTCTTAATAGGAAGAAAAAAATGGCACCGGTATACCCCCCAGCAGAGCTGAAATGTGGATAAAGACTCATTCCCATAAAGATGGGGTGCCTGTTGATGATGCTGCTGCTACCAAAATAGTAAGTGCAATTACATTATTTTATAGAACTCCAAAGAATATATAGTAATATTAAAATTTATATCAATCACTTTCTTGTAGAAGGAAATGCAAGAAATACTTGAAAAATTACCAGATGGCTCAAAGGATACAAGTGGACCTAATGACGTACTTAGTCAGGTTATGGGTGCAGAGAGACCCGGTCGAGTTCGTGGATTTGGGTTGGGTCCGACTCCCACAAAGTTGTGGGGGTCATCATCTAGCCAGGATTCATCATCTTCCATGAATAGTGAAGAAATGACCATGTTGAGAGAGAAGATAAGAACATTAGAGGAGAATTTGACTGGTGAGAGGGCGGAGCGTGAGAATGAGAGGTTATCCTTGGAGCATCAGCTCGAGATGGCTAGGAATGAAATAGAGAAACAAAGAGAGGTCGATAGAATTGAGGCCGAACGGCTTAGAGAAGCCGATAGGATTGAGTTTGAGCGGCTTAGAGAAGCCGATAGGATTGAGGCCGAACGACTTAGACAGGCTGATAAGGATGAAGCCGAGCGACGAAGACAAACTGATAAAGTTGAGTTTGATAATCTTGCACAGATGGTTATGAACTTATCACGATGTGTAAGTAAAAAATTTATATTTTTTTAGTTTATAGATATATAAATATAATATATCTGATAATCTGATATGTTTATTGTAGTTTGGTGGCACGTTCCCTACTCCATCGGGCTGTACGTTCCCAACTCCACCCGACTCATCAACACAGCCGCCAGATGATTGATTTGATGCATTATTTTATCAGAAACTTCTGAATTAATTAGTTTTATTGGTGAATTAGTCTGTGATACATGTTTTTTGAGACAAACTTATGATTTTGTTAGTTTGCTTACTTATGGAAAACTTATGGTAATGGCTTATAAATATTTAAAACTGAGATTGTGTCCATTTCTAGCCTAAATAGATGAAATGGACTAAAAGATTCAGCAAATCAGTAGGTATGGCATTCTCATCCTTTATGTGTGCAAATTATTTGCATGAAATGGATCACTACATAGACTTTTGTACCTACGTATGTTTTATGATTTCTTTTATAACTAACCCCTTTTTAACTCCGCCAATGTAAAATTATATGTTTTACATTGCCGGTCCCAAGCCCGGATAAAGGAGGAGGGAAAAGGATGGTCCCAAGCCTAGATGACTATTGGAGTTGGAATTTTTGTTCTTAATAGTACAAGGCTTTTGTAAGTTCCATTCCTGGTGTAGTAGCATTTCTTGTACTTAATGGAAGATACTTCTTTTTAACTAAGTAAATTTTGTTTGCTTTGAAATGTGTTGGCTGATATTAAAACTTAGTTCATTTACATTGTAGAATTGTTCAGTTTTGTGTCAATGGTTCATTTCTCAAAGTATGAAATTTGTAGGCCTAGTTGTAAATGAATTTGTAATTTTGTGCAATTTCTTTCAAACACCCATAAATGAATTTGCTTGGTTACATGTGTGCCATGTTCCACAAGGAGCCATCATGTGTCAAAAATGGATGGGATGCCTATGCCAATGGAGTATAATGCATGTGGGTCTTATGGAGATAATTATCTTACCAGTGTCCATGATTTCCTTGGTGGTGATATTGGCTCAAACTATGTTCAAGGAAACTCACCAACCAACTCGGGTCTTGAGACTATCAGCACTAACCGTGAAACATAGAAAGTTTGTTATTGTTGTTGTTGTTGTTGGCGGGGGGGGGGGGGGGGGGGGGGTTGGGGGTGTGTGTGTGTCTATTGTTGAGTTCTTTTTTGTGCAAATTATCAATTCTTCTCTGTATCATAGAAAGATTGTTATTGCTGTTGCTGTTGTGGTGTGTGTGTGTGTGATAAACCTTAACAGTCCAGATCTAGTCCTGTTTGTTGGAGAAGCATTCTTTATGGAAAATAATGGTTAATGACTTTCACAATGTTTCATTGCAGGTCTTGCTCATTTGCTTTACCTTATGTACTCTTAGTTATACATCAAGCAATGCTTTGGTATTCTTCCTAAGGCTGAACATGACCGACCACTTCTTGAGGTAAGTACCCCTCTTTCACCTAGCTCAAGCTGGCCAACATCTTGTTTGTGTTGCTGATGAGCCACTCTGTTCCACTTTTTTTACTACTAGTTTTATAATCATCAACATAGCATATATATTCTAAATCTCCTTTTTCAGGTTAGACTTCTTTGTTGTTTTAAGACTGTCAAATATGGTCTTTTGCACATAGTGTATGCCAATCCACAAGCAGAAAATCCAAATTCCATCCGCTCCTAACATAAATTTTGGAGGTGTATTTAATGCACCTTAACGTGTACCGGGCACAAATTAACAGCACCCTAATAACAATATATTCTTAAATTGTTAGTACACACAAACACTTTCAGTAGTTTAGTATATCATAAATCTATTAAGGAGGTGCATGTTCTGAAATACACAATACCTTCAGAATAACCGACTCATATGCAGGATCAAAACCAGTAATGTTGCCTTCTTGGCAAAGCTATCTCTACTACAAGACAAACCTGTAAAGAAGAGCACACAAATCTGATTGTAGTTCACTCATAAGAAGACCAATACATTGAACAAGATTGATAGCAACATAGGATAGTCCATCACCCCATAACGATAAAATGAACCTTGTGTTGTTTTTTTAAACCCAAATTAAGCTGAAAGTTTGACAATAACATGCTAGCCAATAATTCTCTTGTACAATTAGAAAAATAATGTACTAATGTGTTGAGTGTCTACATGCATTCCAAACAGAAAGTTCTTGTTACATAGACAGCAACAAAGTTGGAATGAGTGGAGAGATATTTTCTTATCGTTGGCAAAACTAGTGAGTTGGATCTGTCTTGGAATATTGGTGGAAGCTTATATATCCCTAAAGCTGCAGCGTGCAGTCTGTGCACAATGGAGGATCATCAATTCCTCCAGTTCTGATAATTAATGAAGCACATGCACAACATTAAGTAGAAGTCCTTAATTTAACTTCTAACTTGTGAGAGACCCAAACCTGCATGTTAAGAACATTTAAAGGATGATTTAAATATTGCTTTCCCTCTTTTTTCAATGAATGTAGTAAGAAACAAGCCCAGGCTGAGTATAGTGCAACTATAATATTGAAAAATGTGTTATTATCAACTCTAGAATACCACCCCACAACATGCCCAAAAAAAAGAAGATAGGCCATGTAATTAAGTGAGAGAGTATAGTGCAACTATAATATCAGAAGGGGGCCACCCACTTCACACATGTCCCAATTACATATTAAACTTGGTAAGGGTTAGCTTTGTCACTAATGAAGATTCAGCCCGAGTCACTACACTACCCTTACGTTCTTAGTTCATGACATGGCCTTTAATATAAGTACAAGCAACTCAAATAGAATGGTGTTGTCCCTGCAAGTGCAACCAAACACAATCCTTAATTTCAGGCTCCGTTTGCTAGCCTAACCATAAATTTATTACTTTCACAAGTGAGATCATATCCCCATTCCCTCATTGTGAGTTTATACATACTTGGAGTGCTACTCGATTACCTAAAACTCATGATGCACTAAGTGCAAAAAACCCAAGAACTTTGAGATCTTGTACCAATTGGTGGATCTTGTACCAATTGGTTTACAAAATTGTTGTAACTGATAAGTACCCACACTATGATGAATAGGGAAATGAAGTCTGCTCATTATTGATTTTGTTCAAGGTATCCAATCTGTTGAGTTCAGATCTTTTGGTGTTCCAAAGGTGAGTGGAGTTAACCTATCATCAAAGACTGGTATTATATACATGTATAGTGAACTAGAAACAGACTGCTTGTTCTTCATTTGATACTTTGATTTTCAAATCAGGGTGCAACAGTTGAACGAATCTTGGGGAAAATTGTTCATAGCAAACACATGGTTACACCAATTGATTATTTCCTATGCCTTGGGGGTTTTGTAGGGAAGGTGTGTTTCTCTTACACATTTTTTCAATCTATATAAACATTTTGAATATTTTTGCTGTAGATGTACTCTAAAGTTTGAAGTGATAAGGGTGATATTAGTACTTAATGGTGTTTAATAAGGTATGTGGTAATTTGCAATCAATTAACTTTCATTATGAGATGCTGTAATTTTGTTGTCGGTAAAAATTCTACTTTCTTTTTGTGTTTCCATTCAAAAGTTCAATCTACGCCCAATTATTCCGGCTTAAAGTCCTCATATGTGCCGTAAGTTGGTTGTTGTGCCCTTTAAAAACTTAATTTCCATCAGCTCTCCTGCGCCCCCGCCACCTTCTAAAAAATAAACCCATTCACACCAAGTGTGAATCAGCGTAAGTTGGTCGTTGTGCCCTTTGATTTTGAGATTTTAATCAGCGAAAGTTGTCACACTAAGTGTAGCAGAAAAGATGTATATTGAATCATCTGCCCATGATTGAAACATGCCAATATCCTCTAAAGGTGATATGTAGTTTCCACCCACATTGTGTCAAGTGTCACTCCATGCTATGCTTTAGCTCCGCGTGTTAGGGACAAAGAGATGATCCTTATTATTGAACAGTCAATTTACATAAGCAGAAAAAGAGATGATCCTTCTTCAAACCTCATTCGAAGGATTTCTGTTTCGTTTTGAAATATTTTAGTTGGAATTGAGTCTGAATTTGCATGTTTGCAATCCATCTTTGAATTTCCTATCCCTTTGTAGTGAAATAAGAGAAAATGTCTTACTAGTTTGCTTAAAGTCTCTGCTGGTAATGACTACTGCATCTGTTATTTCTGATTTTCTTTTGTAATATTTTAGTTAGAATTAAGTTTGTATATGAAAATGTCTTACTAGTTTGCTTAAAGTCTCTGCTGGTATGTTTTTTTCCCCCTAATAAGATTGTTGTTTTTCTTTTTGATTATTTCCTTCAGTCCAGCTTTTTGTTTATGTTTCTTGTTAATCTTAACACTTGCTGTATTTTATCCACATTCAATGTGGATGATGCCATGGATGATATTCTGCGCCAATTCAACAGTGTTTCGGGTGGTCTAATGCGTAAGGTTACAGGTTCACCCTCATTGCCTTGTGCCCTTACTTCAATTTTTGGCAGAAATTTGTCCGGGAATGGGGATGAGATGAATAAAAGCTGCAATGACATGGAAACATCACAAAGCCACTATGACATGGAAACATCACATAGCTTGTCTGATAATGAGGAACATTACTTGGATGGAGACCATGGCATTGCAGAAGTAGTGTCCGGTGTACAAGTTAATGGATGGCATTCAAACAATGAATTGAACTCAAAAAGCTTCTCACCCCGAGTGATTAAACATGATGAACAATCCAGAGACTTGAGTTCTGAACAAAATCGAAATTCATAGGCAATATATGGAAGGATGGGATCAAATGGAGCCTCAGAACTTGTGGAGGATCCAATTGGAATGCCACCAGGGGTATCATTTGTTTATCGAACAGATTACAAATTCTTTCTCATTATACACCTTGATAACCTGCCTGTAGTCCCTTCAACAAAATTTCCATTATACTTCTAACATTGGTTAGATTTCTGATTCTAATATGGAAATCGTTCTGTCATCTTTGACCCACTAATGTGTCATGGGATTAAAAATTGTCCCTGAAGGCTGAAATGAGGTGCAATGTGTGCTGGAGAGAACTTGAAGGGAGTGCCATATCAACCACTTGTGGCCACCTCTTATGTATCTGCTCACATATTATTTTTCTTTTATGTGCAGTTATACACTAACTTATTTTTCACATAGAAATAGCGAAATTGGTTCTTGCATTTGGTTTCTTCAACATCAGGAAAAAGGCACGGAAGATGCCACTAAGATCCTCAACAATGATGCAGTTTGTCCCATTTGTGATCAAGTGCTTTCTAAAAGGTACATTTACCCCCTATTCTTAAAGCTCAAGTTGTCTGGAATGTAGCATAATTGTCGATCTTTCGTTTTTTAAATAAAAAAAAATTCTTTTGGTGGTCGATTTTGATAAATAAATGATGGGTCCTGCTAGGCATGGTTGAACTGAAAATGAATTTCAAATTGTAACTTCAATTTTGCATTTTATAGAACGATAATGTGTTAAAATTTTACTAATTACAAAAACAGTGGGTTGTATGTCATGGCCCTGTTTCTCAAAAAGACACAATGCTTCCTATTAGGTTTCCAAACCTTTACCAATTTGTTGGAATGAGTCATGCTGGAGTGACCTTAAGATTGGAACTCATATCGCACATCCTGACATAAAAATGTGTAGGAATCATAGATATTTTTTGACTCATATCTTGATGAAAAGCATCTATGATTTCTACACACTTTCAAGTCAAGACGTGTTATATGAGGTACAATCTTGAGGTCTCTTCAGCTTTATTCTGTTGGAATTTGTAATAGAAAATCTAGAAGTACAACTTAGAATGTTATCTTAGTCTGCGAATAGTTGATCCTCAGCACTACCACTACTGTCTAGGAGTGCTTCAGCTTTCATTTGCAGCACAGCCCACTTATTTTTCTTTTATATGTAACTCTTTTTAAGTTCTGATCATCACTTACCCATTATTGTTTTCCAATCATCAGCCTTATGAAACCAGTGGATATCAATCCCAACAATGAGTGGATAAATGTAAGAAAACACTCCTCCATCTACAATTCTTTCCTTCTTTCTTGCATTCTAATCTACAGCTATATTTTCTGTTGTAGATGGCCATAGCTGGAATGTCTCCCCAAATATGTATCCTTCACCTTTTCAAATCTTGGTTCACTGCTTTGAAAAGCTTCTTTAAATCCCCTTATATACGAGTAGATTCTGTAAAAGAAATTTAGTCTTTCTGTCTTCCTTGAACAAAGCTAGTGATGAAGAGTATATATCGAAGTGTGATGTTCTTCATTCTGCAGAAGGAACTAGAGATGCAATACAAGATGAATAATATAGTTTCTCAATGTCAGCATAAATGTGAAAACAATTCAAGAAAAATTTTCATACTGCACATTAGAAAATGGCCAAAAGGTGTCAAAAAAGCAAGAAAATGGCCACAATTAAAGATCACTTTATCTCTTTTTTTTTTTTGGGGGGGTCTGCATTTTATTTTATTCGTTAAAGGGCAGGGCAATAGCTTCTTTAAAAACTTGTAGATAGTTTAGGAGTATCTGAAAATATGTGGAAAAAGAAATAGAGGTTGTGCTGGAGTGACCTCAAGATTTTACCTCACATAGCTCAACGTATGGATCTGATGTATTCCGACTTCAAAAACTTAAGTGGTGTTAATGTTAATATTGTATTCAATGGTCCAAATGATGGTCATTAGACTTAGTTATATGGTCATGGAGTTCTTTCCCCATCATTTTAATTACTTTGTTTTTGCAGGGACTGAACAACTATGGGAGTGACATGGTTGTTTCATGCCCAATTACTACCTCTACTTTTTTCTTTGACAAGTAATTACTTGGGAAATAAAGGTAACTCAATTGAAATTCCTTTCTAAACTAAAATATGTTTAGTTTGAAGTGATCTGAAGATGCAAGTTTGTTTTTAATGATATGAGTTTCTTTTGAAATTGCAGATAAGAAGAATGTAAACGTAATTATCATAATTACAGTTGTTATTGGACTAGTAGTTATCGTCAGTGTTGGAGTCTACACATACTTATATTGTAAGAGGGGGACTAAATAGAGAAGCAATAAAACAAGTGAAGAATTTGCAGATTCAAATATGCTAGGAGACAACCCAGATTTGCAAATTTTCAATTTTGAGATGATATCAATTGCAACAAGCAACTTTGATGATGGGAATAAGCTTGGGCAAGGTGGTTTTGGGCCAGTTTTCAAGGTATTAGTTGTTTTACTTGATTTCATTATCTTCTTAATTTTACTCCCTTAAAAGTCGGCAAATTAGAATTTCCTACTTATAAATGAAAATTAGCCTTAATAACACCCAACTTGAACTGACAAAACTAATTTAGTGAAGGGGTTTATTGTAAAAACTGGTTATTTTAAACAGATTGATGTTTGTTTCTAGGGACTATTACCAAATGGACAAGAAATAGCTATAGAAAGACCTTCTAAGAGATCTAGACAAGGTGTGGAGGAGTTCAAGAATGAGGTTGCAATGATTTCAAAACTTCTACATAGGAATCTTGTTAGGCTTTTGGGCTGTTGCATTGAAGGGGATGAAAAGATGCTGATATAAAAGTTTGTATTATATAGGTTATTTTGATTTGAGTCGTGTTGGTGACACAAACGAAGACACGAAGGTGACAAAATGATGTGGTGTCATGCACATTACCGTTGATGCTTTTCCGCGAGTTATGAGTAAAAAGCATCTACGATTATGTGTGTGCCACCACATCATTTTTGTCACCTTTGTGTTATTCCAACATTTTCCTTTTGATTTATCTAACTCATTAATTATGTGAATTTTGAAATGCCTCTCCATATCATGCGAATGTTCTAGAGTAGTTCAAGGATGATTTCAGATGTGCATTACGAAGATTACTAATTTAGGAAATTAGTCCAAAGTTATTGATTTTTTTATTTTGAATGAAATGTTTTGGGGGATACCATTTTGGTTTTTGTCTTGACCGAAACATTACCCTGGAATGAGATTTTATACCTTGACCATATGCACCCTGTGGTTCTGAACATCAGGTTCTTGCAACATTGGCTGCAAATGCAAACCAGCCACACACTGATCAATGAAAGTAGTTAACCGTTTCTAATAACTGCTGCTGATGCGTGGTGCCACATGGATATTTGTAAGGATGATATTGTTGCTTGACCCTCTAATCTTGGCTGGATGATGGGCCCTTGGCTAGTTTATGCTTCTCTATTGAATGGGGCTTCCATGGCTCTGTATAATGGATCTCCAATTGGTTCTGGATTTTTGCGAAGTTTGTACAGGTATTAACTTCTTTTTATATTTTTGACAAACTCATTCACTGCCATAAGGGTCTCTCTACCCCCTTAATAGGTCTTTCCATACTTTGTTTTCATGTTTTCTTGAGAATTTCTGAAGAATGTTAGTACATTTCTTCAATACTTGACAAAAATGTTTTACCAAACAAAATCACAAACAAAATCAGACACAAAGAAAGTTATTATTGAATTATATCATCATCACCATACTTAAGTATTATTAATATTTTTTTTCTTGATGATAAATCAGTCTTAACAGGTTTTGGAGATCTTATTGACAGACAAGTCTCCTGGACCATGTTAATCATATTGAAATAGGTGATTAGGGGATATAATCATAAACCAGGTTTTGGTTTATGCAATTGCTACTTATATATAATACCCACTCATTTGAGTACATTTGCTAATATTGACTAAAAGCTCGAGCAGCAAAAATTGGGAGCACATATCTGTACCAGGTTTACTTTTTTCCTCCATTATTGGATATCCATCCCTTTTTTCCTACAAGTATGAATGAGTTCTCAATTAATTTATGTGATAGCATTAACTACTCAGGTTCTTGCATTAGCTGTTGTAGTCAGTGTAGTTACCCCCTGCCACACACACACACACACACACACAATCACTAGGTGGATTGTTCTATTAGTTACAAGTTCTTGTATTGGTCATAATCGAAACTGATTATAACTATCTTTGGATCCCCATATCCATTTCTTAACAGGGCATTTCTTGTTTACTGATTGTTTGGATGTTTGTTCTGATCCACCTAAAGATGATTTGAGAAGGAAATAATGGGTGAATGGAGCAAGATATTGCAGCAGGTATGTAGTTTCCACAATGAAATTGAATAATTTTAGTCAGGAATGTATATTTAGCTCTTTTTGGTATGTAGTATTGAATGTTGGGAACACATTTTATTTGGAATTCTCACTCATTTTATTTGGAATTTTCTAATTTTCAGGTTAATTGTTTATGAGTACATACAAATTGTAATTTATTTATTTTTTTTTCAGGGAATTTTTTTTTTTTAATTATTTTTATTACCGGCGGTTCCTAAACCGCCTCTAATACATACTTTACAAGCGATTTCCAAGAAATGCCGTTAATATCCAATATTAGCGGCAGTTTTGTTAAGCGCCTCTAATACATTATTTAACGGCGGTTCCAGAAAATGCCGTTACTATAGTATATTACCGGCAGTTATTTAAGCGCCTCTAATACATTATTTCAGTGGCGGTTCATAGAAAGCGCCGTTTATACTATGTATTTCCGACGGTGTATAAACCGCCAGTAATAGAAAAATACGCGTGTACAAAAAGTTTTATCGGTATTTCATAACCGCTGGTAATTTGATCCTAAAACCGCTGGAAAAAACGTGTTATTTCTGGCGGTTCGATAACCGCCGCGTAAAACGCCGCAATATCTTTCCCCGACGCCACAATTGCAAGCTAAACGATAACCGTCGTTGATGCATAATACCGACGCTTTGTTAGCATATGGCGGCGATTTCGAAACGCCGGTGAAGACCGTTTATTTTGTAGTGAAAGTGGTGTACCTTATAAGTAATAGTCAACATAGTTAGTTGTATTTGTGTCACACCTTTAAAGCTTTGATCTAGTGCTTTGAGGTAGTGCGAAGTACCACCCACGCACGTGCGACGTGCGACGTGTAAAAGGGCGATTGAGCGTTTAGGACGCACTGGGCACTTTGAGGTGCAATACATCATTGCGAGGAGCTGGAGAGCCTTAAATTTTCAAGATACGAAACTATCCAACAGTTGTGATTGATCTGTCACGTGTGATGGATCGAGTGCGATTAGCACCGCACGATCAAGTTAGTATTTGATCAGAAATCGATCGGATATGATGGATCGAAAGAATACCGGATCGAAAATGATCCGATGTATTGGATCAAGGCAGTACCCGATCAAAACAATCAGGTACGATGGATCGATATAATACCTGATCAGAAATGATTAGGTGTGTTGGATCAAGGTAGTACCCGATCAAAATCGAACAGGTGTGTTGATTCATGTTTGGTATTCGACCAGGGACGATCAGACGCGATAAGAGCCACTAGATCAAACAGATTCAACTAAAAAGTGTTAGTTAAAAGGCATGAGACACATACCATCGATAGGATGCAATCTGGATCATTAGATCTCAGATCAGACACAATCTAACGACTATTAAACCAAGAAACATTAAATTATGACTCTTGGTTAACAAACACAAAAATAGTTATAAAAAGCCAATCAGAATTCAAATTTCTTCACTAAAAATTTATGTATTCTCCTCTCTCTAAGCTTAAGATCTAGGCATCATCAGTTTCTTATTTTTTCGAGTGTTCTAAACTAAATCAGATTGTACATAATCTGATTTAGTAAATTGTGTATAAGGCTTCTCTATATCCTAAAGGCATTTGTTCATTGATCCCTTGTGTACTTTGATTCAACCAGTAGGGGAGAATATTTGTCTAAAAGTGATCGAATCTTTTCGAGCCTAGGAGTTATGTTTTTCCTTCATCGAATTAATCCCGTTAATTTCCAATAGTTTTAGACAATATTCTTTTTATTCGATGGAGGCTTCGACATTTCATTCTCTCTAAATGATGAATCAAGACATATCTCATCTTGACCGATTCGATGGACAACACTTTACTAGATGGCAACAGAAAGTGTTGTTCTTCCTAATTACACTAAACATAGCATACATTCTAGAAGATGATCTAGAACTCATTCCTGATGCTACTCTAGAAGATAGTACGGAATTGAAAAAAAGGTGTAAGAAACAAAATACAGATGATTTTTTATGCAAAAACTATATTCTTAATGCTTTCTCCAATTCGATTTACGATATCTACTATACAGTCAACTCAACCAAAGAATTCTGGAAAGTTTTGGAAAACAAATACAAAATAGAAGAGGCAAGTAATCAAAAATTTCTTATTAGTAATTATTTTGAGTTTAAGATGTCCAACGACAAACCGGTTCTGTCACAAGTACATAAACTTCAGTTAATTGTTAGAGATCTTTAGATTGCCAAAATCGATCGTTTAGAAGATTTTCAAGTGGAAGCTATTATTTCAAAGTTTCCTCAATCCTGGAAAAGTTATAAGAAGAAGATGAAGCATGAGGAGAAGTATACTTTAGAATCTCTACAACGTCACTTTCGTATAGAAGAAGATGTTCGTAATAGAAAACATAAAGATAAAGAAATAGAGAAAACCAAAGTAAACTTGATTGAGGGTGATAAGCCCAAGAAAATTGATTTTAGGTTAAAACCTAATAAAACTTCCTATTTCAAGAAGAAATCTGATAAAAATAAGAAGAAAAATAGCAGGTGTTTTTATTGTAATAAGCCTGGTCATTATGCACGAGAATGCCGACATTGAAAAAAAGAATTCAAGAAAGAAGCAAATACAATAGTGACAGAGGAACCAATGGTTGCAACAGTTTCCCATACTCATTCACTAGCAAATGTTGTGTCAAACAACAGTGTTGGTAGGTTGACACTGGAACAACAGATCACTTCTATAATGATACAATTCTCTACACAAGATATGAACCTTGTGGTGAAGGTACAAAAGTGAAAATGACAAACGGTTCTCTTTCCAACATTCTCAGAGTTGGGACTGTAGGTCTTAGATTCACTTCTGGAAAAACTGTACTTCTTTTCAATGTTTTCCATGTTCTAGATCTCTCTAAGAATCTTATGTTAGGAAACCTACTTAATAAATCAGGTTTCAAGCTTGTATATGAATCGGATCGACTTACCTTGTCTAAGAACAATGAATTTATAGGACATGGTTATTCTTGTAAAGGCATGATACCCCGAAATTTAGATAATGAAATTTTTTCTGTTTTGTATATTGTTGATTCATTATATTTGTGGCATGGTAGATTAGGACACGTTAATTATGATTCAATTAAATGTAGGATTAATCTAGGGCTTATTCCCAAGTGTAACTTAGAGAATATTTCTAAATGCCAAACCTGTGTTCAATCTAAGATAATTAGAAAATTCTTTAAATTTGTTGAAAGAACTTCTTCTATCTTAGAACTTATTCATAGTGATGTATGCGACCTTAATAGTTAAACATGTGGAGGCAATAAATATTTTGTTACCTTCATTGATGAACACTCAAGGTACGCTTAAATTTATTTAATGAAAACTAAAGATGAAGTATTTGAGAAATTTCAAATCTTTAAGGCAGAAGTTGAAAATCAACTTAACCATAAAATTAAGATTCTACGTTCTGATAGGGGTGGTGAATACTATCCAAATAAGTTCATTAAGTTTTGTGAAACTCATGGCATTATCCATCAATTTACGACTCCTTACACGCCACAACAAAATGGAGTTGCAGAAAGAAAAAACAGAACCTTAGTTGAAATGGTAACTGCTATGATTTTTAGTTCAAGTTTATCTTATTCGTTAGTGGGTGAAGCAATTCTTTCTGTATGTTATATTTTGAATAGAGTTCCAACAAAGAAAAATAATGTTACTCTTTATGAATTCTGGTTCAAAAGGAAACCTAATCTTAATCGTTTCAAAGTGTGGGGGTGTCTTGCTTATGTAAGAAAACCTAGCCCTAAGAGACCAAAGTTAGGAGTAAGAACTTACAAATGTGTGTTTATTGGTTATTCTCAGAATAGCCTAACTTATCAATTTTTAGATCTGGAAACTGGTAATATCATTGAATCTGTAGATGTAGAATTTTTTGAGAATTTGACTAAGTCAAATCCCCATGATCCAATTTCTGAAAATTTTATTCCTAAACAGATTCATCAACCTGTTCAAGATAACACTAGTGGTGACCCAGGTTATGATCAATAAGATCCTGAACCTAGGAGAAGTAAGAGAGCTAGAGTTGAACGTACATTTGGACCTAACTTTTTGATTTATCTTATTGAAGGACATAAATATGAAGTCAAGAATGTTACTAAGTTCATATTAAATGTAGAAAGAGATGAACCCTCTAAATTTTCTGAGGTTATAAATTCTAGAGATTCATTATTTTGGAAAGAAGCTATTAATGATGAGATGAATTCGATTATTTCTAATCAAATTTGGATTCTCTATGATTTACCCCCAGGTGTGAAACCTATAGGGTGTAAATGGATTTTTAAGAAGAAATTGAATGCAGATGGATCAATAAATAAGTTTAAAGCTAGATTAGTTGCTAAGGGTTTTAAAGAGAGACACGGGATAGACAATTTTGATATATATGCTCTAGTAACTCGGATATCTTCTATTCAACTACTTATTTTTCTCGCTTCCATTCATAAAATGGTTGTCCATCAAATAGATGTAAAAACAACTTTTCTAAATAGTAATTTTGAAGAAAAAATTTAAATGGAGCAACTGGAAGATTTTGTCAAACCTGGTCAATAAAAGAAAGTTCACAAACTAATTAAATCTCTTTATAGTTTAAAGCAAGCTCATTTTCAATGGCATGAGAAATTTGATAAAATAGTCTTATCTCATGGTTTCAAAATAAATGATGCTGACAAATGCATTTATTGTCAATTTGATAATAATGTTGGTGTCATTATTTGTCTCTATGTTGATGACATATTGATCTTTGGAACTAACGTTGAGTGTGTAGAAGAAATCAAAAGGTTTCTATCTATAAATTTTGATATGAAAGATTTAGGGGAGGTTGACGTAATGCTAGGAATTAAAATCCTAAGGAAAGACAATGCAATGATTTTGTCACAATCTCATTATATTGAGACAATTTTGGAGAAATATGATCATTTTGATCATAAACCAGCCCCTAGCTATGGATCCTAGTATCAAGTTAATGAAGAACACTGGTCGTGTTAAAGCTCAATTAGAATATGCCAATGTCATTGGGAGTCCTATGTATGCTATGCATTGCACAAGACCTGACATTGTACACGTAGTAGGTGTGTTATGTCGTTTTACTAGTAATCCAAGTACCGAGCATTGGAATGCTGTATCTAGAGTTTTAAGGTACTTGAATTACTAGTAAAACGACATAACACACCTACTACGGACTACATTATTAAGGATATCCAAATGTATTTGAAGGGTATAGTGATGCAAGTTGGAATAATGTAGAGCCAAATTCAAAGTCAACAACTAGCTGGATCTTTACGTTAGGTGGAGTTACTATTTCTTGGGCATTTAAGAAACAGACTTGTATTTCGGACTCTATCATGATATCAGAAATGATAGCATTGGCAGATTCGTGTAAAGAGGCAGAGTGACATAGAAATCTATTAATGGATATACCATTATGGAAGAAGCCTACTTCAGCTATAATGATTAATTGTGAAAGCCAGGCAACATTGTATAAAGTTAAAAGTAAAACGTACAATAGAAAATCAAGGCACATAAGCTTTAGACACAATTTTCTGAGACAATTACTCAAAAGTGGAATAATTACAGTCTACTATGTGGAAACTAATAGGAATTTAACGAATCCTTTAACTAAAGGACTTCTAAGAGATATGATATCTAAAAGTTCTAAAGGAATGGGGCTAAGGTCTATAAAATAAATTAATCAATTTTGATGAAAACCCAACATTTGTCTTGAAATAGATAAACAAGGTTCAATGGGTACAAACAAGTCAAATAAGTGGTTTAGCAGGACACTAGTACTAATTTACCCCATTTTCTAAATCTAGTGCTAGTTTCTATAAGATAAATGATTGATTCAAATCCTTAATAAGTTCTAAAATTTTAAGTAGTGACTCGCAGAATCACTTCAAGTGAACTTACCTATATGAGTGAGGAAATCAGGCCGTTTCCTATGAAAACTGGACCGATTCTAAAAACACTCATGAAAATAGGATATAACGCATGGCCATTAATGTGCAAAGCAAATAGAACACTCAACCTCTTCAAGAAAAGTATGTGTGAAGAATACGGCTCGTCTCTAAGGGTCTTTAGTTCAAGATACGTTCACTACAGCACCTTGACAAAGCTTTGATTATTTACACTAAGTGAAAGTTCAAATTCAAAAGATACCTCTCATCTATGTACTAGTCACTACGATGATGTTAATTTATTTTTGTAAACTGATGTAATCATTTAATTATTCTTTAGTTGTAAGAACTACAGAAACTTGATCCCTATTTGGGTACGTATGCAGCCACTTAAGTGATGTAGTTTTTTTAATATTATAAATATAATTTTAACTATTTATATTTTGAAATAGTGGGGGATTTCTTGAATATTTTCAAAATGAAACATGTATTTAGTAGTTTATTGGTTTGTTTTTTTCCTTAAGTTAGATTTTGAGATTTTTGTGTATATAAGGTTTAGTCCCACATTGCTCACAAGTAAGAAAGTGGTGTGTACCTTATAAGTAATAGTCAACATAGTTAATTGTATTATGTCACACCTTTAAAGCTTTGATCCAGTGCTTTGAGGTGGTGCGAAGCACCAGCCGTTCACACACACGGACACGTGCGACGTGCAAAAGGGCGATTGGGCGTTTAAGGTGCTTTGAGGCGCACTGAGCACTTCGCACGTACACATCGTCTCGAGGAACTGGGGAGCCTTAAATTTTTTGGGATAGAAAACTATCCAATGGTTGTGGTTGATCCGTTACGTGTAATGGATCGGGTGTGATCAGCACCGCTTGATCAAGTTAGTATCCAATCGAGAACCGATCAGATACGATGGATCAAAATAATACCGGATCGAGAATGATCTGATGTGTTGGATCAAGGTAGTACCCGATCAAAATGATCAGGTACGATGGATTGATATAGTACCTGATCAGAAATGATAAAGTGTGTTGGATCAAGTTAGTACCCGATCATAATCGATTAGGTATGTTGATTCATGTTTAGTATCCGATTAGAGATGATCGGATCCGTTAGATCAAATGGCAACTGATCGCGTCATCGCAAGGAGTTGGGGAGCCATAAAGTTTTTGGAATACGAAACTATCCAACTGTTGTGGTTGATCCGTCACATGTGATGGATCAGGTGCGATCAGCACCACACGATGAAGTTAGAATCCAATCGGGAATCGATCGCATATGACGGATCGAAATAATATCGGATTGAGAACGATTCGATGCATTGGATCAAGGTAGTACCCGATCAGAACGATCAGGTACGATGGATCGATATAATAACTGATCAGAAATGACCAGGTGCGTTGGTTCAAGGTAGTACCCAATCATAATCGATCAGGTGTGTTGATTCATATTTGGTATCCAATTAGGGACAATCGGATCCGTTAGATCAAATGGCAACTGATCGGACGCGATCAAAGCCACTAGATAAAACAGACTCAACTAAAAGGTGTTAATTAAAAGGCATGAGACACATACCTTCGATAGGGTGCAATCTGGATCATTAGATCTCAGATCAGACACAATCTAATGATTATTAAACCAAGAGACATTAAATCATGACTCTTGGTCAACAGGCACAAAAATGGCTATAAAAAGTCAACTATAATTTAGATTTCTTCACTAAAAATTTATGTATTCTCCTCTCTCTAAGCTTAAGATCTAGGCATCATCAGTTTCTTATTTTTCAGAGTGTTCTAGACTAAATCAAATCGTACATAATCTGATTTAGTAAATTGGGTGTAAGGCTTCTTTGTATCCTCAAGGCATTTGTTCATTGATCCCTTGTGTACTTTGGTTCAACCAGCAGGGGAGAATATTTGTCTAAAAGAGTTCGAATCTTTTTCGAGCCTAGGAGTTATTTTCTTCCTTCATCGAATTAATGCCGTTAATTTCCAATAGTGACATGGTTTTGTTGTTTCTCTCGGAAATAACAATGATAAATCTTAAAATATGGGTTTGTTTATTAATATTAGAAAAATCTTCATTTAAATACAGTGAAGCATTTGTTAGGAAATTCACATTAAAGCCTACAAGATTTATCTATTTCTTTGATTCTAATATGTTATAGGGTTGAAATGGACAATGAAGCATGCAAGACTACAACAATGACATCACCATTGAAGTTATGTTGTTTTCTAACTTGTAGTTGAGGTAGAGGTTGAGTAGGTTGAACCGTTAAATAACTAAAAATAGAAGTCATACAATCTGCATTTTAACATAGTTTTATCAACACATTGTAAATTACATTCATTTCTTAAACATGGCTTTTATATTTTCCCTTAAAAGTTATTACTGTCACAATTCACTTATTCATTTTCCTACTTCACCCAAAGATAGATGTTTCAGTGTATTTTCTAAGAACAAATACATTAGATACATGGGTAGGATAGTATTGCTAATTCTCATATAGACAGAGGATCACTTGATTCTTAATTTAACATTCAGTGCCCTTAGTTAACTTGTTTAGATTACTTGACAACCCTCCTGTTTTATTATATGTATGACTTTCAATTTGTACTCCCACTTGGCCCATGTGGATGTCATGTAGGATGATCAAACCACCCAATCACTACAAAATTATTAGTTTTTAGCGACACTATCATTGTGGCGGCCAAAAAATTCCTGTCGCGATAGAACTCGTCTTATACTTATCACTGCTGCTCCCCATCTACCAAATCACTTCTCCATACAACTATTCACGAAATTCTTCGCGCGAATTTACCAAATCGAAACATCTCTCTCTCTCTGCTCTCTCTGTATCTTCTCTTCTCCTTTGCTAATGGCGGAAATTTGATAGAGGAGGTATCATCTCTCTCTCTCTCTCTGTATCTTCTCATTCAACTTAATCAAATGGTTTAAACAAAATGACCGAAATTATCTCACTCTCTCTGCTCTCTGTATCTTCTCCTCTCCTTTCCAGCTACGATTCTAGGGTTTTCGGAATTAATGGCAGAAATCTGCTCTTTCTAACATGTATCTTCTTCTTCGTCTCTTTCTTTATGCATCTTCTCTTTCGATTTAATCAAATGGTTAAGACTTCAGATTGATTTGAGATCATATGACGATTTCCACTTTGGTTTGATTGGAGATCAAATCAATCTCAATTATTCCATTTTATAGATTGATTTAAAGATCAAAATGCTTAAATCAATTTTAGATTTGAGATCAAGTTCAGAGTTGTTCACTTTCTTGTAGTTATTCCACTTTGGTGAGTTTATGAAACATTTCTTTCACTATTGAATCCTTTTAAGTTCAGTTTCACATTATTTATGAAACATTTCTTCATGTAGAATGGTTGTTGGTTGCTGTAGTTTATCTTCAACCCCAAAAGCCAGATCGTTGTGTTAAGGTCTAGACCATTAGATGGTTCTCACGTGTCATGTGTTGTCTATCTCAAGAATCGTCTAACATTCTAGATCTTGAGTGACATGGTCAGCCACAATAGCAACATAATTCTCCAACTATAGTTATATACTTAGTCAATCTTCATATCTTTTCTTATGATCTGTTCTATTATATGTTGATGGATGTATTTTCACACCATTCAACTACAACTTGGATCACTAATGTCTCAAGGATAGCCCAACAACGGAATAAATTAAATTCCCCATTGTAGTCATCCGAAAAAAGATTCTTTAACTACAGAAAAAGAAACCGAAAAACTTTTCGTATTGATCTAATTAACTTCTAGACTATAGGAATTATGTGGAGATACATTGACAAAGGTCCTTTTTAGTGTCTCTTTCTCTTTATAGTATACTCTATATGAAATATTCTTGTATTATGTCCTACTTTAACACTCCAACGTTAATCTCTAATCTAGATTGTCAATTTAAAATAGAACACTGCTATTGAATGTAAGTTCTGTTCTTAGCATGTTTTGTGTCACTTGATTTGAATTGAAGACTTGTTCTTTATGTGAGAATGCAAGAAATAAATTTGATTTACAATTATATTATTGTTTTGGACATTATTATAAAAAATGGCTGACCCCAAATATTTGTGATAACTCTTCGATGGTGATCATGACATCATTGACAAAATGCGCGTAGCTTTAGATATGAGACAACATACAACTTGGAAGCTATGATGTTATTAAATAGCAAACATAAGTACAATCTTTCTCTATAGTTCATGTAGAAATTAAACACAAGTTTTAAGTAGACAAGAGTGGTGCATCATTGGATGTAAGGGCTCAGCCCATGGCATATTTCTGGGTCCAACTGCGAGCTGTCCATTCGTACTTGGCTTTATCGGTCTTGTACATATGTGCAATCTCAGGTACCAAGGGATCATCTGGGTTTGGGTCAGTCAGCAAACAACATATGGACAGCAAAACCTGCATTATATAACCAATGTGATATTTAAAATGAGATTGAAATGTGCATGGTAAGAGTGTAAGACTGTAAGTAGGTGTGCTTGGCTGCAATCATGTAAGATATCTGTCAAAGACCTTTAAAAATCTAATTAGCTCCATTAATTTTATTTATAACCTTTTATTATTATTTGAGGAGGACTCTAGAGTGTGCCATAGGACACAATTTGGAGAGGCCGTATCAGTTGGGTCTTAAGTCTATTCTATTCCAAATTTCCACACAAAATTCTTGTGACTTACCAATTTACTTCCTTCTTCTATTGAATTTGTTAAAGTTATTTTCACCAATTTCAATCATTAATCAATTAGTGAAAAACTTTCTACATTCAATCTGACCTGAGAGAGATGATTGTTGCCTTTTTCTTGACATCACATGACTATGGAACTCTCTATTGATAGAGCTCTGAAAGCGAGCGAGCTTGTGTCAAATTTGTACTTCAGACAAGTAACTCCACTTGCTCTTATTTACAGATTTGTTGATTGATTTACATTTTTTATGCTTCTATTTATAATAAGGAAAATCCTTGGGGGACTTTGTTTTTCACTGCGTTGATGTGATAGCCATAGATGTGTTTCCTTGATATACAAGTAATCATCGATGACCATGTACGCATCTCCACGTTAGAAATGTGATAATCACAGTAAATCTTAATGTCACCCCAACATAACTTTTACTATAACAGTACACTATAACCACAAGGTATAACAAGAGAAATTCACTGGTGGTGCCAGTGTTCTTTTGGATCATAAAAAGTCATCACTTCTTATTTGTTTGTTTGTTTGTTTCCCCTTCTATTTTTATTCTTTGTGTGGCTGCTCACTGGAAAGGTAGCTAACCCATCCTCAATAATTAAACAAATACTTAATTAAAAAGTATTTGGTGAGCTATTCCTCATGTGCTTTTTGTCTAATACTAATCGTGTTTTTTAGAGTGCCTAAGTTAGTCTTTTTTTCATTATTTCTTTACATTTTTTCCAATCAAGACCCATACATTGCTTAGAACAAAACAATGGTCAAAAAGTCCATCATCTTTAATTAGAGATTCTGGTATTGTGGTTTGTGCTTTAGAACCAAAAGTATACCATGCATATGACCCACGTATGGACTATAAGCAGGGATATACAGATGATATGGATCGAGCCTTGAGGCCCTATGGGTGCTACAGTGCAGCTGTTGTACTGACACTGTCTCGAGGTGTTCTCAAGCGCACACAAGAACTCTAGGCAACCCCCTGTAGGTCACCCCGAATTCTCAATGCATCATGTATTTCCAATCTCACCTTAACACTCTGAGAAAATACTGGATTTCTCTACCCAAAACTCATATTTTTCATTAAGCTTTGAAGGTTGAAGAATCTTAAAGACAAAGATGAGGGTATACAGAATCTTGTATTAATCAAAGTTTTGTTAATGAAGTTCTAATAGTTTACAAGTTAAATATAAGAATTTATGAACCACATGCATTTATAATGTCATCATCAATAATCAATTATTAACAGCCATTTTTAACATCTTCATCTAATCAACCCTTTAGGAACACCTTTTTATTTTTCATGAATACTTTTGAGTAGATCACTTTGTTTCTCCATTTTAGTATACATTTATGAATAAAACAGGATTCAGATTATGGTTTACAGATGGTAAAAAACAGAGGGTTGTATATCATAATTCAAAATAACTTATTTCTACACTTATTTCTCCATCTTGCAGATTCCAATTCGAATATTTGGGGATAGATGAAGATGTCGAAGCCTTGGAGAGGGCTACAATCTGTTTGAAGAAGCTGATAGAGGTATGAGCTACTTCTAGTTAATTTTTTATTTGCTAATGTTTGCAACAAGGATCATCCATCAATTACATACCAACATATGTTGTCTTCTTTATGTGTCATGAGGCATGCTAGTGAATGTACCAACTAGTTGTTGTAATCATGTATCCTCAAGAGTGGGATTGAAATAAATTTCTCTATATTGACCAATCACTCTTGCTCATTTAATACACGAGGTTTCATGACTAGTAGCAAAACTTAAATTGACTAGATTTGATTTTGATTGATGATCTCATTTTGCAAAGATGGTTGTATGTAGTCTTATCTTCTTATATGTAAGGCAGTGTACATTCAGATAACTTTCAAAGATAGGATTCCTTTATTATTAACAAATTGAGTTATCATTCATTACCCGTATGCTTATACAATTTTCATGCCTTGCAAGATCTTTAGAATAATTCCTAAGTTGTATACGCAAATGAAGTTGTTGTGGGCATGAAATGGCAGCAGGTGACTGCTGTTATGACATATGGCTGCTGTGGTATAGGTGGGAAATAGGGAAGCAATTGAAGTTGGGCTTAGGTCAATCTTGTTTCATAGATCTCACCTTCTCTTTTTCCTAAATATTATCATATGGTTTCTTCCCTTTCTAACAAGGTATTTCTTTTTTTTTTTTTCAATCTACCCTATTGCAACAGGGCTTGGGTCAATCTTGTTTCAGAATCAGAACAGTGGGACAATGTTGTAGCCTGCATTGGTGAGACAACTGTTTTGGCTGCAAAAAGATATGGCTTGAAGAATGTATACTACCCCTCTAACTCTGGTCTTGAAGGGTATATCTCTCAATCATTGAAAGTCAATTAACTGAAAATTCTACCATCTATGAATATTATTCTAGCATTTACCACACTAATTGTATGCAAAATGTACAAATGCTAATGCATCTAGACATCTAGATGTGTCACACATACTTTCTTATAGATTTATATTTGCTGCTAATGGGAGCATTTTCAAATACTAGATGGTACCGGTCAGGAAAGCTTACCTGTGTCCTTACCATTAATATGAAAATGAAAGTGTCCCTGCTATATCTTTTTCTTATGAATAGAAACTTGTCTATTGATGATCCTTCAACAGAACCATGGCTTTTGTTGGTTGACGTACGTTCGTATTTTTCTTATTACATCAATCTACATTCTTCTTGTTACAACATCTTCTCTGCTATACTGAATCTATGAGTATTTAGGTTCTTAAAGTATAAATGGTCTTGCTGCCATCTTAAAAAATTTATCCTTTTTAACTTGCTTTAGGCAAGTTGGTCACTTAGCACTCCTTAAACACACCTCCATAAATTTCTCAATGGTCTGTAATTAAACAACCATCAGAATATACATTCCTTCTCACCTGCATTCATTTGTTTAGAATTTGTTGCTATATTCTTGGTATGTTTGTATCTTTTACACACCTTCTTAATGAAAATTTGTTTAAAGGCTCATTTGGATAAAATTTGTTTGGCTAATCTTTTTTCTAGAAATAAATTTTTCAAAGGACCTGTTTAGGCTAAAAAAGTTTTCTTATAAAAATACTACACTGTTATCCATTTGATTCTCAGATTCTTGGATTCTCGCATTGCATTTTTATAGTGCTATGTAGCATAATTATGCTTGCTCTGGTAACGCACATCCTTCCTGTTATTTTTTCTATTTCATTCAATAGATAATATCTTAAACACTACTATACTGGTTTTGTTCATTTTGGACATGCATTACCTTCATAGCAGATGCTTCTCAACTTGTTCATCATGCTTCATTTTGGACATGCATTACCTTCATAGCTCTTGAAATTCACATACTTTGTAATGAAAGACTATCATGATGATTCAACCTACACTTAGGTGAAAGTACCGATGCAATCTCCTTCAAATTTGAACTAATAATTATCTACAAATGCCAGATTGCTTTCACATGTCTAGTATATCCCTGCTTGGTTCTTGCTTATATGGGTGAAGCTGCATTTCTTTCAAGACACCATGAAGATATTAAGAGAAGCTTTTATAAAGCCATACCAGGCAAGAATTACTGAAGGACCCATACAGTTTAGCCTACCATGTGCCCCAACTCTTCTTATTAATTTCATTATCTTGTTGTGCAGAACCTGTGTTTTGGCCAGTCTTCATTGTAGCCACTTTTGCAGCCATAGTGGGAAGTCAGGCTATTATATCTGCTACATTCTCTATGCGTGAAGATTGTTCATACTTCAAGTAAAATATACGGGCAGATATACATCCCAGAGATCAATTGGATTCTAATGTGTCTGTGTTTGGCTGTCACGGTCGGATTGAGGGACACAAACATGATGGGCCATGCTTATGGTACAAATCAGAGTTGGTTATAAGTTGTGTCATTTTTTTTTCCAAAACCATATTTTAGTTTATTGGCTGATACTTTTGCTCTGTTGGCAGGGCTTGCAGTCACAACTGTAATGCTTGTGACAACTTTCTTGATGTGTTTGGTGATGATAATCGTCTGGAAGCAAAGAATAATCACTGCCATTGTGTTTCTAATGATTTTCGGATCTATCGAGTTCTTATACATCTCAGCATCCTTCATCAAGGTTCCCGAAGGCGGGTGGATCTTGCTCACATTATCTTTAATCTTCATGGGCATCATGTATGTGTGGAACTACGGCACATTGAAGAAACACCAATTTGATTTGGAGAACAAGGCTTCAATGAAGAGAATATTGGCATTAGGTCCTAATAGACATGGTCGTGTTCGACTTATTATTTTGTTGTACTTGTCTCTTAACTAATTTGATTTACTAAGTAATTGAGTTTAATTGACAAGTTGTATAAAAATAGGTATTTAATTACAAATAATTTTAAAATAAAATAAAAAAATAAATCTTATTAGCAGTGGCCATTACCGCCACTATAAGCATTCAAAATTGTATTTATAGCTATGGTAAAAAACTAATTAGCGGCGGTTTTTAACCATCACCATAGATCTCACTCATATCTATTGCGATAGTAATACAGTATTAGCGGCGGTTTCAGACCGTTACTATAGGACTCACTTATATCTATAGCGACGGTAATACAATATATTAGCCGCGGTTTTTGACCGTCACTATAAGATCCACTCATAACTATAGCGACGGTAATACAATCTATTAGCGGTGGTTTTTGACCGCCACTATAGGGCTCATATGGCCTTTAGCGACACCGCCTATAGTGGCGTTACACGTGACCATCACTATTACTAATAGCGGCGGTTTTTTGCTATTTGCGACGGTTTTTGACCCCCGCTAAAAACCTCAAATTTTGTAGTGAATGCATCATGTTGAATGCGATGACCACTGTCCCAAAACTCAGTCCATTCTTACATTACCATATAAAAATTCTGAAATTTGAATAGAATCTATGCTTCTAATTGTTTTATTTAAAAAAACAAAAACACATTGTAGATTTGGTAATTTGCTTCTAATTGTTTCACTCTCTATTTGTTATTTTCGTAATAATCCTTGTTGTTTTGATAATTTATACTTATCTTTAAATGCTTTTGGTGGGATTTCATGATTTTCCTTGGAAACAACTCTATAGGGAGAAAGTTGTACCTGTGGTGGGAAAAGAGGATCACAGGCTTCAAGTACAGCGCGTTAGGCAAGGACCATAGAAAAGCTTCAGAGAAAAAAAAGTTTTGGTTAAAGCCCAACTAAAGCAAGCATAGGAATAATTGTCAGTGATATGATCAAGGTACTTCTTTTGGATCTTTTAATTAGTTTCTATACGTAATAAATCATTGATCATGGGAGAAGTTCACCCATGTCAACATCACTTCTTTATGGGTTCATGCTGTGAAAGAGTTGGTTCATTGAATCAGAAAAATGTAGGGTGAAAGCCCATGCCGGCCAGCATTACAATTTGAGGTTTGAAGGCCAAAAACGTCCCATAAATAAGGAAAGCTCATTCTTTGGATGTATTAAAATTGTGGGTAATGTTTCATCTTTGTTTCTTTGATTGTTGATATATTGGGATATTAGAGATAATAAGGCCTTGATTAGATGACATGTCACTTTTAGACTCTCAATCATCTTCAAAAAATCCCCAAGGCCCATTTGGATTTTCTTTTTTGAACCAAAAGTCCTTTTGTGCAAAATAAAAGTCATTTTATTTTCATTCATATCTTAAATAATCTTCTTTTGTTAAGATTTGCAGATTAAACAACTTCCCCTAGATGCATTGGTTGATTTGGACTGATTGAACTTTTGCATTTTCTATATACATCTTCTCCAGCATGTGTTTTTGTTTGACTTGTTTTTGACAGACAAGTTGGTTTCTAGGCCTTTGCATGTTGGTTGATATTCAACAGTACAAAAAAGAGGATGCTTCTCAAAAACTATCATTATATCCATGTAAATCGACACTCTTGCATCTGTTTCTACTTTTATGTACATGGATGCATGCACATATTTATGCAGGTCTAATGTATGTGCTAATATTGGATGAATCTGTATGCTTTTGTTTGCATTATTTGTGTTGTATTTAGTTAATCTAAATATCTAACCGAATAACAATTTAGTGAGATGAATTGGACTGACTGAATTTTTGCATTTATTTCCTTTGTCAATGCAGTTAAGTATGAAACTTGTCTTGAAAATGGAACCTTGGTTTCAAAATCTGAAGGAGTGGAGTTCATAGTCAAAGATGGTTTGTTTTTAATACCCAATCTCTCGTCTAATGCAAGTTCTCTAATTATTTGTATGAACAATTCTGATTGAGTTTGTGTTCGTGTTTTTAATATCTTTGACTATCAATAAATTCAGCATTTACATATAAAGAATATTATTGAATTGAGGATGCTAAGATGGATGAGTGGCAAAACTAGCAAAGGAAAAGTTAGAATTGAACGGTTTTGAGGCATCCTAGGTGTATCTTAGTCGATGCTTTTAAAGGTGGTATGGTATGCACACTTTAAGGTGAGGCAAACCCAAGATGCCCTGGAACTAAGGTGAAAGGCATACAAACATCCTTGGTGAACTATTGTTGGGTGACCAGCTGTGACAATCAACCCTGGCTATCAAAAGGTAACCTCTCCAGTGACATGTACTGCTGTTGTTTCTGTCTGGTTCACTAGGTGATTCCCCCAATAATTGGGCAAAATGTAAACTATTGAGCAACATGAAAATAACTGTCTGGTTCACTAGGTGGGCCAGATTCCCAATAAGATCTTAGTGGCAATCTCGCATGGTGGTCACTAACCTGATGTTGCCTTACCCCTTCATACACACGTCTTGGTGTATGCTGATGCTTATTTTCGCTGAGTGTCCAGATACATAGGGGTTTACTTTGACATCTGCATTCACTAGTAAAGCTTCTACATGGAAATGCAGGAAAAAACAGACTTTTCTGTTGAGCACAGAGGCTATCACATGATACTGCATTTAAATCAAGCGATTCTGGTTGGTGCTTATTGAATTTGGTGTTACTATTTTCTAATTCATGCAGATAATACCAAAATTGTGGCCAGCCTTATGTTTCTTGGGCTGACCAGCTCGTAGAGGTGGCCTAGGTGCATTGCCAATTGTTTATTGAAAGGCTCAAACTTCAGTGCAGCATGCCTTTATGTGGTGATTATTTAAATTGGGCACTGTTCTATATTGTTAAACTGAAGCTAACTGGCGTTTCTACGTCACTGTTAAGGAGGATACATGTTAAAAAAATTGTATTAATGAAATTTTCTTTTGAAAGTAAAATTAGATTACTTTTTCTCCTCTCTCTTTTCCTTAAATCTGTTTTTTTTTCCCTTTATTTCTTCATTGCTAGAATGCCCAAAGTGATCATATTTTTAGCATTTGCATTACAAAAGATTGTGTTTGGTGCATTGTTATGAATTTCTAATATTATTTGGATTCTTCTCCACCATCCAAAAACTATTTGAAGGATAGAGGTACATGAATTTCTTATGATTTTATTTGCAAATTTTTTCTCTGCTGCTGTGTGCGCTTTCCCATTGCATGAAAATAAAATATGGGAAGAAAAGGAATACCTGCATAGGTTTTACATTTTTTATGTTTCGCATATACACCTTACAACAATCCATAAACTTTTATACTATCTAACATAATATATTTTGTTGTGGTTCCAGGCTGATAGAGACCTTTTGATGCAAAGCAGAAACAAAAACAGAATAGGGGAAGAATTCAAGAATGATACCCATGAAATTGAAATTAGCCATGATAATCAGTATGAAAAAAAACTCCTTAAGCAAAAGAAAATAAGTAGCTATCCTAAGCAAAAGAAAATAAGCATGCACACTAAAAAATATCTTGCAAGGATTTTCTCAAATGTGTTATTTTGCATCAGAATTTGGATTCTTCAAAGAAATTTTCCATTTTATGACTTCATCAACTATGATATTTATAGTTTTGAAAATCGCTGATAGAATTACTTTCTGTTCTTTTGCAGATTAAGGGCTCTGGGGATTCTATGTTTGTGCAGTCTTTAAAGGGTGATCCTTTTAGGGTGAGTGTTGTGTTCTATTATCTAGGGTCACAACTACTCGCACCAATTTCAAAAAAATTCTTATAAAACCATTTTATGCTTTCTTGCTTCATATGGTGGTTTCTCTTGTTTTGCATATGGAGAAGTTTTTATCTCGTAGAGACCTTGTCTTCCCTCGTCATAATGAAGATGGTTTGCTAGTTTTTTTGAGTACTTTAGGTGATCCTTACATGGTTAGTTAAGATCTCAACAAAATTTGCTTTTATTTTGGCCCAGTAGTTTTCAATGAGGAATCTGTACTGACATGGATAAATATATTCTTCGCAATTATTTTGGCCAAATATTGGCATTTTTCCTATCTAGCTTACTCACTATTTTCATTCTTGCATTCAGAAAGGCCTGCAATTCCATATTGACATTCTTATCCGATGACTTTGATCTTGCAAACTCTAATCGAGGAGACCAGTACAAATCTATCAGGAATAATGTAGTAATTTCTCGAGGTGCAAGCATCACCAGAATCTTGGTAGCTTCATTAGTTGGGGCACTCCCAAGTTCTCAATTAGAAGTGGTAAGTACTCTTGAGCACATGTTATTGTTCTCTCTATCTATTGTCTCTTCATAAGGCTAAATATGTCAAAATGATTTCCACGGTTTGAAAATTATTCTTGCTAAAAATCAACTTTTGACTCATCTCCATTTACGGTAAGTGAGCTTCGTTTTTTTTTTTTTTTTTTTTCCATCAGGTAACATATGCATTATCTCTGGTGAGGGCATATGGGATAAAGGCATTAGATTGGGTTATGGAGATCGTTTAATTGATTCTATCAACAGCCGTGACTGAGGTGGAGTGATTAAGATTTCTACAAGCCTTATCAAAAGCAGCAACAGGGGGCGATATTTCTGCTCTAACAATTTCAATTGAAGAGCTATCAGATGTTTGTCATCGCAATAAAGGAGTTCAAGAGATTGTTCAGGGAGTTTTGAGGCCACATGAATTGAATTTTGTACCTATGACTCATTGTAACTCCTTTTGTATATAAATTAATGTGATAGAGAATTTCGATGTTTTCTATTTGGGTCTATTTTAACCGCGGGTAATAGGTGTGTAAAAAAAAAAATTTTAAATTAATTTTTATTTATTTTTTAATGTTTAGACATCGGTTTGTAATCGATGCCTAAAGTCTAAGACTTAGGACATCACTCTTATAGACATCAGATTTTAAATCAATGTCTAAGATTTTTTTTTTAATCTAAATACATATTTGAAACAGTTTTAAGCTATTCCAAATCTGAGTTTTGGAACGGTTTTGACTGTTCCAAATCCTAAGATCTAGAACGACTTCCAGCCGTTTAAATTCATTAACGACGCCTCGATTAGAAACAGTCTACAAGCCATTTCATAATGGCTTAGGAACGGTTATAAACTGTTCCTAATTGCCTTATTTGTTGTAATAATTAGAAGTCGTTTCTAAATCGTAATCTACTTGTTTTAACCCTCACCAAAGCAAAGAAAGAAGGTCATTCTCTCATTCTTACATGAACGAAGGACGGAAATAGTTCAAGAGAAAGGGAAAATTTCTCGAAAAGCTACGAAAATCCAATCGTTTCTTGCCGAAGTTAGGGTTGACGAAGATTATCAATTTCTGGGAGAAAATCCATTTCGTTCCTCAATGTCGATCGATTCTTTGTCTAAGATCTGCATAACTTATGGCCGGGATTGTCGAAATCCCTTCGTTTCCCATGTAAGATATTGTTTTCTTTCAATTTTCTCTTCGATTTATCATTTTCTATGATTTTGGAACCATATTACGCGATTCTTAGTTAGATCTGATTTGATTTACATGTGTTTTTTCCTACAATGTTTTTGGCTTCGAAATTTGTTCAGAAAATTAGTTTGTGTCTACAAATCAGGTCTTCTTTGGCGTCTATGGTGGATTTCGTTCAAGGATTGGCTAGGGTTTCATTTTTATTATATTTTTAACTTAAATGTGCAATTCGAATGAAGATTTAGTGCTTTTAGTTTGGATTTTTTTTTCTGATTTTTAATTAATGCTGTGGAGTTCTTCAATTTGCAATGATCGATATGAGACACTAAAATATTGAAATGAAATATCCCTTGTATTTTTAGTAAACAAAAATCTATTTTGACCTTTCAATTGTAGGGATGTTGCCAATGACAATGACTTTGAAGGAATGTTTGTTCTTTAATTTCTATTATTAAGTTTTGTTTTAGGATCCTATTGAAAAAAATTTGTAGAGTTTATGCTTGATACAAACCCAACCGATACACTAAACATACCTAGATGTTAATGGTATGAAAAGTTAAGCCTATATTTCTTTGGCATATGAGCTCTTTGGGCTCGTAAGATCCCACCACTCCCCAGCCGCGTTGGAGGTCCAACATTTCTTGAAGAACCCTCCTCATAAGATGACACGTGACTTTTTGTGTGTTTATTTCACGCCCCTACATGTTCATTAATGTTTGAGATACCTCCTTGGAGACACTACGTGTAATCTAAAGGAGAAGGTTCTAACAAATTTTTGAAGCGAGATGTGTGCTTCAAAGATTTTTCCATGCATTGTTCCTGCCCACTTTGTGGTGGCTTTCACTCTAGTACCCTCTTTTTGGGCCATCGCGTGGCATCGTAATAAAAAAACAACTTTTTTTTTTTTTGAAAAAGAAAAGCATCTTGTATCTTTGACGATTAAAAAACACTACTTTTTCATTTGTGACAAAAAAAAAAACCTTTTTATTCCCCTTTTTTCACAAGAAAAAAATAAAAATTAAACACTTTTTTATTTTTTCAATGTGGGATTTGATACATAATAGAATTTGGTAATTCATAAATGTAAACATATGGGATTTGATGATAATAACTTGATTTTATGAATTTTCATTATATATATATTTCTTAACTTTTAGTATATTTTTTATCTTTTATTTCTCGTTTTTTTCCTATTTTCAACGTTTTTTCCAAAGTTTACCCTTGCTGTTTTAAACCTGTACTCCGACTTTGTGACTATGACAGGTAGTCCTCTCCCTAGGTTGCCCCTTTCACTAACGTTCTTGATGCCCACTTTGTGGCGGCTTTCATTCTAGTACCCTTATTTTTTGGGGCACCAGGTAGACCTTTCCCCAAGTTGCTCCTCTTGAGCACTGAGCCTACAATGTGGTCTTGCCTCTGATACCAAATGATACCAACTGAATTAATATACCAAAAATACCTAGGTGTTAATGGTGAAGAAAGTTAAGCTCATTTATCTTTGGGATCGTAACAATGCTATTGAGATGTAATGTTTTAATGATTCCTCACTTAAAATAATTAAGGAAGAAATGATAAATTTATCTTTTAATATTATTTCTAAACGTGTTCAAATGACTGATAGGTAGATTTAGTCGAACAATCTATTTTTGTAATTAATCTTGAAATAATGGGAACTTACTATGTGAAAATACACAAAATTCGACGATTTTAAACCATCGAATTAGGTACCTATTCGTCGGTCGTGACCGTTGAATTGGTCAGTCAAATTGGGCCTTGTCGAAAATAAATTCGATAGTGTTAAGCCATAGATTTTCATAAATTCGACACTCTAAAAATGTCGAATCTGGGATTTTTAACATAATTTCGACAAGTAGAGGCCGTCGAATATGGCATTTTAACCATATTTTCAACGATTTGAGACCGTCGAATTATTTTAAACCACACCATCCCAATCAGCACTATTTTAAGTGCCCAAATACTTTTTCTTCAACCTATACCTGCAAAAAAAAATCACATTCATATCCACTTACATCCACATCCACATCCACATTCACGTCCCATCCACTCTCATCCCCATCCATTCACATCCCATCCACACCAATTAACATTCAATTCATAGTATCAAAAAATAATAAGATTTAAAAAAATGATTTAATATGTTACAAAAAAAAAAATTTACTTATCTAAGTAATATAAGTCAGTTACATGTGAAAATGTGTTATCGAAATATTAAGAGAACATAAGTCTCTCAAAATACACGAAAGTGGCTCCTAGGCCATTTAATCACCTCACCACAAAGAATATCAAATAAAGTTCCTTGGAGTCCAGCTCTATCCATTAACTCAGCTGAAGAGTCAATGATCTCATCGATACAAATTGAATAATACTCCATATCTAGCTTCTCAAGATCTACCAGTGTTCCTTTGGCGTAAATCACATTCCTTCTAAAGTTCATCAATAAGCATACCTTGCCACTATTCAATGATGGTATGGTTCTACTACTGGTTATTTACCTCCTCGCCTATTAGGAACTGTGGAATCTGATGTCGCCTATAAAATAAAATAATTGTTTATGATTAGATATGTAAGCTAAAACCCATCATTTATATGAATTAAATATTAATGAAAAATTAAATGAAGAATCTCTAAAACTAAGGTGTTTTTACATCTTACTTGAATAGAAGGACCTCCAACTTTAAATGTAGATGATTTTTTCTTCTTGTCCTTGTTCTTCTTCTTATTTTTCATTAGTGTATGAACTAGTTCAGTTAAGTTAATTATGTCACTTTCAAACTTATCCGTATTATTCCGATTTTGAGTTGTATAACATCCCCATACCTCTTACCCTACCTTTTCCATCTTTCCCAAACACCTATGCACAACTACGATTAATATAATATATGTAAATAAAAAATCAAAATTAAATAATATAAGTCATACATACAATGGAAATAGGATCATGGTCGATATCTTTATGGGTAAAGCTAGGATCTTCTTTAATACGATTGTTTAATTGACCCTATAAAACAATAAAAACATAAAGATGATAAGTAATTTTTTCAAAATAAAAATAAAAAATTTAACCATAAAAATGGCATCACTTACGAGGGATTTGGCAAGCTCAAGAGTGAGAGTGCTATCATCACTCCTTGTATGACTATCGATGAAGAGCTCTGTTCTTGTGGGTTGCCGACCACCCGTCTTATGCTTTTTCTGTTTCAATAAAAAAATAAAACATATAAGAATTAAAAAAAATACAAATCATTTCCAAGCTATTAAAAAGCCAAATAATGGTAACAAATCATCATTGACTCTACAATATGATCAATAACAACAAATACTTGCATGGTCCAACCATTCCTTCATTCAAGTGGAAACTAGTGTAGCAACCACTAGTTGTAGACACCCCATTTTTGTACTCACCTAATTAATCAACTCGTCAACCCGATCGCAACGATTCTCAATGATGGATGTTTATTCCAATACTCTATTTTGTTACTAGATATATTTTAGAAATCCGGATGAGGTATCTCGAACTAACAAAACTGTAGAAGCGACACTACGCTAGGAAAATATAACCCCAGAAGATTAGAAATCATCATTTTTCAAAATAAAAAGAAGCTTCACGATAAAAATCACTAAAAAATGATCAAATTACCAAAATAGCCCAAATCTTAAAATATCTCTAGAACACACATTACGCTTAGGAAAATCCTTTCAAACACATAAAGCAACAAATACAAACCAAATAAATCATTTTATCAATTTTCACAGAATTTGACAAAATTACGAAAATGCCCCTCATAAAGTTCACGACAATTTGACACAAAAAATATCATAAATAACACAAACCAATATTTTCATTGAATTCCTTACGAAAAATCGATTCTAAAACATCCTATAACATAAAAAATCGACTTAAAATGCGAAAAGTCTTTTCCGAGGGTAAAATGGTAATTTCACAATTTTTATAATTAAAATTTTCAAAATTAATAAATAAAATATTAAATAATTAAAGTGAAACATTAATAAAATTAATTTAAAATTTTAAACTAAAAAAATCGATCAATCAGGCTCTCAGGCAAAATTGTTGAGGGTTGCCAAAATATTTCTTCAAAGACCCCTCCATTTGGGGGTCCAAAGAATTAAAGATATAATAGAGGGGGATTCTCCAAAAAATTAAAGTCAATCAAGCAAGACTAAAGTCAAGATATTAAACTCAATCAAGTAAGACTAAAGTCAAAATTAAAGTCAATCAAGTAAGACCAAAGTCAATATATTAAAGTCAATCAAATAAGATTAAAGTCAAATCTTAAAATCAATCAAATAAGACCAAAAGTCAAAACCCTAATAGAGTTCTAATTAAATAATAACTCTATTTAATAGAATTCTAATTAAAATATAACTCTACCTAAAATAATTCTAATTAAAATACAACCTTGCCTAATAGAATTCTAACTAAAAGAATTATAATAAAACACTAATTCTATCTAAACAAACTCTTAAAAAAATCTATAAATAGGGGTCCTCACACCCTATTTTCGTATCAAATAAAAAATCCTAAGAGAAGTAGGTCAAAAAGCTTCCCTAGTCTCCCATAAACCCTAATTTTGAAGTCCCAACTCCTTACCTAACACCCATACTTCGATTTTAGCTTTAAAAATACCTAGAAATCCTTCAAAAACGCCTCAAAATCCATAAACAAATCCGAAGAATCCAGATCTAAGGAAGAGATACCTCACCTCGGAGATAAGAAATCAGATCCGGAGACAGAAAGAAGCGATGAATACTGTACAAGGAGTTACTCTGTCAGATCTGAGGGAACAAAAATGTTATCTTCGAAAATGTATAAAATTCTTAATTTTTTATCATTACTTAGGTCTTTTAGCGATGTAGTTTATTTGAAAATTAGTAAAGACTGGCGTTTGCCGGGCGGGGTTGGTGCTTAACACCTTTCAACCCTGTAACATGATTCCTGGACCCGTATTTTTCTTTCGTAGATTAGTTTATTTACCTTTTAGAGTCAAAGTTTGGTTCCTAACCCGTAATAACTAGGTAGCGACTCCCAAACCTCAAAGGTCAAAAGTGGATCCGTACACCCCGTGGATTAAGGGTGCTTTCAGTGGCGACTCCACTGGGGACTATGCAGGATCAGACTTGAAAAATCCGAAGTATGAGAGCATTGCCAAGATGACCTAGTTTTTTGTTCATTTAGTTCGATTTATTTTATTTATTTTTGTGGCTTGATTGTGGATGATTTTTGGTATTGTATTTTTATCCAATTAAGGGTCACTTTTTGATGACCCCTAAATAATGAAATATTCAAATTGACATATGAAAAGGATGGAATGATGAAGGTTAGGACAACAATGTTAAAATATTTTTACAAAATATTCTAGTGAGAATTAAATCTGGGCACCTATTAATAAAATGTAGATCCCATCGACTAGATTAATTTAGAACCTGAATTCACTCGATTTTGTTATCGAGAGTCTTGGATATCATCGATGCAAGTTCAATATGTAAATCTGGAATTGTTGCTAAATGAAGGTTGGGACAGCAAAGTTAAAACGTTTTTATAGAATATTTTAGTCAGAATTAGGTATGGGCATCTCTCAATAAAACGTAGATCCCATCGATTAAATTAATTTAAAATCTAAATTTACTCAATTTCATTATCGGGAGCCTTAGATATCATCGATGCAAGTTCAATCTGTAAATCTGGAATTGTTGCTGAATGAATATTGGGACAATAATGTTAAAATATTTTTATAGAACATTCTAATAAGAATTAAGTCTGAGAACCTTTAATAAAACGTAGATCTCATCGAGTAGATTAATTTAGAAACTGAATTCACTCAATTTCGTTATCGGGAGCCTTGGATATGATCAATACAAGTTCAATATGTAAATCTGGAATTGTTGCTGAATGAAGGTTGGGACAGAAATGTTAAAACATTTTTACAGAACATTCTAGTCAGAATTAGGTCTGGGCACCTGTTAATAAAATATAGATCCCATCGAGTAGATTAAGTTAGAATTTGAATTCACTCGATTTCATTATCGGGAGCATTAGATATCATCGATGCAAGTTCAAATTGTATTTTCCTAATTCACAGAAATTCCGAATTTATCTAGTGTTAACACAGTTAATGTTCCTGAGAGCGAGCTCATTTGGCACTAGAATCTTTCTCTTTGATTTTCTTTTGGGCTGTGTTTCTAATTTTTTTTTATAATTAAAAAAAAAAAGAGGGTTCATCGCTCCTCATCTCAACAATTATCATTCTATCATCAATGTAACATCTATTAGAATCTCGATTTATTTTGGATCACCCAAAAGTGATCATTAATTGGACCTTAAAAATTATAAAAATTATGCCTATTGCAATGTTTGGGTTTGATCAATTATTCTATGCCATGATCATTAATTGATTTGCCATTGATCTTGATTAGATATATGGTTGATGTGCTTATTAGTGATCTTAATGATGTTATTGGATTGATATTTATTTTGGCTAATATTCATATGGTATCAATGTGTGATGGTATGATCAGGCACATGGGCCCATTTGTTTGAAAAGGCCCCGGGCACACCCCATCCTATTTTGCACACACCACATGCACGTTTACTATTTTGCAAGCTTGCATCTCCCATATAACCAACGTGGCACTAATACGTGGCCCGGTCTCTTTGGAGATACGACGTCATTCATGAAAACCATAACTCTAGTCACGTACCTTAGGGTATATCAAACTCGGGCATCAGTACCGTCTGATCAAGTGACTCTGAAAGGTATATCGATGCACCCAGGCTAGAACGACCTGAGCCTTTGACATATTGTAAGCCACACAGTCACATGTCCCTTTGCCAACGCAGTACTAGTACGTGGTCGGTCCCCTCGTGGGATGCCAAACCATTTATGAAAACTACAACTCTTAACTCGTACCTGTAGGTATATCAAAGATAATCCAAATATATCAATTGTATTTCTTGGTCAAAATCAGTGCCTAAGCGAGATCCTGCCCCACTGTATCCTACTGTACGAGGAGGATAGACTACGTCTATTCTAGACGAGAGGTATTTAAGTGGGCCCTTGCTCAGCATCGTGCGTTACCTCTCAACTGGGGATCAAACTGGTTATTTTTTACTTCAGAGAAGTGAGTTGGAGTTTTGGATTATCGCCTATATGATATATCAAACCAAGTCACCACGTATAGTTTGATTGAGTACGCTCGAGAGGTATATATGTGTACTTGGGTAATGGTGGCCAGATAAAAATGTATTGCACGTAACAAACTTAGAGTCTAGAAACCTCCCCTATAGGTCACGACTCGAATTTATCATGGGTGTTCCCAGGTTGTTATTTGAATGAGACCTTGTGATTGATGAATGTATGTGAATGATGTATGAGATCAGAATGTATGATTGTCCTCAAGAATAAAAAATTTTACTTTTGGAAATTAAAATGGGTGCATCGACCCAATAAAGAATCCATTTCTTGCAATAATTCATAATGACCCAGTCCATCTCGATCCAACAATCATAATGGGCTGGGCCATTTAGATCAAAATAGAAATCAAATTCTTTTCTAAATTCGGGTAACGTCCCATTTTAAAAGAAGAAAAATATTTTCCAGAAGAAAAGTGTTTTTCAGAAAAATATTTTCCAAAAGAAAGAAAAGGAAGAAAAAGAAAATGTACCTTGGAAATTTTCTTTTTTGCATGGACTTTAAAAAATTACTAAAATGTATTTTTCTAAAAGAAAATAACTTACAAAAAAATAATCAGATTTGTGAAAGTTTTATTTAATGAAAACATTATTTGTCAATAATTTTCAAGAGTGCAATAAAATTATTTTTCTTCTGAATAATCATTGCACGAATTTTCAAGGTTCATTTAAAATGTTATCAAGGGGGTAATACTGGAATTGATTAAAATCACCTTCAATGAGGTTTATTGGTTATCATTGTACCTCAGCTCAATCGTCCATCATCTAACTAGGGTTATAAGTCTAATAAACGTTAATATCAAGTCAACAGTCAGAAATGACTTCAAAATTTCTCAACTTCGCCCAGTTATTTCTTGAAGATCATAGTGTTTCAGTCTTGCCGGTTATAAGCATTGTCTCAAATCCTCAGTCCATAATCAAGCCCATTGTGAGTAGCCTTGAGTTTTCATGAGTCATTTTGGTTAGCTCGAGTCCTTTTTTTTCAGCAAGGTCATGTTTTCTTTTTGAGTAGACTCTTTTTTCTGTTGAGTCGACTTAGATTGTCGAGTCATAGAGGTATCTGTCGCCCCTTCTGAATTTGATTAGATAAAGAAAATTTTTGAATACCTCGAACGCATTAACGAATTAACTAATAATCTGATAGATTTCTCTTCTGAACAAGAAAGATAAGAGTCGGAGCTCAACTTTTAATCAAGAAAGCAAAGGTCATTGACCTCGGAACAAAAAATAATTCCTAAAGAGATTCAAATAGAAACCATCCTATCTCTAGAGGAACACAAGGGGATAGTGAATTTTCTCAGAAATTTCAAAAAACTTGTTCGTGTAGGCCTATGAGGATATGTTAAGTGCATGCTTGGGTGTTGTCTGACATAGAATAGATACTAACTTGAGAAAATGAGATCAAGGAAGATGTTACAAAATGTATTAGTGCTACACTTCTCAAAATGGTAGAGCTCCCAGAATAGATTACCCTTCTCAGATTAATGACACAGTTGAAGCGGTATTGATCTCTGATAATGGGTCGTACATCAAAGCTTAGATTATCATTCTGTGTTCAAAGTTTAAGATTCGACATCACATTATCTCTCTACCATCCTCAGATTAATGGAAAGGTTGAAGCAGCCAATAAAATATCTCAAAACAATCATCAAGGAAATGTGTCAATCACACCAGGATTAGTTAGAGAAGTTACCATTCACACTAGGGGCGCATCATACTTCAATACAGTCTTCCACTAGAGCTATTCCCTACTTTCTAGTATATGATATAGAAGCAATCTTACCAATTGAAATGGAAATCTCGTATCTCAAGGCCTTCAAGGAAAATCAATTGTTAGAAATAAATTGGGTTAGTCAATGGTATAAATAATTAAACTTGATCAGAGAAAAACGATTAAGAGGTTTGTACCACTTGCAAGCTTATCAAAGAAGAATCGCCCGTGCGTTTGACAAAAAGATCAAGGCCCGTCACTTACAAGTCGGGGATTACGTACTTAAAGAAAATCGGACACCTATCTTTGACCCTAGAGAGAAGTTCAAACCAAATTGGGGTGGATCGTTCATCATCAAAGAAATATTACCCAAAAAAACTGTTAGACTTCAAGATCATGATGGAATCGAATTACTAGAACTAACCAACCTTGACCAGATCAAATGGTACTACATTTAAGGAGCCTATCTTTAACCGAATCAATTCATGTTACCCAGTTCAAAAGTTTAATATCTCCTTTCTCAGCCCTTTGCAGCATTATTTCAAAAATATAAAGTAAAAAAAAAAAAAAAAAAAAACCTTTTTATTTCTCAGTTCGATCACCTAACCTAGGGGAGGGAAAAATTCGAACTACGTTTTGATCTGATCCCAAAATTCTAGGGTACGTAGGCAACTTGAGAAGTTACTTCAAGCCCGATCACATCAAAATAAAAAAATAGATTCCCCGACAAAAAAAAAATCTAAAAGGAAAAAAAATCAAAAAGGAAAAAATATCATCCAAAATGGGGAAGAAAATTCAAGAAAAAAAGAAAACAAATTAAAAGGAAATGCCACACAAGGGGCATTTAGATTTTTGAGCCTCAAAATTCCTTTCTTTTTTATACCCAGCCCTAAGATTACCTATAAAAGTCCTTCTAAGTACCGTGCAAAAAGTCAAGAAAGATAGCAAAGCATGATCAGACAATAATTCCATAAGACTAAAAAAGCCTGCTAGGTTGAAAACTCGAAAAGGGGCGACTTAGGCAAAAATTAAGGCAAGCTCGTAAGGTTGAAAATCCGAAAGGACAACTTTGGCAACAATCAAAGCAAAGAAAAAAAGAAAGCACCTGAAAGGGCAATCTAGGCAAAAGTTAAAGCAATAAAGAAAAAATAAAAAAATCCCCGAGGAATTAAAAAGCTAAGAGCGATCCGAGCTGAAACATCAGAAGTCTGAATGATTAAGTTCAATACTTAGCTTAAACCAGATACAGATTCAGAAGTTACAAGTATCTTGTCTACGATCGATCTGAAAATTTTTACTTCCCCAAGTGAACCAAGGGAGAGAAAGGTGAATTCTATGACGAGTCTCAAAAGGAAATATTTTGTTCTTTTGAGCCTGACTCAAAATCTTTAATAAAATTAATCAAAATTAAAAGTTTGATCTTTATTGCGCTTGTGGTAATCAAATATTTCAAACCTTCATACAAGGGGCATTTTTTTTCCTCTAAATATGTAGTTTCCCCCCTTATACTAGGGGCATTTTTTGTTTTTTTCAAATTTTTGCATAATGTGTTCAATTATCTTCAATGTCATGTTTATTGTCAAACTAGGGGCATTTTGTTTTTGAGCAATGTTAATCCTAAAAGATAATGAGAACCCCAAACTTAAGGTTACCCTCTTGATAACAGTTTTTCGAAAAACCCTTGAGGTTCAAAAGAAATAAAAACTCAAGTTTTAAATTCATAAAACTTTTGGATAAACCTTGTGGTTCAAACAAAAGCATTTCAGACCTCACATTTGACTGTGCCCAGAGATTAACTAATAATTCATTTACCTAGAGTAGGAGATATGACAATATTTCGTTTCCAGATTCTTTTTTAGATCCATTCATTCTTGGATTCGATCATTATCTTCCAGATTCATTATCTTCCAAATTTATTCTTTGATTCATTTTAATCAGTCTTCTCCAAATTCATTCATTCTTTTCCAAAATTCATTCATTCCTCTACCAATTCTGCTCAGTTGTCGCCAAGGGTTAACTTGGATTTTGCTCAGTTGCCGCCAAGGGTTATCTTGGATTGTGCTCATATGCCGCCAAGGGTTATCTTGGATTTTGCTTAGTTGCCACCAAGGGTGATCTTGGATTTTGCTCAGATGCCGTTAAGGATTAACTTGAATTTTGCTCAATTATCGCCAAGGGTTAACTTGGATTTTGCTCAGTTGTAGCCAAGGGTTATCTTGGATTTTGCTCAGATGCCGCCAAGGGATAACTTGGATTTTGCCCAGTTGCCACCAAGGGTTATCTTGGATTTTTCTTAGATGCCGCCAAGGGTTAACTTGGATTTTGCTCAGTTGCCGCCAAGGGTTATCTTGGATTTTGCTCAGTTACCGCCGAGGGTTTTCTCGAAATTATACTCAGATTATGCTCAATTATGTTCAGTTTATGCTCAATTTATATTCATTTTATGCTCAAATTTTACTCAATTCCAACTTAAATCCTTTGAAATTTATCTCAGATTTTAAGTGCACACACTTGCACAGTTGTTACATCAGTCAAGGAGAATTTTCTAAAATTCAAGGATCTGACACTGCCAGTGAGAGCTCGCGCTAAAAGACCTGACATTTTTTTTTTAGTTCGGGATCTGAACATCCCGACGAATTGCTAAATCAGGCTTTAAAATGAAGTATCTCTAGTTTTGACATTCAGATATCGCACTATCTACCAAAATAGATTTGCTATCTAGTTTGCTTCAACCCTCTGCTAAAGAGGGGCATATGTAGACATCTCATTTTTGTACTCGCCTGATTAATCAACTCGTCAACTTAATCGCAACGATTCCCAATGATGGATGTTTATTCCAATGCTTTATTTTGTTGCTGGATATGTTTCAGAAATCCGAATGAGGTATCTCCTGACAAAATTGTAGAAACCATGCTACGCTAGGAAAATATAACCCCAGAAGATTAGAAATCATCATTTTTCAAATAAAAACAAGCTTCACGATAAAAGTCACGAAAAAATGGCCAAATTACCAAAATACCCTTAACCTTAAAATATCCCTAGAGCCCACATTACGCTTAGGAAAACCCTTTCAAACACATAAAACAACAAATCAAAATCAAATAAATCATTTCGTCAATTTTCATAGAATTTGACAAAATTATGAAAATACCCCTCATAAAGTTCACGACCATTTCACACAAAAAATTTCATAAATGACACAAACCAATATTTCCATTGAATTCTTATGAAAAATCGATTCTAAAACATCCTAAAACATAAAAAACCGACTTAAAACGCGAAAAGTCCTCTCCGAGGATAAAACAATAATTCCCAATTTTTATAATTAAAATTTTCAAAATTAATAAATAAAATATTAAATAATTAAAGTGAAACATTAATAAAATTAATTTAAAATTTTAAACTAAAAAAATCGATCAATCAGGCTCTCAGGCAAAATTGTTGAGGGTTGCCAAGATATTTTTTCAAGGACCCCTCCATTTGGGGGTCCAAAGAATTAAAGATATAATAGAGGGGGGTTCTCCAAAAAATTAAAGTCAATCAAGCAAGACTAAAGTCAAGATATTAAACTCAATCAAGTAAGATTAAAGTCAAAATTAAAGTCAATTAAGTAAGACCAAAGTCAATATATTAAAGTCAATCAAGTAAGACTAAAGTCAAAATCTTAAAGTCAATCAAATAAGACCAAAAGTCAAAATCCTAATAGAGTTCTAATTAAATAATAACTCTATTTAATAGAATTCTAACTAAAATATAACTCTACCTAAAATAATTCTAATTAAAATACAACTCTACCTAATAGAATTCTAACTAAAATACAACTCTAACTAAAAGAATTATAATAAAACACTAATTCTATCTAAACCCTTAAAAAAATCTATAAATAGGGGTCCTCACACCCTATTTTCGTATCAAATAAAAAATCCTAAGAGAAGTAGGTCAAAAAGCTTCCCTAGCCTCCCATAAACCCTAATTTTGAAGTCCCAACTCCTTACCTAACACCCATACTTCGATTTAGTTTGAAAAACACCTCGAAATCCATAAAAAATCCGAAGAATCCAGATCTAAGGAAGAGATACCTCGCCTCGGAGATCAGAAATCAGATTCGGAGACAGAACAAAGCGAGGAATACTGTACAAGGAGTTACTCTGTTGGATCTTAAGGAACAAAAACGTTGTCTTCGAAAAGGTATAAAATTCTTAATTTTTTTATTACTACTTAGGTCTTTTAGCGATGTAGTTTATTTGAAAATTAGTAGAGACCGGTGTTTGTCGGGAGGGGTTGGTGCCTAACACCTTCCAACCACGTAACGTGATCCCCGGACCCGTATTTTTCTTTCGTAGATTAGTTTATTTGTCTTTTAGAGTCAAAGTTCGGTTCCTAGCCCGTAATAACTATGTGGTGACTCCCAAACCTCAAAGGTCAAAAGCGGATCCGTGCACCCCACGAATCGAGGGCGCTTTCACTAGTCTAGCATGTTACTTTGTCTTATATGTAAAATTAGGGAATACTAATGTTGGAAACTCCTTTGGGGAGCCCAACTTTGTGGTAACTTGATTTAGTGTTACATGTCACCTACTTTACTCTGTTAGAGAACAAGGGTTAAGGTTTCATGTACAGTTCAAGTACTGCAGTTTTTTTTTAGATATCTTTGTTTTTGGCCTTAGTGTTTTCGTTGATGAACCAATTAGTAGTTCTGTCTCCTTCAAATACAAAGGCATCCATTGATGAACCAATTCCATTGCCTATGAACACCGAGGCTTCTCCTAATACTGAGGTTACTTTTCATCCTCCTAACAACCTGGATGTTGGAGATCTACTCGTAAGCCTCTTGGTCTTGAAAGAGCATTATTATTTCAGTAAATTGTTTTGTGTTGATAATGTGAAATTGTCATTTTTTCATGGAAGGTTTTCAACCGTTGCTGGTTTTGTAGCTGTGATGTCAACTCTAAGAGGCCTATGCCCTACAGATGTGAGGACCGTCATGTGTTCAAAATTTTAGATTTGGTGAATCCTATTAAATAGGTTGTCTGCACTCCACAATATACTATAATTAATGGATATCTCATTTTTCTTGTCAATATTTATCTAAGTCAGTTATACTTACTGTCATAAAAATGGCTTAGCAAAGTCTACAACTTTTTATATTGAGATTTCCCTTAAAATCTAATGAACTTTAATCAACAGTTGAAGCAGACCTTCAACATTTTTATTTTTGCAAAGCAAGCAAGTTAGTGGTTAGTAATTAGTCGGTGAAGGATGCTTTTGAACCCAGTTTGTGGAATCAACACTCATAGATTTCAACCAGCAACTAAATTAATAAATTTGGAGCTATTGTTCCGTAACTCTTCTGACATAACCCAAAATTGAGTTGGAAAGCGCTTCCTTCAAATTAAGCTTTACCAAGCCCATGTTAAGCATCTTTCAAAGGTGTTTAGTCCCTTGTATTTTTTCCCAGTTCTTAAGGGTGTCCAATTTTTCATAAGGATCTGATAGTATTTGTTTCCCTTGGATTAGTAAAGGGAAATTAGATAATATAAAAGGGCAAATCAGAAAGCTTATATAAGACTCTTAAAGCTTAAGCTTCAATACAAAGCGAAAAAACCTAATACTCGTCAATGAACTTTAAAGAGTGCCTCATTGCACACCACCTATGAATGGACTTTTTGTCGTTGGTTTACTTCAACAACCTCTACTCTATAAAAATTCAGTACTCATCCAATCTTACTAAGGATAAAGGAGCCTTGATTAGTAGTCAATGTGTACAATGCTCCATTGTGAGAAAACAACTAATCTTCTCATGCAAGGTGGGAACCTAATCCTATTGTCATCTCTTACTCTCAATGCTTGTTTGAATGACATTAATGTCACCACTAGCACCACACTAAACATTTTACCTCGGCATTATACAACGACCAAGCCTCCAATTCTTCCAAAATAATTCTTCTTTCTTTATTTTGTTAGGACCATTTGCTTCTCAAAAACTAACCAATAACAACAAAAATACTAGAATTATATTCACAATTTAAAAAATCACCATATTAGCATCCTCATTTCTATATGCTCAACCTTTGAATGATTGTCCAACATTCAGCTCCATAAAAGCATAGTTGGCCTTACTAATGTCTTAAAAAAAAAATTCCACCCCCCCCCCCCCAAAACAGAAACTCATTCAAGGGTCTCCAAACAACAGTGGTTTGTTGCCCAAACCCTCCAGTGAGGAGGAGAAATTTCTTTGAAACAAATTTGAGCCCTATAGTTTCTCCAAGGGGCCACATGAATGAAATTTCATGCTATTCTCGGCATTGTGCATACTGCACATGGCAACTCTAGGAGAGCCGACTGAGGCCTCTAAAGTCTCAACAACTACCTCCATCACAAGCACACAAGGTAAACTAGCCATTGCCTTCTCCCTTGCTTCAACACAAGCATAATCAAACAAATAGCAACCTACTTAGGAACAAAAACAGTTGTTGAGTCACTCGGTCATCTACACACTAGAAAGGGAAAAGGTAGGACCACTATTACCAAAGTAGTGAAAGACAAAAAGATATTAGCCTCATCAAGTCTCAACAGACTGCATTTATAATATTAGCCTCATAAACACACTACACAACGTTAGAAAACTAATCTCATAGAGAACAAATTTAAAAAATACTGCCACACATCAACTAATTCACAGAAGTGGAGTATATGTGAGTGCATTTCCATTTCTGGAGTTGGGTACATGACAAGAAACACTGCCACACATCAACTATACAAAACATCCAATATGAGTGCATTTCCATTTCTATAACACAAATAAAGAAAGCTAAACAAACTATTGCTGAGTATATATTCATCATTCATATTTCTTGAACTACTCTACCCACTTCTCTGTGATATAATAGTAACAATGAAAAATATACTCCAAACTTTTGAAGGTAAAATCAGAAAGTCCTATGTATTGCCTATTTATCTTCATCAAAACAATAAGATTAAATACAACCCACACAACATTCAAAATGCAAATTTAACATTTCTATAAACAACAAGAGTGATGCTAATACTTAACATTTCTTCTGCCTTTTTTGCTATACCCTTTCTACTAGTTGTATGTGAAGTTTTTTTTTCTTACGAACCTCTTTCATTTTCTCACACTTTTCTTGGGTAGCCAATGTCGATTTCAAATTGACAAACTTCTCCCAATCATCTTGTTTGATCCATCTACTTTTGGGCATATTCAATTTTTGCTCTGCATTAGTATTACCAACTCTACAATATTCCTTCCCCAATCGATATTTCCAATCTCTCCATGCATGGCTAGTTTTCTGGAGGCAACTTTTAGTCCTTAAAAATGTTGTAACAAGACTGTCAAAATATGAATAAATAAATCAATTCTAATATAATGAAAATATTCATCATTATTACAACTAATCAATAGAATATTTAAACTACCTGGAGAAGATGCCAAATAAGTTCAAGCAACTTCGTCGGTACCTTCCTCCAAGAAGAATAAAAAAGTGGCACATGTGCCATTGCATAGCGGCCTATATTGGTCGATAAGTCTGTCGAATTATCTCCAATGCATTGCCCCTTAGAATTGAATTCCAGATGGAGGCGTGAGTCAGATGATGAATGTGGATCCGATGTCGATGAGCTCTGATGACAATCTTGTGTAGGAATTAAGGGTGTTGAACTATCAGAATCCGATGTCGAGAAGCTATTAGAATTCTTCATCGACGAGCTATTAGAATCCTCTATCGACAACATAATGCCTGTATGGAATAATATTAAAAAAGTAATATAGATATTTGAAAGCAATAAGATTAAAAATGAAAGGAATAAATCAAATAGTGAGTTAAATAGCAACCAAAGTAGAAATATTACATAATATCAGAAATTTTAATTTTCATAAATATATACATAACGTGCCAATATAATTAGTTTTCATCATCATTTTCATTGATATCTTCTTTAATGTTGCACGTGCCTCGGTACTAGTCCTTGGACAAGACCATGGTCCATGGACTGGGCAACACAGGGCTCCACCACCTGGGTGATACTCATAGAGGGAAAATGCTAGTACATATTTGTTAGGAATATCTTTAAGGTCACATTACTATTTTTGGGTTTAAAATGGATGGAATAGCCTTTCCCTAAAATGTTTCTATCTTAGAAGGGTAAAAAAAAGTCTCCCCCACCCCCTTCAAAGGGAGGTGCCTCCTCATACTTCCGACTTGAATATGAAGAAGCTTCCTTTTCTAAGACCACAAAAGAGTTTTTTTTTAATGTAGGTGTGGAATTTTCATGCCAAGGAGCCAATAGAACCATTTGAGAAGGTTTGGAACCAATCTAACCTGGCCTAGGCTCCTAATACATTTGTTATTTCCATAGTGATTAGATTTATGCATGTCACATACCTCACGATCCAAGCACTACACTAACTCCATAAACTGGTACAATTGGCACTCAAAATCAATGAGTGGTCAACATTTACATCCTTCCTCTAAAAAAATTGATCACTGCTAGGTATTGTTTCCTCTAGAACTTTTGTAAGGTAGGCATAGTATAAAGAACTTCCCAACATCTTTATCTTATGGATCAAACCAAAGTTACACAAAATACTTGTTGAAGCTTTGGTACTCTAAATTGTTAGAGCATTAATAAAACAACAAATATGTGGACCCCATTCATGTGGATTCCAAACTAAAGCTAGGTTTCTCAAATATGGTGTGTAAAATCAAACAACACAAATGTGGTGATGATGCTATGGAGCTTGCTAGCTTTTCATCTTGAAGTAGAAATACCCTTCACCAAATGATGGTTTCATCACACAAAACTAAGGTTAATCTATGATATAATTTTAAAGGATATGGTACTACAAGAGTATAAAAATTTCAATGAGGCAATATACCCATACTGTGCATCATGGATTTTTCTTTACATATCCACTATTCTTGGCAATGAAGAAGTGAAGATGACCTACTTGAAAAAGTAGGGCTTTTACAAAAAAATCCACTAATAACTCTACGATTAAAAATTCATTTTAGCACAAACAAGCTTGGTAAACTAGATTAAAGCATCTAAAATAGAATTTCAACAAGATAAAACTGAAATTACAGAGAAAATTATAAGATGTACCACTTAAAAGGCTAAAACGAGGTACGAAGAAGATTTGATTTCTGGATTTGAAGCAGATCAAAACTCCATCAATGAAGTGAAAAGAGCTAGGTGTTCTTTGATTTGAGCTAGCTTTGGTTTGATCGATTGGTGTTCTCAAATGCCTCTCGAATGTCTAGTTTGATTGGTGCTCTCGAATGCCTCTCGAATGTCTGGTTTGATCGGTGATCGGTGTTCCCGAATGCCTCTCCAGTGCCTCTCGAAAGTCTAGTTTAATAAGAAATTCAGAGTCGAAAGGGATTTGTGAATGTAGATCGAAGAGATTAAGAAATTTAAAGTCGAAAGGGAGATTGAGAAGAGATTCAAAGTCGAAAGAAAAATGGAATGGTTTTTAACTTTAAGTTATTTATTGGTATAAAAAAATAAAAAAATAAAAAAATAAAAAAATAAAAAAATAAAAATCGGTAGTTCGTTGGGCTGGGGCTGTCGAATTATTTTGTTGGGCTTAAATGCGGGCTTTGGGCCGGCAAATATAAATGTGAGATTTGGGCCGTCAAATTTAAAGCTAAATAAGTGCAAAATTTGGGCTTTCTTGACGTAGTGTTATTTACTGTTGATTGTGTTTGATCAGTCTCTACAGTCAATCTTGCACCCCCTTTCATTGACATTGTTCTATGTTCTAGATTGGGATCATTGCATTGAAACAATATTTTGCGAGTTTACTGATCCTTGGTTCACTGAGGATGTTGGTGAGCTACATTGCAAGTGTTTATATGATCAACTTGGGTTCAAAGCCCTCTTCACCTATTTGACTTACTCACCGGAAAAGAACGAGGTTAAACCCAATTGGGCTGTTTTTACTTCCTCCCCTCCTGATAATTTGTTTGCTCGTATCAGATCTGAATTACTCAATAAAAATTTAAATTGTGATTTGTATAGAACTCTGTAGTTTATACTTCATAAATGGGGTTGACTCAATCTCAAGCATGATACTTTTTATCATTATTGATGGCAATATTACTAAATTTAATACTCAAATAGTAGTGATTAAAATCCTTCTTTTTTATGAATTATTTCCAATAAATTTGTGATCGTAATAATTATTTCCATATAAATTCTATTTAGGAAAAAACACCAAATGGATAAAACTTCGGTTAAATTGCATAACTGGATACCATTTTAAAATGTTTCTTATTTGGATTATTTTGCTTTATGGTGCTTTGACAATCTACTTGATTCTTATCAAGTATAAATGGCTAATTCTCATATAGACAGAGGATCACTTGATTCTTATCATGAACGCTTTGTTTTGGTAGGTAAGCTACATTAAGGGGGCATCACACACAAGAACTTTAGAATCCGAGCTTGGGCACCACTCTATAAGAGGTTCTCACAGCTTAGAGACACATTTGGTTGCAGAGTATGTATATCCATCTTTTTTTTTATGCACCGAGACATTTGGTTGTTCACATCTTTTTGTACGTGCGGTAAACATTCCCATGTACATTGTAGACACCCCAATTTGAACGGGCCCTCACTCAAAAGTGCCCAAAAATAGTAATTTTTCAATAAATTTGGCCAATGGGCCTCGATGGCCCGAATCGTCGAAATATGATATTTTTGCCAAAACCAAAGCCTCTAACACCTCTCAATGGGTTAGTAGGTCCACCAAAGGGACCCGACAAGCTCACATCTACCCCACTCCATGAAAAATGTCGATTTTCCAACAAAATAAGCCATCGGGCCTCAAAAGCCTAAAAAGTTAAAAAGGGACAATTTCATTGAACCAAGAACCACCCAATGGTCTAAGGGACCCATCAAAGGGATCCGACCCATAAACCCTAAGCCCGTTCAAGGCCCATAAACCCTCAACTTTTTCCTAAACCCATTTTCTAACCTTACCCTTAACCCAAAATTAATTCCACACCACTCAAACCCTAAAACAAACCTACCCTCAAAAATCCAATCCTAAACAAATCCTATCCAAGCCAAAACAACCCACAATCTTCTAAAAGCCCAAGCCCAACATATCAAAAATCCACAAACCACTATCCACACCCCATTCACTACCCAACCCACAACCCTAACCCATTATCCATTACCCGTATCAACCAATCACCTTCCTAACATTAAAAGATAACACATGTCATCACCACCCTTCACCTCCCTCATCTAATCACCTACCCCCATCATCATTCTCTAAACACTCCAACTAACCCACATCACTTCTCTCCAAAATCACCTCAACCCATACCCTACCCTAACCTAACATATCCCCATTATCTAACCAACCACATCACAACCCATACCTAACATACCCTAACCTATCACCATTCTCTAACATCAACAACTACCCACATCACAACCCATATCTACACCTATCATTTTTCTTAAAACACTCCAATGAAATCACCGCAACCCATACCCTATCATCATCAACTAACCAACCCATACCCTTCTCTCTAATCAAACAACCATCATCAACCAATCTCATCACCTCATCCTCTCATCACATATGCCACATGGCATCATCTCCTTCCTCCTCCTAAAAACCAATTTACCAACCTCTTATACAACCCATTCTCCTAAATCTAAACACCTCACCTCTTCAACCAACCTAACACTCATTCTCTAAACAACCCTGTTACACCCCCACTGCCCCATAAACCATCATTCATCTCATCCCACCAAACACTCTACCCAAATGGACTTGGGTAGGATCCAAACCATTTGGGTTAACATACAACCCATTTCCCTCATTTACACAATTACCCTCACTTACACTCCAAATTTCATACCCTTCACTTCTAAAATCCATGCCATTCTCTATTCTTTCAACTCTTCACCCCATTATACCCCTCAAACCATCCTCCAAATACTATAAATACCCTTCCCCTCCTTCCAAAAATGGTTACCAAGTCTCCCTAAGAAAAAATCTACTCTCTCTACTTATCCCCACTACTTTCTCATATCATATTCTAAAAATGAAAGTTTCACTCTCATAATTCATTAAGGACTCAAGATAATTTAAGAAGAAGAAAAGAAGATCAAATATCCAAGGTGGGTTCAAGACTCCCCCCCCCCCTTTTCTCTCTCTAACCTTCTCTTCCTCCCTCTTCTATCATCCCACTCCCCTTCATTCTATTTTAAAGTTTAGGATGATTGGACCCCAAGGCTAAAGGTCTATAAGGGTCATTTCCATCAATGAAATGACCCTATGATCAAGCCAAAAATGAATCCCTATCTAGGGTACAAATGCATCCACGTGGCATTCTTTTTTTTATTATTTATTTTAAATCAAAATGAACAAGTTACGTAGAGGTTACCGTCACTTGGCAGGGAGAACAGGGTGCCTAACACCTTCCATTTTCTCCAACCGAGTCTCTTACCCGAATCTCAAGATTGATTACCCCTTATCCATAGTGAGTCACTAAAGTGCCAAAAATGGTAATTTTCCAAAAATATACATCGGGTGACCATTCACACCCACTTACAACATGAATGGTGGTGACTCCAAATCATAGTAGATGTGGCTGTCATAATGACGAAAATCATGTATCTACAGCTGGCGACTCCACTGGGGACATGGCTCATCCCTCATGACAACTCAGTCATCTTTGAAAAAAAAAAAACAAAGAAAACTTTGTGCACTAACATTGTTTGTTTGTTGTTTGTCTCTTACTTTTTTATTTTTCAAGTCCAAATTGTAATATTTACTAATGATGTTGTTTTCGTTACATGTTTGTAAAGGGGTCGATGAAAAATAATGAATGAAAATGCACATGTGCACTTGCGAGCATAGCCTCACTTCCGAGCCACCCCACCCTCAATATACATAAGCCCCGATGCTTAGTAGTTCTACGACTTGAGATCGTTATTTCAAGTGTCGGGAATGAACACATCAAACCCGATCACCAACCAACGATGTGTGTACTTTGGTATGCATCGAGGTTTGAAGATCGGGTAACCTTGAAGCCACCTATTAAACTCATGCATGTGCCCGACTAGATGAGTTAGGACACAAATTTAATGTTACATCGACCCCCAAACCAATGTTGTATGCAATTATTGTGGTCGGGCCTCGAAGCCCAAGTTGTAAGCCCAATGGGGTATCCCTAGTTTACTAGGTAGATGTGCCAATTAATTGTTATCCTCCCTTAGGTAAAAAGGAGTAGTACACATAGCATCATTCAAAACAAAAAACAAAAAAAAAACATTGAGCAAAGGGCCTAAAATAGGGGAGACATGAAAAAACAGTGGGCCAAAGAACTATTTCTGTGAAAATCCAGAAGCTGGAATTCTTTCTGGTCCGTGTCCATGGCACAGACAGGCGAAAATGTATCCCATTCATGTTGGGAACACGGTTGAAACAACAGGTACCTCAACCGTGTTCCAAACACAGTTGAAGCGACAAATTACTTTATCCGTGTCTTGAACACGGTTGAAATAGTAAATGTCTCGTCCGTGCCCAAAACACTGATAATAGAATGTAAATTACATCCGTGCCATTAACACGGACCAGAGTGAACTCGACCTTACAGAATGAACTCGATAGTCCACTTTTGAAAAGGCTCACTTACTAATCGATCCAACGTAGATGGCACCCTTAGAAGAATCCAAAGTTTTAGACGAGTTCAGTAAAATGGATTTTGTTAATCAATGTTTTAAAAAACAAAATAAAAAATAAAACAAAATAAAAAAAATGGGGGGAAAAATTTACGGATTCTCCAACTCGAAACGATCTTGTGAATCGGGTCCCCACTCACATCCATTTAAACCGGGTTCACGACCCGTACCCATCCAAACTGGGTCCACGACCCAGGTCTAATCCAACTGGGTCCACGACCCGGACCATTTTCAATTGGGTTACGACCCAGATCTACTTCCAACTGGGTCCACAACCCAGATCCACCTCAACTGGGTCTATGACCCAGATCCATCTTCAATTGGGTCCACGACCCAGATCCATGTACCTTTTCAACTAGGTCCACAACCTAAATCCATATTCATTTCCAACTGGGTCCACGACCCGGATTCAAACCCATTTTCAAAATCGGGTCCATGACCCAGATCCGTTTCCAACTGGGTCCACGACCCAGATCCATTTTCAACTGGGTTACGACCCAAATCCACTTCCAACTGGGTCCACAACCCAAATCCACCTCAACTGGGTTTACGACCCAGATCCATGTACCTTTTCAACTTGGTCCACGACCTAGATCCATATTCATTTCCAACTGAGTCCACGACCCGGATCCAAACCCATTTTCAAAATCGGGTCCACGACCCAGATCCGTTTCCAACTGGGTCCACGACCCAGATCCGTTTCCAACTGGGTCCACGACCCAGATCCAATCCAACTGGGTCCACGACCTGGATCCATTTTCAACTGGGTTACGACCCAGATCCAACCCAATTGGGTCCACGACCCAGATTCATTTTCAACTAGGTTACGACCCAGATCCACTTCCAACTAGGTGCACAACCCAGATCCACCTCAATTGGGTCTACAACCCATATCCATCTTCAATTGGGTCCACGACCCAGATCCATATTCATTTTCAACTGGGTCCACAACCCAGATCCGTTTCCAACTGGGTCCATGACCCAGATCCATTTTCAACAGGGTTCACTACTAAGACCCATTTTAACTGGATCCGCGATCGAGATTCACTACAAATCGGATCTATATCAAATTTCAAACCAAGTTCATGATATAACAAAGATAACAATCGATCAATCGACTCAAATGCATTCAACTTTAAAAAAAAAAAAAAAGTTTTCAAAAAGTACCAATTGCAATCCTTGATTAAAGTCGATTCCTAGAAAGATCTTACCCTATTGATACGAGGGGGATAGACAACGTCTATTAAGGAAATAAGGTGATTTAAGAGTGCCATTGTGCGCCGCCTCTTCCTTGAAGATCTGCCTGGCTGATGGTGATTTCATAGAACTGAATTGGAGGTTACCAAAAGCATAGGTTGTTCCAACTCGATTTACCTCAGAAACTACCTTTTTCAAAATATTTTCCCGATTTCGTGTCGATGCCAGTTCCGTGCTGATGAAACTATCTTTTCAAAATGTTTTCCTTATTCCGTGTCGATGCCAGCTCCATGCTGATGAAACTATCTTTTCAAAATATTTTTTCGATTTCGTGTCGATGCTAGCTCCGTGTTGATGAAACTACCTTTTCAAAATATTTTCCTGACTCCGTGTCGATGCCGACTCCGTGCTGATGAAATTATTTTTTCAAAATATTTTTCCAGCTCCGTGCTGATGCCAACTCCGTGTTGATGCCGACTCCGTGTCGATGCCAGCTCCACGCTGATGAAATTACCTTTTCAAAATATTTTCCCGGCTCCGTATCAATGCCAGCTCCGTGCTGATGAAACTATATTTTCAAAATATTTTTTCGACTCCGTATCGATACCAGCTCCATACTGATAAAATTACTTTTCAAAATATTTTTCCGACTCCGTGTCGATGTTTACTCCGTGCTGATGAAATTACTTTTTCAAAATATTTTTCCAGCTCCGTGCTGATGCCAACTCCGTATTGATGCTGACTCCGTGTTGATGCCAGCTCTGCGTTGATGAAATTACCTTTTCAAAATATTTTTTCGATTCCGTGTCGATGCCAGCTCCGTGCTGATGAAACTACATTTTCAAAATGTTTTCCCGACTTCATGTTGATGCCAGTTTCGTGCTGATGAAATTATTTTTTCAAAATGTTTTCCCAGCTCCGTGTTGATGCCAACTCCATGTTGATGCCAACTCCATGTTGATGCCGACTCTCTGTCGATGCCAGCTCCGTGCTGATGAAATTACCTTTTCAAAATATTTTCCCTACTTCGTATCGATGTCAACTCCACGCTGATAAAATTACTTTTTCAAAATATTTTCGTGAGCCCGTGTCGATGCCAACTCTGTGTTGATGCCAACCCCGTGTTGATACCGACTCCGTGTTGATGCTAGCTCTGTGCTAAGATAATTCTACTTTCAAAATGTTTTCCTGACTCCATGTTGATGCCAGCTCCGTGCTGATGCCAACTCCGTGTTGATGCCGACTCCGTGTCGATGCCAGCTCCGTGATGATGTAATTCATTTGTAAAATATTTTACCAACTCTGTGTTGATGCTGGCTCCGCTCCGAGAAATTACTTTTTTGTTAAAACCCATAATAAACAACTTTACCCGACTTAATAAAACTTCATGCATCTTTCTTTTTATAAATAAGATAGTAACACTTGGTTGCCTGTACCCATAGGTGGTCATGCGAAAGAAATACAAGCAACCAGAAGTGCCTCCCTATTTTCTCAGATCGTCTACTGTCACCATGAGTTCTTCTGAACCAGCACAACCTCCAGTGACCGAAGCGTCAAGTATCAAGCCACAAATAACAGCACTATTAAAAATAATTGAGAGGCAAGAAAAGATAGTAAGTACTGTGTTAGCCAATGCCAACATCCTACAAGCTCAAAGGATACAGCAGCACGCATCCGGATCGAATTAAGAGTTACCCGAACAACCTCCACAGGGACCACAGACCACAATGCCACCTGCAGTGCCTCAATACCAGGGGCCTCTGCTCTATGTTCCACAGAAACGACCACCCCCTATGGTCATTCCCGACGATAAATGTGAGTACAGGGCTACGGAAGCCAAAAGCGTAATAGATGAAAAATTGGCTCAGCAAATCGAATCTCTACAGGAAGAGATGAGGAAGATGAAATGCCTCAACACTATGAGAGGAACCCGATTCAAGGATCTGTGCTTCTACCCCAATGTTTAATTACCGACCAAGTTCAAGTGTCCGGAGTTTGAAAAATATAACAGAGTGGGGTGTCCGCTATCGCATCTGAAGTTGTATTGTGGATCCATGTGTCAATATGGCGAAGATGACAGGTTGTTGGTGCAATTGTTTCAGAGGAGCTTAACGGGGCCGGTACTCAAATGATTTTCTGGATTGGATCACTCACTCATTAAGAACTAGCAGGACTTAGCCGAAATGTTCTGGTAAAATTATCGGTTCAATACTGATGTGGGGATAGATCGAAACGACATGACCAAAATGAGAAGAAAACAGAAGGAAACAGTGAAAGAGTATGCATAGAGATGGCGAGAGTCCACCTCACAAGTAAGGCCGGCAATGACAGAGCAAGAGATGAACATTATGTTTATCTCCATACTAGGGCACGCCTTCTATACTAATATGGTGGGACACACCATAGGCACATTCTCGAACCTGGTACAAGTGGCGAATCGAGTCGAGGACGGGATCCGAACCGGTCTGATCTTCGATTTCATGAGCCTAGGGGCAACAACAGAAATCCCTTCTTAGAAAAAGCCAGTGCCTCCAGGAAAGAAGAGGAAAGAAACTCAGGTCAATAATGTACAGCCGAATCAACCCCTCTTCATCCCTTCACCAGCACCAAGACCACAAGCACCGTCAACTTCATGGGCACCAGCACTGCCAACATGGAACCCTCCACCTCAAAACCAATTCAGGGCAAATCCCCACCAGTTGCACAGCAGGCACCACTATACGGGCAAAACCAGCAGGCACGACCCAACAGAGTAAACAGAGTGTTTACCAGGTTACCCATGACACTATTGGAATTACTGCCAATCTTACTCAGGGGTGAATATCTGGTAAAACGTCCACCAAACCCTAAGGCTGCGAAAAGGCCAGGGTACAACCCCAATTTGTTATGCGAATTCCACATGGGTGCACCAGGGCACTTTATAGACCAATGCTGGCAGCTCAAGCATCAAGTACAGAACCTAATCGATAAAAAGGCTCTCATCCTATATGGGCCTGCCAACCCATCCCAACAACAGAATATCAATCAAAACCCCCTACCTATTCACAGTGGAGAGGGGAGTGGGCACAGGGTAAATGTCATTTACGGAGAACTCGACTTTAATTTTTCGGATCTGATAGCACCTATGGGGACAAAAATCAAGGTCCACCTAACCCAGGAATCCAAGGCGTCGACGGTTAACACAGTCAACCACTACACAACAAACACATCCTAAAATTTACTACCACCACTCAGATTGGCCGACCTTACCATCCATCCTACTCATCAAAATACTGCTACCCGACCACATCTAGTTATACCTTATGGATCACCGAACTATCAAAATTCGACCCGACCTCCTCTTGTTATACCATACACACTGCCAACTCCTCAAGGATCAACTCGACCCCCCCTTCATATACCATACACCTCCTCCTCACGTCTACCACTCGTCATTCCATACAATCCTCATATAGCTCCTCCCACCACCACTACATCCAAATCGTCACCACCATCCCTCATCCTCAATATGAAACTCGATCCACCCCCCATAACCATACGTTTGCCTAAACCATTCCCCTGTAGCTCCGACCAGGTAGTTCCCTAGAGCTACGAGACCACCTTCATCACAACCACAGGGGTTGAAACCATGAAAGAAGCAACGATGGTTGATATCGATTGTATAACAAGGGCAGAAAAGTGCTAGAAATTGTCAGAAAATGAGGTGAACATCAGAGAAGAAACAAAAGAGACTGCAAAATAGGTGACAGACGAAGAGAAAAGAAAAGTAAAGGGAAAGGGTAAGTTGTATAAAGATGATAAGATGCAAGAGAAGGCGAAAGTGACAGACAAAGAGGCTGCAAACTTCATTAAGCTCGTTCGAAAGAGTGAGCATAATATTGTGGACTAGCTAAACAAACAGCCAGCTCAAATCAGCATTTTGGGCCTAATACAGAAATCAGAGGAACACCAAGAGGCATTACTGAGAGTTTTAGGAAAATCGCATGTACCTACAACTACCTCACCGGCACAGTTAGAGCAAACGGTTAGCTAGATCATGGCCCCCAATCCTATTATTTTCACTGAGAGTGAATTCGTGCCAGAAGGACGAGGGCACGTCAAGCCGTTAAACATCATGGTTGTTTGCAAGGGCATGTTGGTTGCTAGGATGCTGATTGATAATGGCTCAACGCTTAACGTCTGTCTGCTTAAAACCTTCCAAAAACTCAACGTTGACTGATCACATATCAAGCCTAACAACATGGTTGTCCGAGGCTTCGATAGTTCAAGAAGGGATTCATTGGGAGAAGTGGACCTACCTATCACGATAGGTCCTTGCACCTTTGAAGTGACATTTGAAGTCATGGAGATACTAACGACCTTCAATTTATTACTGGGTTGGCCATGGATCCATATAGTAGGGGCTCTATCGTCTTCGTTGCACCAGAGAGTCAAATTCATTATGGGCAAAGGATGATATCTGTGCTGGCAGAAAATCTTATCCCGACGAAAAGAGCTCCGGATGTACCATTCATCGACATTGAGATGACGAAGGATAAGGTGATGTACCATTCATACCAAATTGCTGATGTTAACCACGTGAAAAAGGGGGAGGAGAAGGTAAAAGCAAAACTATCAAGAACAAATCTGATGATTGGTCGGGTCATGAAAAAAATAGGTTACCGACCCAAGCAAGGGTTGGGACCGGGAGGAAGAGGAAGAGCTACACCGATTGAAGCAAGAAAGCATACTCCTTATTTTAGTCTGGGGTTTAGGCCCACAAAAAGGGATATTGCAGAAATGAATGACAAGAAAAAAGAGCTTCGACTAGTAAGAAGGTAAAATCGTGAACCGAACGTCTGGAATTTGGGCCAAGTCCCTCACATCAGTGTTAGCTTCCCAAAATCACGTATCAGACCCGACAACTTATCAAAACCACTACCAGCGAAAAAGCCAAAAGTGGTAAATTTCACACCAGTGCACGTTCAAGAAGACCCAATCGTCGAGTCCCAATCATCCTTTATAGAAGGCATTGATGTTCTATTAAATGGGGATTTTGATGAAAGTCCATCAGAGACCATTCCAGAATCCACCGATGTGGAGATCACTACCGACCAAAAAGAAGACTCACATTTTTCTACGGGCATTGACTGGGCATCAGTCGTCGTCTCACCGAGCTTGGGAAGGACTATGCCCCAATCTGACAACAGTCAATCGGAGATCATGGTTATCTCCGAACCACCATCCAAATTATCCAATGAATCACTTGCTCATCTCATCCGCCCCCTTAGAGAAGGGGAAACATTGCACAACTGGAAGGAATTCCCATTGACACTTGAGGCTGTTGAGGCCTCCAAAAAAATGTTGTTAGTCAACATCAATTTGCCCGGGGATCATAACGAGCCATCGTTCTCGGGTAAAGACTGTTTTAGGGGCTCCCTATTTTTATTAACGAATTTGCATGATTGTTCTTCTTATTTCAGGTATCTAGAAAACAATAAAAAAATAAATATTCTCAAAAAATAAAAAAATCAAAAATTTTTCAAAAACAAAAAAAATTGAAAAGTTTTCAAAATTGCAAAAAAATATATATTTTTCAAAAATCAAAAAGAGAGTTTTCAAGGGATCTGTCTCCATCAAATGAGTATCTAGATAAAATGGAATTTGAAAGGGATAAGTATGATTTCGATCTTGAACTCGACTTCGACCTCATGGGGATAAAAGAAGAGTCTGAGGACGAAATGGAGTACCCACCCAAAGAAATTAAAAACTTGGTAGAATGCCATGAGAGAGGTGTTCAGCCAAACATCGAGGATACAGACTCAATCAATCTTGGTACCGAAGAGGACCCACGAATTGTCAAGATCGGAGCCTTGTTAACGTCACAACAAAATGAAGAAATGGTCAAATTATTGCGAAACTATCAGGACGTCTTCGCATGGTCATACAAAGATATGCTCTAACAGATCTCGTTGTTCACAAGTTGCCAATTACTTTCGGAAGTAAGCCAATCAAGAAGAAACTGAGAAGGCTGAAGCCAGAATGGACCCTCAAGGTCAAAGATGAGGTCATGAAGTAGTTTGAAGCAAGGTTTCTTGCAGTTTCTACGTACCCTGAATGGTTGGCTAATGTCATCCCAGTACCCAAAAAAGATGGAAAGGTACGCATGTGTGTTGACTACCGAGACTTGAACAAAGCTAGTCCTAAGGATGATTTTCCACTACCACACATCGACACTCTAATCGATAGTATAGCAGGACACGACATGTTCTCGTTCATGGATGGCTTCTCAGGCTATAATCAAATAAAAATAGCAGAAGAAGACCAAGAAAAGACTGCATTCATCACACCATGGGGTATTTTCCACTACAAAGTCATGCCATTCGGGCTGAAGAATGCGGGGGCGACTTACCAACGGGCAATGACCACATTATTCCACGATATGATCCATAAGGAAATGGAGGTCTACATAGACGATATGATTGCTAAATCTGACATTGAAGAAGACCATCTGGTGAATCTGAAGAAGTTATTCGATAGACTCAGAAAATACAGCTTGAGGTTAAATCCGACAAAATGTATGTTTGGGGCAACATCAGGCAAGCTACTGGGGTTTATAGTTAGTAGAAGAGGTATCGAGATAGATCCGACAAAAACTAAGTATATCCTTGAAATGAAGGCACCTGTTTCAAAAAAGGATGTCCAGGACTTTCTAGGGAGGATACAATATATTAGTCGATTTATAGCTCAACTCACGCCTATCTGTGAGCCAGTTTTTAAGCTACTGAGGAAGGACACGCCAAAGAAGTAGAACAAGGATTGTCAGGAAGCGTTCGACAAAATCAAGCAATATCTGCTCAATCCACCAGTTTTAGTCCCTTCTACTCCAGGGCGACCTCTGCTGATGTATATCTCGATACAAGAAATATCAATGGGGTGTGTGCTAGGGCAACATGATGAATCGGGACGGAAGGAACAGGCCATCTACTATCTCAGCAAGAAATTCATCGATTACGAAGTAAAATACTCAACACTTAAGAAGACTTGCTGCGCATTAGTCTGGGCATCTCAATGACTACGTCATTATTTGCTCAACTACTCGACTATACTTATCGCCAGGATGGACCCCCTAAAGTACCTATTCAAAAAATCAATACTAACGGGCCGCACAGGAAAATGGCAATTATTATTATCTGAGTTTGACATCACCTATGTCACTCAAAAGGTCTACCATCAGCTCTGCTGTCAAAAGATGTAGCGGGTTCGATTCATTATCAGTTTCCCCAATTAGAAAATAATAATAAAAAATAATATATACATATATATATATATATATATATATATATATCACCATGGTATGAAACAATTTAAGATTAGATGTGGAATGTGTCCGTAGAGCAATTCGAGGAATGGAAGTTATCTAGGATTGTGAAGCAATAACATTTGACTATCGACATATTTTGTTAAATTTCTCTTGTAAATCATATATAATTTCTATTTGGTTGAAGTAAAGGATGAGGTTGAGGGTTATAGATTTGGGATGAAGGTTTTTCAATGATCATCATTTTCCCATCCATCAAATAAAAAATCCCTCCCTTTGTTGTTCCAGATTGTATTTCTTTTCCGAATCCACCACTTTTTCCTCCAAGAAAGTTTTAAATAAAATACACTGTAGCATAATTTGCACCACAAGCCAAGTGAGATAATGTTAGACCACAATTTTGGTTGTTGCCCAATGGCCTACACTTCCAATTATGTTATTTTAATTGGATTCTTAATAAAAGTATGTCAATATTTGGAAAACCTAAGTCATAGAAAATTGGAAAGAGTCTTCATTAGGTTTTATTAGAAAACCTTCATGGAAAAGAATCTTACTAAAAAAGGAACTCTAGGCCCTCTGCTTTCATTTGTAAAAGAATGGATTGGCACCTCCATTAAGGCATCAAATAATTTGGAGACTTCCTCTGGTGAATTTGGTCATTAACCATCAAGAACAAAAAATCCTAACCGACCCAATGCAATATATATATATATATATATATGGGGAATGCTAACGTCCAAGACCTCATGAGACGTTAGTATTGTCCAATACTTTTTTTTTTCAATTATACCCTTCTTACCCCTCTTTGTTTTGTTTTTTAGTGAAAAAGATAAGGTTATGCTATTTTTTTTACACAATAAATACATTATTATGCCATTAATAAATACATTTATTATGCTGGCATTGATTGCCAAAACATTTACTAAAACAAAGACTTTTAATTCAAAATACTTAAATTCTCATAGCATTTATTATGTAAATTAATAAATATTTATTGTGTAAAAGATTAACATAACCTTGTCTTTTTCACTAGAAGACAAACTGAAGAGGGGTATTATTAGAAAGAAAAAGGTGTTCGACAATACTAAGGTCCCCACAAAGTATTGGACATTAGCATTCCCTCTCTCTCTCTCTCAACAAGGTATGCATCCAATTTAATTTAATTAGATCATGAACAAGATAGGTTTTTGAGATATATAGTTGATTTTGAACGATTGACACAATGGATGATTGAATTTATAAATCCAAAAATTCTAACATTGGACTGATGTACTTTTAATCGAATTGAGTTTGGTTGAAAAATTCATTGATCCGATTAGATTAGATTAGATCAGATTTGGATCATACGAAAATATTTTGGATTGTTAACGATTTGGTAATAATTCGATGCCTAACACCCTACGAAACCTATCCTTTGCCAGTCCTAGTTGAAATTAGAATATATTTTCTTGGGATTGTCAAATAATGAATCCTAGAAAATTGTAATAATCAGGGGCAGAGCTAGGGGGGGCAATTGCCCACCCTGGATTTTTTAGAATTTTTTTTTTTTTTACTAAGGGTTTATATGTAATATTTTCACATAAGTTAAAGATTTTTATAATTTTTAAAAAGAAAATGGAAGTATTACATATTTTTAACAAACATAAGGGGTCTAATTTCAATTTCATAAAGTTAGGGTTTTCTTTCGTTCTTTGCAACTTGCTAGAGAACAAGTTTGCAACTCGATTCGTCTCTCGTCTCTCCTCTTGCCTCTCAAGTCTAACCTTTCATTTCTCTCCTCTTGGCTCTTGCGAGTTGCTACTTCACTTGTGAGGTGCGATCTTGCCTCTTATCTTTGAAGAAGAAGAAAAAGAAGAGCACGGTAAAAATCTTCTCAGATTTTGTTTTCCAATTACCCTATTTTTATTTTCTCTCTTAAATCATGATTTTAAACAATCAAGGAAATTAAGGATGACAATGTGTTTGTCAAACCCTAAATGAAGATGAAGAAAAAATAGAATTTTTGCCACCAAACAAATAGAATCTGATATGGGTTAATTTTTGCCTTTAAATCTGGTTATTTAGCTTGAGAAGAACATCATTTCAGTCCAAACAAAAGGGTAATTATAAAAGCACCCCACGAATTAATAAGGGCAACCCACACCATAGCCGAATTATTTTGTCTTATACCGGTTAAAAGTTTTAGAATGATCTATTAATCATAGAGATCACCCTCACTAAAAATCAGCTCATTCCAAGCTGATAATTACCCTAAAGAAAATGGAGTTTTAAAGCAAAACCCATTAAAATAAAAGATGCACATTGACCAACAAGGCAACAAATCTCGTACAAGATTTAAAACCATACTCTCAAATCACATATTTTTTCTCTGATTTCTTTTAATGTATTGTTAATTTGTTTCAATATATGATTTTTAATTTTAATACTTTTATCGACGACATTACTCTTACATAGAGATCACATTTCACAACAATATTAGGTACGCTTTTACTTTAAAATTGTGCTTGTGGGATACATTATGATATGTGTGGATTGCCCTTATTGATGAGCTTATTTCTTTTTCTTCGTCTTTTAATTTAATTTTGTGCTTTTGGGATAAATTATGTTTTCTTTTGCTAATTATTGTATTGAAATCTCATTTCCCTTGTTGTTCTTATGTCCCAATGTCTAATAAGTAATTAATATGGAAATATAAATCAAAGAATCCGTTATCAAGTCCTTAGTGAGAACTCTATGGCTATTCGTTAGAAATAGATTTCTTAGAGGTTAATATTGATTTCTTTGGGATCAGTATCAATTTTATTAGAGT
>NC_141388.1:17488896-17593179 GCF_017979445.1 Akebia trifoliata
TTGGCAGATCCCTTATCCAAAGGCCTTGGAAGAGATGTGGTTTACACAATATTGAAGAGAATTTGATGGAATAACTTACAGTAATATTAAACATAATAGTTACCCTATTTGATGAATTTTCTAGATCAAGTTTAAAGAGAAAAACAAATAAAGGTTTAACTTTTATGTATACACTACATTTCATCAATGATATAAGATAAGTTCATTCTTATGATGTGGTAGTATGATTTCTTATAGATGTTCATCCTACAAATGATCTCTTATGTTGTGTTAAAGTTGAGAAGTGCATGTACCTATTCATGTCGGAGTGTTATAAGAAACGCTTTTGATAACTCATATTTCTATGTGTAGAAACTAGTAATTTCCTATGAGAATGTAGACAATCTTTATAGCACATGGTAAATTGGGATTTAACATAGACTCAAAAGTACGAAGAATTAATGTATAAATACCTCTAAAAGGAGAATGTGTGGAACAAAGTCGATGAACTTTGATTAGTTTGCCACCAAGTAATTTCAAGCCCTCAAGACACTTTTATTTATACACACAACTTTCTTGGATGCCCATCCTACCATTTTTAAATATATTCATTTTAAAATCAAGTGGGGTTTTGTTGGTTTTGTTTTAAATGAGATTATCAAAGCATTAAATGAGTTTTTAAAAGGGATGTTTGGTGTGAAGAAATGAACCAACTAGGCTTATTGTATCTAGTCCAAACCTAAGTTCGTGAACCCAAATTAATAAATCTAAGTGCATTGATTAATGTTCATAGAATTTATGTCGATTCATAGATTGAGATTCATTCATTAATTTTAGATGAATGAATTTAGCTAAAAGAGATGAGCCTACGGTTGGAATACCTTTTAAAATATGTATATAATAAATACATGTACAATGCTCTTAAGTTTGAAAATTTTGAGGTTCATGTATCAATTAATGGTTATTCATTTCACCAAGTACATCCCCACCACTATATAAACCTCATAACCCCATTGGTTTTGACATCTCACTCATTTTTCACATCTTCCAATTTTCTCTCCAATTTTTTGAGAATTTTATTTTTCTCCATCTTTTTGTTTTCGGCATCCTAAATAGGTAAGGTACAAGTTTGTATCTAGTAGTACAAACTTGTAGAAGAATGGGATTGAGTCCAGGATAGGTTGAATTTCGAAAATAGTGTTGTCATGTTCTCTCGCACAAATGAGAGGCTCCAATTATCTTTAAGAAGTGTTTATGCATCTCTTAGCCAAATTGATTTGACTAGAGATTATTATTCTTTGTTTATTTCTTACAATGAAAATCAAAATTTGATTTCGATTTTCAACAAGTCCCTTCCCCCACTCAAGGAGGTGTTCTTGACTTCATATTCTTAAGTGAGGATATTTTTATTATTATAAGGACATGGTATCCTCGTTGATAGAGGATTGGACCATAATCAGGACTGGATCGATTCGTACTCCCAACTATATTTGATAGGACTAATCAATGGTTGAACATCTTAAGTGAGGATAAGATCTCTTCTATGCTGGATAAGGAGAAACATCTTTAAATAAGACCAGGTAGTGAATAATCTACTGTAATAATTCATGATTGGCCAAATAGTATAATGCTATATAATCTAGCATTATACTATTTCCACCAAGTATCAATTAATGGTTATTTATGTCACCAAGTACATCTCCACCACTATATAAACCCCTTAACCTCATTGGTTTTGACATCTTTGAATTTTCTCTCCATTTATCTGAGAATTTCCTTTTTTTCTTATTTTTTGTTTTAAGCATCCTAAATAGGTAAGGTACAAGTTTGTATATAGTAGTGAAAACTTGTAGAAAATGGGATTGAGTCCAGGTTAGGTTAAATTTTGGAGATAGTGTTGTCCTACTCTCTTGTACAAATGGGAGGCTCCGATTATCTTCAAGAAGTGTTTACGTGCCTCTTAGCCAAATTGATTTGATTAGAGGTAATTATTCTTTATTTGTTTCTTACAACGAAAATCAAAATTTGACTTCCATTTCCAACAAGTCCCTCCCCTCAAGGAGCTATTCTTGACTTTGTATTCTTAAGTGAGGATATATTTTTTTTATTATAAGGACATGGTATCCTCATTGATAGAAGACTAGACCATAATCAAGCTTGGCCTAATTCGTTCTTCCATCTATATTCGATAGGACTAATCCATGGTTGAACATCTTAAGTGAGGATAAGCTCTCTCTTATGTAGGATAATGAGATACATCTTTTAATAAGATTAGGTAGTGAATAGTCTACTATAATAATTCATGATTGGAAAAATAGTATAATGCTATATAATCCTAGATTTACTTTAACTTGCACAAACCTATGCTAATCACACACATGTATACACACACAATACTACTTGGATACATCTATACTAAAGTTTATGGTTATGCAGGACCCACTTGGAGATAATTTGGAAGTTGATTGTGGAGAGACCATTAGATCATTCTCTCATAAGTCAAGTCTTTTTAAAACTTTTAATATAGATATTATTAAGGAACATGCATCGTACAACACCGAATTGGTCCTCTTTGCAATATTCAACCAAACAGTCAAAGGGAAATATTTCCCATTACAACTAGCACAAAATCATTTTATGCTAAGTTTCTTTACTATTTGGCCTTGATGGCCCAATTGACTTTGAGTTACTTTCATCTAATCTAGAGAATTCTCTATGTATCGACAATATATTTTTTCTCTTCTCTGTGTTAATTTTAGATTAATTTTATATAAACAATCTTACCTAGTTCCATTGGATCCATTTTGCACAATTGTGTTTGTGAGTGATTTTTTGGATCTCCCACTCCTTAAGATATGGGTTACAATAAATGCTTTACTCTAAATTTCTTCTCTGGTAAGACTTTAGAATTCCTTTCGTCTTTTCTAATGAAGTTCTTGAATTTCGATTGTCATCTCCAATGAAGCTTCTTAGTTTTCGTTCGTATTCTTATTCCACCTTAACTTGAAAAGACATTGATATGGTGCTGACTAAGGAGCCTCCAACGATTAAGTTAGAACTTGTTAAAAATTATAGAGCAAAGAGAATAGAATGACAAACAAGTATTTTTGTGTAGCTTCTACCTTTGGATTTGAGTAGGAGAAGTCTCCTTATTTATAGATAAAACTCATTAAAGGAGGTAATAAACTCAGTTGTAACCCATTTTCCCATGTTGTCCAACATTTATGAAAATTAATGCCCATGATGCTTTGATGTAAATGAATACCCACTATTTATGGTTCTTGTAACTTATATGAGTGACCTTAAATGTGTAATCGTTTTAACTTGATGGCCACTCAGTTCTTGAGTTGACTCAGTTAAGCTATATAGTTGTGGTTCCTTCAAGCACCATATGTAATTTGTACTACTTGGGTAGCCTAGTATAAGACTTCATTTTTAGTTATTGTGTGGGTTTCTCCTTGGCCTGGTGGTTGAACCACCTAGTGTGAGAGGAACCATTCATTGGTGGGGCATGTCTGGCTAAACCATGTAGTATGATGGGGTACGTTTGGTCGAACCATGTAGAAGGAGTACATTGGCAGATCCATGTAGAAGGGGCACATTGGCCAAACTACGTAGCATAAAACATGTTAATATTGGGGTCGGCCTAGTTGGCTGAACCACATAGTATAGAGCACGTTGATTTGAAGGGTTGTCCTAGTTAGCCGAATAACATAGTGGGGAGCACATTTAGATGAGGGGTCGGTCAAAGGGGTCGAACCTCTAGTTGGTACATGATGAAAAGTCGGCCAAGAAGGTCAAACCTTCTTCAGGGAGAACATATTAAGGGGTCGACCTTGGGGACTGAATGTTATTGAGGGAATACATAAAGGGGTCGACACCTTGGGAGTTAAACCTTTTTGAGGGAACATGTAGAGGCATCGACCTTCGGGGTTGAACCACCTAAGACAGCAAGGGGGTTTGACCATATTGACTAAACCACCTGGAGGGCAGAAGAAAGGGGTTGGCCAAGTTAGTCGAACCACCTAGAGGGAGCGAGAGAAGGGTTGGTCAAGTTGTCCTAACCCCTAATAGGGGGAAAGAGAGGGGTCAATGAACCACCTAGAGGAAATGAGAGAGGGGTCGACCAAAGAGGCTGATCCGCCTACATTTTTTAGCCGAGTTTACCGGTTAAATTGAATTGAAACATATCTGATTGCCTTGATTTAATAATTTTTCTAGTCCATAGGAAGGGGTTATTCTTGGTTCCTACAATTTTCCCTCTTAGGACCTTGGATCTTGATGAGATCCAAGATTCTTAGAAAACTATCATTCTTTTAGATTAACAAATGGTTTAGTTTAACACTTTTGTTGACCTTTTCGAGTTGAGGATTGTCCCTACACAGTTCGTTTGAGATGAAGTATGAATCTTTGATTGTTGACTTTTCGTCAACCCCTTGAGTTGGGAGTTGTCTCAACGCAACTTGATTAATATAGAGCATTAACTCTTATTCGTAAACTTAGCATCATGTTGACTCTTCGAGTTGTGGGGTGCCCCCAATGCAACTAGTTAACAGTGGAATTTAAATTCTTGATCATAAATTAGGCTTTATGCTAATTTTTTGAGTTGGGAGCCGACAATTCCATGTAACTTGGTTTAGAGCGACAACTCTTAGTCGGTGACTTCATGCAACTTGATTTAGAGTGAAAGTTCTTTGTCATACTAACTCTTCGAGTTGGGAACATGTGACTCCATACAACTTGGTTTAGAGTGAGAACTCTTACTTGTAGACTCGAAGTCGGTGGCTCCATGCAACTCAGTTTAGAATGAGAGATCTTTGGTTTTTGGAGCATGGGCTCCTAAAATGTGGGCTCTTGAGTTTTTTTAGAATGTGGGTTCTTGAAGTTGAAGTTCATGCTTCTTTAGAATGTTGGCTCTTTTGATGGTGAAACGAGATTTTTTTTGAGATCAAGGGCTTTTGGATGGTGAAGTACTAGTTTTTTTTCTTTGAGGGCGTGAGTTAATTGATAATGAAGTACGAGATTCTTTTCTTCAAAAGAGAAAACTCTTTGAAGGAAAAATGATAACTTCTTTTGAGAGTGAAAGGTTTTTTTATAGTCGCGATGGCTTGGTGCCAAGATGGCTTTAGAACTATGACTCTTCAAGTTTATAGTTGATGTGACTTGGCCTCACGTTGATTTTCGAGTTATGGCTCTTCAATTTTATCATCGTGGTGACTTGTCGTCACATCAACTTGGCATCACGTTTAATTTAGAGTTATGACTCTTCGAGTTTATATTCGCGGTGAATTGGCGTCAAGTCGACTTTTAGAGCTGTGACTCTTTTAGTTTATAGTCGTGAGGATTTATCATCACATCAACTTTAGAGCTATGACTCTTCGAATTTATAGTCGTTGTTAATTAGCGTCACATCGGCTTTAGAGCTGTGGCTCTTTAAGTTTATAGTCATGGTGACTTAGTGTCACATCGACTTTAGAGCTGTGGCTCTTTAAGTTTATAGTCATGGTGACTTAGTGTCACATCGACTTTAGAGCTGTGGCTCTTCTAGTTTATAGTTGTAGTGACTTGGTGAGTTGTTGTCATGTCAACTTTATACCTATAGCTCTTCAGGTGTATAGTCACAGTGACTTAGCGTTACATCTACTTTAGAGCTATGGATCTTTGATTGAGATGCCAAGGTTTCATCATGAGCTAGGGATCGTAATTATAGGTTTGTTACTTTGCACTCTTCGAGTTAGGATAATTCCATGCAACTTGAATTTAAAGTCATAGACTTTCGTCATATTGATTGTTCGAGCTAAGTTGCCCCCGGGTTATTCTTCAACCTTTTTAGAAGTCTTCCTTCCTTAATATGGCTTGGGCTATAATTGTTATCTTAATGTTTTGATACTTAAAAGAGTGAAGAGTAAATATTAATTATCTATACTTACATGATTTATGATTACCTTGATTGTTGATGTTGCCCAACTTAAGTGTGATTGAGGATTCGATTCATTTTTGGCTTTTTAGATCCCGTTGATATGCTAAACATCAACTCATTGAAGACTGCCAATTTGGGGATGTTTAGATGGGAAATATTTCCAATCCTGAGATAATATCTTCATACTCTCCTTCATTGTTGGAGGCTTCAAGTTCCAAGCGGACTACATTATCTAATTCAACGACTTACTGTCAAGCATGTGGTATCATTGGATCATGCTTTTGGATGTACAAAGTGAAGTCAATGACCCTTAGTAAGGCTAACTTACTAACTTTAATCTTTTAAAAGAACATGGTTTACTTCAACATTGTTAAGTAACAAACTTGATAAAGAAATGTTTCCAATTCAAGGGAGTTTTTGTTATAAAAATGCAAAGAGTGTCAAATTTTGAAGTTTGCCTAAGAGATTTTTTTTCTTTTTTCATTAGGTTGCTTTCAATGACAAATGGTGTATTTCTAATATTGATGAAATGTATGGGGCTAACTACTAATAATTGATTTTCATTTTTCAAAAGTTCATTGGAGGCTATAGCCCCCACTGGTCCCTACTTAGCTTGCCCTTGGACACGACCCATTTAATAATCGTGTTAGATGGGTCAACACTATTGTGACCCAAAACAAATTAGATTTGACCCAAACCCACTAATTTCATGTCGTTTTTAAGTCATGCTAAAATTCTCATCCCTAGTTAAAAGGACTCTGTGAAAGTGCCTCGACACTTTCTACAAAATAATACAAGGTATCTAATAATATAATAGGGGATTTTCTAAGAAGGGGAGTCGCCACCTAGTTTTGTTCTAGGAACCAAAATAACTCTAAATGGATCTGGAATAGTCTATGGGTAAGACATATGGGCAAGAGGTTAGATTATAAGTTTCGAAAGGTATTAAGCATCGAACCCGCCCGATTGAAATAATCGATTTCTATCACAATCCAAAACTATCCTAAGGTCAAAAATCGAAGACAATGGTCCAATCGTTATCATTATTTTACATTGAATAAGTTAATCGAATCTCATGGCTATGATTTCCTAATTTCCTCATGCGAGGATGAAAAGAGTAATTTAAAAAATCTGATACCTTAAGATTCATATGTCAAATTATTAAAAGAATGAAATGTAATTAAAATGCCACATGCAAAAAATAATTCTCAAATTCACAAAAGTATCATCATATGCATGATTAATTTCTAGAGTGGTAAATATATCATTGCATGCAAATATTTATTTCCAAATTGACAAATACATTATCACATGTAAAACGCAATTTTCAACTTGGTAAATACATCATTGCATGTAACTTTATTTTCAAATCTATACAAGTATCACATGCATCAATAAATTCCCAAATCGATAAATACCACATGCATAAAGCTTCCAAATCGGTGAACCTGTCACATGCATAAAGTTTTCGAATCAGTGAACATATCATGCATAAAAATCAGTCAAGACTCTTTACATGCATAATCAATTTTCAAATAAGTTAAAATTCTATGCGCATAAATAGTTTTCGAGTTAGTAAATATCATAACATGCATAAATAATTTCAACTATGGTATATATATATATACATATATAAAATATATTTGATTAGAAGGGTATCTGGGCCAGCTTGCGCGCACCAACTATTCCCTCCTCCCCGAATAAGGCTTGCGAAACAGGATTTTAATCCTGCAGTCCGTGGCTACTGATATTAGTAGTCGGTGGGAATCAAACTTGAGACCACAGTATGTTTTAAGTAGTTTTTGTTTTTTATTATTTTATTTATTTATTTATTTTTTGTCATGAGGCTACAATATTTAAAACTCTCTTTGTGAGCTCAATACCACTAAGATAGTGAGTCGATTTGTTATTTCATATGGATTAGGGAATGGAATTCAATAATTGATTTGTTTGTGATATTTAATCAATTTGGTAATTATTTACACATGTTATGATATTTAACCTATTTGTAGATATCCTATGCTCATAAATAATTTTTGAATTAGTAAATACCATAACATGCATAAATAACTACCAAATCGGCTTAATATTAAAACATGCATAAATAATTACCAAATAGGTAATATAGCTTGACATGTACAAATTACTACAAATTAATTATCATAACATGCGTAAATAATTACCAAATTGATTAAATATCACAAACAAATCAATTATTGGATTCCATTCCCCAATCCACATGAAATAACAAATCAACTCACTATCTTAGCGGTATTGAGCTCATAATGAGAGTTTTAAATATTGTAGCCTCATGACAAAAATAAAATAAAAAAAGCAAAAACTACTTGAAACATAGGAATTAAAAAAATATATATACAAACCTGAAAATAGAACGAGTTGGGCAGTTGCTATGGATTCCTTCAGGGTTCTAAAACTAGTGAGACCGGGAGAGAGAGGTCGAGTGGTTGACAAAGAATCTGTGTTCATGAAAAAGATTATGGGTTTTGTTGCCCACATTAACAGTAGTAGTAGCAACTCCTTTCAATTCAAAATCTCCACTACCTTTGTGATGTGGCTAATGTCTTTGATGGTGGTTTGAACTAATTGAAAAATGATGCTCAAAGAAAGGGACGTAGGTAGAAAGGACAGGGAGAACTTAGAAGGGAGAGACAAAGAAAGATCAAGGGAGAGTGTCGAAGAGAGGGAAATTAATTCGTGATCTGTGACTTGAATGAATGGTGAGAAAAGATGTGGAGAAAGAGATTGCGAGGCTCAAAAAGAAGTTTTTACTGTTAAATGGGGGTGATGAGGGTGTGAAGGTCAATATGGAGGGAGCGAGAGTGAGGTGAAAAGAATTGTAGGACTGAGAGAATAGTGAGGTGAGATGGAGAGGGACTAAGAGATGGAACTTGACCAAAACTGAGAGAGAAGTGAATATAAGGGTGGAAGGATTGTTGTGTCTGCTGTGAGGTGTAAGTAATGTCTAGGGAAGAAGGTGAGGTATAAAGCTATGTTAATGGAGAGAATGGTGGTTGTTGATGTGGTTGAGAAGAAAAAAAAGGTTGAGGGAAAGTGACTGTGGGAGAAAGATGAAGAGAAAGGTGGTTGAAGAGGAGCTTAGTGTCATGTGAAACGTAAAGAGGAGAGAGTTGAAGGAGTATAAGGTTGTGGGTTGTGCACTCAAGAAGAGGGCTGGAGAGGGAGCGAGAAGGGCAAATAAAGAATGTGTGAGGCCGTCGGTGCTGTTGGTTGAGGCTACTTGAAGAAGAAGAAGAATGTTATCTTCCCTCATCTCTTCTTCTTTCCAAAAAATCTTTCTTGTTCAGTTTGTTTGCCTTTGTAGCGTGTGAGAGGAGAAAAATCCTAATTTTTTTTCTTTTGAGAGGAAACGAGCCTTTTATAATTTTTTGTTTCCAATTTCTGCTTCCATATTTCTTTCTTTGTTTTTTTTATATTAATTTCTCTTTGGCCAAACCAAAAAAAAAATCGAAAATTCCCTAATTTCTTCTTGTTTCCATTTTTTTGTAATGCCACATGGTTGTGTGGGAGGTGTGAATCTATATTTCTCACATATAATTAGTTTGGTTTGTGATTGATGATTGGTTTAAATTTTTACCAATTGGCTTGATTTTTGAGAATGCTTTTGGTTTGTTACATCTTAGTTAAAGATCTAATCGATGGATCAATTGGCGATTTAGTAAACGGTTGAAAAGTGATTGGAGGACTTGATTTTCATAATTATGATTGGTCAAGATCGATTATTTAATTAAAATTCACGATCGATTGGTTGTATTTTGATTATATGGAATTGAAATGAATTTTATTTGTTGTAGTCCGATTGATTTATTGGTTTATTTGATTGGTGATTAAGGTTCTCAAGCTTTAATTAAGGTTATGATTAAAATTGTGATGTTCAAATTTTTGGATTGAGGTTTTAATTTTTTATTTAAATTTTGTCATTTTATGCGATGAGAGATGTCATTCCATGCAATGGAAATCATCATTTTATGTGATCGATTAATGTCTTTTTACGTGACGGAAATCGTCATCTTACGTGCAAAATCTCGTCATTTTATGTGAAAATTTTCAGTTTTTCTAAACATGTGAAATCTAGATTTTCTCGATGTGCGTGAATATTTTTGAAATTTTATTTTTAGTCATATTTTCTTAGGAATTGAAGTCTCTAGGTAAAAGTCAAATATTAAGGGGTATTTTGATCATTTTTTGTAAAATTATCTATTTTCATCAATTTTAGTCTTGTTAGACTCGAAATGATATTTTGAGCACAACAATATTTTTGAGACATTTTAGAGGTGTGGGACCCACTAGAGATATTCCCATCGTTTTATCAATTTTTGTGAATTTCATCGTGCAACTTCTTTGTATCCCAATATGATTATTTATAAGTCTCGAAATCTTACTTTTCTAGCATTGCGAAGTCTTTAAGTTATCGAAATGTATGGCGAACCTATGCGTATATACTTACTAAATTGAATGTAGAGTATAGCAATTCTAAGAGTACATAATTTCTACGTTGAGCATGTCAAGGAAGAGAGATGAAATCATGAGGAAAGAAGTAGAAGAAATTATAAAAAATTTGAAGAGGACTTCTCACAAGCTTTCGACTTTTCGTATATTCTGCACTCATCATTAGGAATCCACAACAATCGGGTAATAAATTGTTGAATCAGGCAGACACAAAAATGGGGTGTCTACACTTTGACCCAAAAGAAAAATGTTGAATGCAGTGAATTACACATGAATGAAACAATAAGGTAATTGATATGCAGGGTAAATGATGTAGAGGCAAATCCATTTTCACCATTTGAACAAATCGTGGAAAATCATGCAGAAAAGTTGATTAATTTTCTTTTTAGATTTTAAATATTATTTTATCATTTAATATATAAAATGCATCTTTTAAATTAAAAAATAAAATTTAAAAAATGCTAAGAATAAAATTAGTTGGTGATTTTAAATGATGTGCTCATTCATATATTAAATTATTTAAATGATTTTTTATTTAGATTTGCTACCTAAATTAAAAAATCATTTAAAAAATACTAAAAATAAATTACATTTAAAAAAAAAAAAGAGCTACTATTTAAGCCCAACTTTTAATCACGACATCCTAATTTCTTAAATTATTTATGACACACCAGTTAAAGATTAAAAATACACTTCAAACATTACAAAGGTTTGACTCAAATTATAATCTCAACGTTACATAACATTATAACATTCATTTAAACAATTTCAGTAATTGTTTATAATTATGACTAGGCTAATATAAAATCATAAATATTGTAGCTATGTGACTCTTGTACGGATAAAATATTGGACTATCTGAGATCTAGATAAGTAATTCGATTAGAGATCGGGGAAGGTGTTAGTTACCCCTCCCTCTCCAGCTTAAGTGGAAATCTTTAAAGACATGATCATTTTAAAAAAATATAATAAAAAAAAGAAAATTAGGAAAGCGATGGCTTTGTGCCCTTACACGTAGGAGACTTTTAATGTCGACTTAAACTGAGAGAGTCATCTCATCGAGAAAAAAGATTCTATCATGTTTTTGCCTCAGACACCTAATTTTGGAAAAGTATGGGCTTTATGATTATGCACACATTCTCATGGAACAAGAAGGGCCCAACTATCGATAGTTTCAAAATGTTTTTTGTAGTATGTGCACAAAGTATTGGAGGTTTAAAATGATTTTATTTTGAAGATAACTACAAGCCTTATACTTTTGATCGAACCGAAATCCGATTTACCGAAGATAGGGGAGGATGAACATTACATCTTAGGGGTTTTCTAAAATTAAAATTAAAGAAGTGAGGAAGAGAGATGGAGAGGGGAGAAGGGGGTACAATACTTCTAATTCTAACCCACATTGAGACCTTAATTTCTTCTTTCCTTCTTCAATTTTTTTTTAAGTCCTTAATGGAATTGTATGATTCCTTTTTAGAGAGGAGAAAATGAGTGAGAGACAGAAAGAGAGTTGAATGGGATTGATGAGAGTTTTTAGACCTCTTAGGGGGATTTTTTTGCATGAGATTTTTTAGAAGGAGATGGCTTTTTTTGTTTAAAAAAAAAAAAAAAAGATTTTGATGATGATTTTTGAGGTAAGAAATATCAAAGTAAAAGGTTAAGGGAAAATGACATGAGATTTAGGCATGGGATGTTTGTTATTCTGATGTTGGAGGGGGGAGGAAGGTAACATGGTAAAAGGTGGTAGATGGGATAATTTTTACCCAAACCCATGGATAAAATTTAATTGGATTGGTTAAACAACTCATTCTTATGTTGAGTGTTGGTTAAGGCTGAGAAGTGTGGGTGTATGGTTAAGATAATGATTTTTGTAAGGGGTTAAGTGGTTAGATTTTGGAAGGGTGAAGGGTATAGTCACTACGTCAAAACAATAACGTCACTGTAGCGGTAAATTCGGCGGCCCTAAGCCGTCGTTTATATTTCGTCGGTCCAAAGCCCACGTTTAGGCCCACTAAACAATTCGACAGGCCTAGCCCACCGAAATTTTCTATCGTTTTAACAGCCCACCCATCTAACTCTCCCTCACTCATTCTGTTTTTATGTTTTTCATCAACTCTGTAAGACTATAAGTCTCTCCTTCAGACTCTCCCTGTAAGTCTCTCTCGCTTGATCTCTCGAACTCTCCTTTCTGTCTCTCTCGATCTCTCAAACTCTCCTTTTTAAGTCTCTCTCGAACTCCTGTCTCTCTGTCTCTCTCGATCTCTTGAACTCTCCTCTTTAAGTCTCTCTCGATCTCTCGAACTCTTGATCAATCAATTTATAAAGTTGCTGATTGTTTTCTTCGACTTAAGCTTAAATCCTCTCGATCTCGTCATCATCTGCGCCTTCCAAGAACTGAAGCTCAAATCGAAGAATTTAAGCTCAAATCCTTGATCTTCTCTTCTCAACCATTTGATTGGTTTAGATCCAGTAAGTATTGTTTCACATTTATAAACACTTGTTGTAGAAATTGTTAAATTCTTTATCAAATTTTAAATTATTATGATTTTTCATCAATTTTCCCTTGTTTTTAGGGCTTTTTTTAACAGTTCGATTGATTTTGTTTAATTTTTCTCAACATTTGCTATAGAAATTGTTAAATTCTCTCCATTTTACATGATTAGTCTGTCGTCTAGCTTCTCTTCAATTTTAATTTTGATTTTTCTTACTTTGATGTAATCTGTTGTTGAAAGTTGTGATTCTAATTGTGAGCTTGAATGCATTCTTAATTGAAATGCGTGATGACTATTTCTATTAATTCTTGTTGCAGCTTTGAGATCTTAATTATAACTTATTTTCTTAATGCTTGTAGAAATTCTCCTGTAATTAGTTGTACAAATTTTAATTTTTAGCTATATATCTCTTAGCTTGCTTAGAAAAAAGAAACACCTTTAAAAGTCTGTGCAATGGCTTTATGGTGTAGATTTTTTTTTTAATTGGTAGAAAAAAAAATGTATTGATAAAAGGCCAAAAGACTAGAGTAGAAGGAGAGAGGGATCCTCACAAAGTCCTAACATAGTGAGAAGAACAATTGCTAATTGAGGCTTCCCATATAGTCACAAAATCAAAAACGTGAACCGTTGAATTTATACTAGATCAAAATCCACTTATATAATAAGGCCTTGTTTCTTTAGGACAACCATTTTAAGATTACTTGGTTTTATGTCATAGAGTATTAGCCTATTATGGAATGAATGAAACAAACACGAGGATGTTGAAATGGAAAGACTAAGGAGGACTAAAATTGAAATGTCAATATTTAAAAAGTGAAAACAAGCCTGATGAGAACCCACTTCAAATTCTGCATTTTGGGAGGTGGTGGTGGGTTTTGATTTGTTTTGAATTGGAGTTGGGACTTTGAGGTGAAAGTATTTAACAAGGAAGAAACAAAAAAGCTAAAATACCAGCATATGTGGGCTTGTTTCTTGACTTTGGGTGAAAGATTCATAATGACAAAGAGTATTAGAAGAACGAAAAAGAATGCAATATGGATTTTATTTTTTGTTGACCTCCCTCATAATATGAGTTGGACTGGACCTGTGTTGGTAGCAAAAGAGAGGATATTTGGGCATGGATGGATCTCGTTTGACTAGGATCATTTACCGAGTTGGTCAAGGGATTAACCAACATTAGAACCAAAATGGTCCATGAACATTTGGCAATCCTCAAGTGTATACTTGTGGACAATAGTCAACTTTACAATCCCAAATTCAAGATCCAAACATGCACTTAAGGCCCTGATGGAGGATGTGGGGAAACCCATGAACCACATACACGACGTGACGGTGACTTTGGATTGTTGACGCCTACCTAATTGGAGCTTATCCTTCGTGAGTGAGATTTTGGAGGACATTTTAGAGTCCTCATGAAACCACATATTTCCATTGGTCCACCTGTACGTGTAGTGGAAGGAATCCTAGAGTGACATGAGAATGGTATTTTTATAATTATGAAATGTCTTTCAATAATTTGTGGTCTCATTCTGTCAAAAAAATGTCGGTCTCCAAATCACACTCATCTTCCACGCATTTAATCTTATCTCAAATTGCTGTCTATATAAATAAATATGGTAATATCACGAGTAGGAATAGTTTTTAAATCATCTCAAGTCGAATTATGAAGTTTTCCTTCCTTTGCATGGCAAGTGAGATACAAGTTAGCAAGTAGTGGGTGAAAGGTGGGTTTTGAACCTTTGTCATGGTAGCCACACACAGGTATCATTGTTATTTAGATGCCAAGTATTTTTTGTTTCTACTTCCTGTTTTCTTTAGAGAAATCACTTGAGCACTTCAAATTTAAAACAATACCAGTGTTCATTTTCATAATGGTTAACATGGAGTGCAAGATAATCATGGTCTTCTGATGGTTAGTATGGTCATTTTCAATTTCTCTCTCTTATACTAGCAGCATAGTGTTGCTTATGAGAAGCATTGGTTGAACTGTGAAGTAAGCTTCACTTAGCTCAATCAGCTGGCATTCTGCTCCACAGCCATGAGTTTGCATGTTTCTTTCCTTGCTATTACAATTGGACTGAAACCCAACCTTTCTAAGCTAATGGGTGCTGGATCAATTTCATCTCCTACGTGTTGAATTTTTCTTGGAACTAGACTACTAACATGCCAAAGCCTAGCCGATGCTACTGTTGTTTGAATCATGAGAGAAACATTGATCTAAGTTTTTTCCTTGTAAGGAGAGTTTAAGGACCTATTTAGCTGCAGCTTTTAATGCTTTGTAATCCGTTTTAACATGTAAAATGTGCTATAATGATAATAATGGAGATGCTTCAAGTTGGTAAAGTCTATGAATGGTAATAACACGAACCTGCGTTCAAGGTCACCCATTTGCCTACCAAAAAAATTAGAATGGATCTTGAGAGTGTTTGGCTCCCATGCTTTTCTCAATCTTGCGGTTGTGACTTATAACTAGTTAATTAAAAAGACCCAAGACAGGGCCTGACCAAACTCACAATTCTTCCCATCTTATCCAAAAGCCTTTCAACTAACAATGATGATGATGATGTCAAAGAGACGAGTGGGACTCTCTATTTTCATTATATTAAGGTGTACAAAATGTACTTAGTTTAAATTAAAGATAACCTTAAATCTCTTCCCTAGTTGTTGTCCTAGAAATTTCTCTCAAGACACTTAAATCTCAACTTTTTCCATCTAATCCCCTAAAATCCATGGATGCAACTTTCCAAAACTATCCACGATTACTTATACCTAATTTTTATATTGTCCTTGATACGATTAGAACTCTAAAATCCGTAGAATTTATCACAATCCAGTGACTTTAGTTATCGTGTTGTTTTTGCATGATATTATGTGTTTTAAAAGGGTTGCAATTCATTCATATATGTGGATACACATATCATGTGAAGGAGTTATACTAAAATAATCATAAATATAGTTGAAATGAAAACATATTTGACATACACAATACCTTAAAATAAAATCTGAGGTTCTGTTAGAGGTGCTGAATGTGACAGGATTTCCTAGAGGTTCTGTTTTTCATGAGTCATTCAAGTACCCAAATGAACATGGTGGAACAATACAACCCACGATGAACTACTAACAATAATTCGGTTTTGATTAGGCACTTTATCTATCATTTAGCCTCAGTATAATGCAGAACATATTCGCAAGATAATTCTTATACAATATCTTTCCCCCCTTCAATTGCTGGTTTTTGTTGGTAGTCTTACTTGCAATAATTGCGGTTTTGGAATCTGATGTTACAGTTGTCTGTAATTAAACTTTATTTTTCCGATTCCTTAGTATTTTTCTAAAGCATAGTTTCAGAGCTGTAATACCTATTAAATTTGTTAATAAACACAATGATATTGACAAGTTTTTCAGTGAAACATAAATCCGTTACCCTCAAACATTCAGCAATAACCTATGTTCTGAAATTCATTAATAGTGAAAGTAGTACATTAGTGTTCTCATGCAGGTACTTCTTATGGTTCAAATCTTTGTTCTATTTTGGGATCTTTGATGGGGCTTTATCTGAAATAGAAAATGCAAGTGATAAGAATTTGATTTTAGTTGATTTGGTTCTTCAAGTATGTCCGAATTAAAAAATAGTTCTGATATGGGTTGATGTCCATCTGAGTTGGATATGGATCCATTCCTATATCCGCTTAGATCAGACTGATATATCATTATGTAAGTTATATTTTTATATTTTTAAGATATATTTCTTCAATCAACAGTGTTGGTGCAGTGGCCCTTCCCTCTAAAAAGGGAGAGGTGAAATGGTTTAAGCCCTATAGTTTTAGGGGAACTTTGGTTCCGATTGAGGCTATAATGAAATATTGACCCTGAAACATTTTGGTTTTGAAAAGAGCCAGTCTTGTTCTGCAATCCTCCTCCAGGTGTGTTTCAACTTTCAATAGAAAGTTTATTCCTAGGCTTTGCCACCATCGTCGGTCCTGCTCTCACTGGGCCTCATCTGTTGATTCTATGGATGTGGATGGTATTAAGAGTCTTGGAGACAATAGAAGCTAGGGGTGCAACTTGGTTCGGTTTAGACCAAAATCAGAACCGAACCGACCAAGGTCGGTTCCATTATATGAGAACCAGAATCGAACCGATTTGATCTGAAACCGAACCGAACCAAACCGAAACCAATCCAAACCGACCTTAATTCGGTTTGGTTCGGTTCGGTTTCATGGTTTCAAAAAAAAAAAAAAAATTTACACAAATTCATCAATGAAATTATGAAAATACATACCTTCTTTAGCAATGGTAGATGGAGAGAACAACTTTGATCAGAAATCACCATTACCATTTGAAGTGTTTTTGTCCGCCTATTTAATTAAATAAATAGAAGCAAGAAAATTAATATATCTATTTGTGATTGTGATTTGAAACAAGAAAAAAAGCCAAAACGAGGAGGGTGAGAGAAGAGGGTTTGTTATTTGGGATACCTTGAGAAGCGAAATAAGGAGATCTGCCATCTCCAAATTGGTTTTATGTTTTAGGGAGATTGTGTTTCTTGCACAAAGCCTGAAGAGATTTCCTCTTCATTGTGTGAAATTCCATCACTGAAACTCAGATCTAATGAAGATTTCTTCAGAAACAGTATGAGAAATAATAAATGGAAAAATCAGAAAAAAAAAAAAACACAAAAAAGAGAGGGTTTGAAGTATTCCCCTGCATTGAGAGAGAGAGAGAGAGAGAGAGAGAGAGAGAGAGATGGAGAGATGACTGACCGTCGTAATTGAGAGGCAGTCAGCAGCCGCTAGCCACTTGCCGCACGCCTTGCAACTTGCTAGAGAGAGAGAGAGAGAGAAGGAAGACCCGCAGCCGCACGCCACACGCCAACAGTCGCGAGAGAGAGAGAGAGAGAGAGGGGATGACCCCGGCCGCCGGAGTTGAGAAGCAGCCAGCAATCCCATAGCCTCACCTGCAAGAGGCGAGAGATGATAGAGAGCGAGAGAGCAGAGTTAGGGTTTTTTTAAATAAAAAAAACTTATATTTTATTAAAAATAATGATTGGTTCGATTTTCGATTTGGTTCGATTTTTTATTAAGTATGAACCGAGAACCGAACCGAACTCATCGGTTTTTCATTTTTTAAATCTGAAACCGAACCGTATTTAATCTAAACCGAACCAAACCAATCCAAAATACATGATTTGATTCGGTTCTCGGTTTGAACCGAATTAACTTGCACCCCTAATAGAAGCTCATTGTGGGTATCATTTCCTGTTGAGGAAAAACTAGAGTACTTGACTCTAAATGCACAAATATTGGATATAAACAAGTAAACAATTTACTTGTACTATACCCTCAATAAAGATATCACTCACAAGTTGAAGAAGAAAATAACACTCTATTAAGAAAAACACACTTTTACAAACACTCACACTTTTTACAACCTCTCAAGACTTCTTACTCACAACTTATTTCTCACAACTTGTTTCTTACTACTTGATTACAAAATGAGAGGACTCACCCCTATTTATACTAGTGGCACCTCCTTAACTAATGGTTAGGATTGTGCCAACACATTCTTAATCTAGTGGTTACAATTTTGTCATCTAGAACTTTCTAAAAATATCTATTAGTCTAGAGTTTTCTACCAAAATATCTATAATTCTAGAATCTTCTATTTTTCTCTTATCTAAAAACATCTAGAGTTTTCTCTAGGAGATTCTAGAAATTGGGCTATAAATAACATTGGGCTTGGACAATAAATGTGGGCTTTTCTCAATTGGGCTGGTGTTGAATTTTAACACTCCCCCTCAACACCAGCTCTTACTCTTTGCACCATGTTGAGTTGACGACGAAAGTTTTCAAACTTGCCAGTACTCAATCCTTTTGTGAGCAAGTCTGCAACTTGATCATCTGTTTTGATTTGTCTCATTTCTATATCTTCTTGAAGAACCTTTTCTCTAACAAAATGATAATGCACTTCCACATGTTTAGTTCTTGCATGAAAAACTGGATTCTCTGCCAAACGAATTGCTGACTGGTTATCACAGTATAATGGAACCGCATAATTTATTGATTGATGTAGATCGTTCATCAGCTGTATCAGCCACATACTCTCTTGAGCTGCTGTTGCTGCTGCTCGATATTCTGCTTCTGTTGTTGATAAAGACACAGTCGGTTGTCTCTTGCTACACCAAGAAATCACTCCCGATCCAAGAGTAAACATATACCCAGTAGTTGATCGGCGAGTGTCGTGATCTCCTGCATAGTCAGCATCACAGTAGCCAACTAGCTTGCAATCTTCGCCTTTCTTGTACAAAAGACCATAGTCAATTGTACCCTTCACGTATCTTAGTATTCGTCGGACTGCTTCCAAATGTGGCTTCTTTGGATTTTGCATGTACCGACTCATCACACCAACTGCATAAGAAATGTCAGGTCGAGTCAAAGTCAAGTAGATAAGACTACCTACCAGTTGTCGATACATCGTTGCATCTTTCAAGTCTTTTCCTTCATGTGCACACAGCTTAGCATTTGGTTCCATTGGTGTTGAGATTGGTTTGCTTTCGAGCATTCCGAACTTCTTCAATAAATCTCTAGAATATTTTTGCTGGCAGAGAAATATTCCTTCTTGTGTACGATCAACTTCTAAACCAAGGAAGTGCTTGAGTTGTCCAAGTTCTTTCATCTGGAAACGAACAGATAGATTCTCCTTTGTTCGAAGGATTTCTGCCTCATCATCACCCGTTATGATTAAATCATCCACGTACACAAGCACGATAGCTAACTTTCCTCCATTAGCTTTAACAAACAAACTGGAATCTGCAGGTGTTACTGAATAGCCACCTTGAGTAAGAAATTCAGAAATCTTACCGTACCACGCCCTTGGTGCTTGTTTTAATCCGTAGAGTGCCTTTCGCAGCTTACACACATACTCAGGATGATCTTGGTTCTGAAAACCTGTTGGCTGGATCATATAGATCTCTCGATCTAACTCCCCGTGTAGAAAGGCATTCTTCACATCCATCTGCCACAGGTTCCAATCTTTGGTGGCTGCAAGTGCTAGTAGGACTCGTACAGTTGTAAGTTTCGCCACCGGACTAAATGTTTCATCATAGTCTAGCCCATATTGTTGAGAAAACCCTCGAGCCACCAGTCTAGCCTTATACCTCTCAATTGATCCATTTGGACGACGCTTTATCTTGTAAACCCATTTGCAGGATATGGGTTTCACATCTTTTGGCTTTGGCACCAGATCCCAGGTCTGATTTTGCTTTAACGCTGTGACTTCTTCTTCCATAGCTTTGATCCACTCAGAGTTTTGTGATGCTTCTTCAAATGTCTCGGGTTCTTTAGCAGTTGCTTCTTCAGCTATGGCTGCATTGGCATATTTGGGATTTGGTTTGCGAATTCTGTTTGACCTTCTCAGTTGTGATTGTGGAGTTGATACTTCCGTTTCTTCATGATGATCTTCTTGTTGATACACACCAGTTTCCCAAGGATTCTGGGCCATCTCTTGATCACCATCACTGTCATGCAGATCTCCAGCCTCATCTGAACTTGGTTGAATGTTGACAGTGTGCTCCTCCATCTTTTGTTGTAGTTTGTCTTCGAATTCTCTTGAGTCTGGCAACACCTCTTTTCCTGAGGACCACCAAGAAGATGCTTCGTCGAATACCACATCTCGCGATGTATAACACCTTCCAGTTGTAGGATCACAACATCTCCACCCCTTTCTCTGATTATCGTATCCAACAAAGATACATCTGACTGCTTTCTTATCGAACTTGCTACGTAAATGATCAGGAACAAATACATAGCATACACATCCGAATACTCGAAAGTAGCTAACTGTAGGCTTTATGTCCCACAGTTTCTCAAAGGGTGAAACAAACTCTAACCTTGGTTGAGGAAGTTTGTTGATCACATGGGCTGCTGTTCTCATAGCTTCGGCCCAAAATCTTCCAGGTACATTCTTTGCATGTAGCATACTCCGACAAGTTTCTGCAAGATGTCGATTCTTTCTTTCTGCTACACCATTCTTGTTGTGGTGTATTGGCACATGTATACTGACGACGTATTTTGCATTCTCGTAGGTATAGAGAGAACTCGTCCGAGCTATATTCTCCTCCGTTGTCTGTGCGCAAGCAACGGATCTTCTTTCCTACTTCTCCTTCAACTATCTCTTTGAACTCTTTAAACTTTGAAAAGGTTTCAGATTTTTCTTTCATAAAGAAAACCCACACATACCTAGAGAAGTCATCAATGAATGTTACCATGTACCGCATTCCGCCGATTGATGGTTGCTTGACTGGCCCGAACACATCAGAGTGAACTAACTCTAATGGTTCCTTTGCTTTAAACTTCGATTTCTCGTATGGCAATTGATGTGCTTTTCCATACTGGCATCTCGCACAGACCGTGTCTATTCTCACGTCAAGCTGAGGAAGTCCCTTAAGCATCGACTTCTTTACCATCACACTTAACTTGGAATAGCTAACATGACTCAACCGCATGTGCCACAAATCTGCTGTCTCATTCCTTCTTGTCTTGTCTACATATGCAGACTCTGCTGACATTACGTAAACTGACTCCAATCGTCGTCCCTCCATCGTTGGCTTTTCTGAGATTTTGATGTCACGATATACCTTCACATCTTGGGGACCGAACAAGACATAGTAGCCTGATGATGTTAGTTGAGCCACGGATAACAAATTTTTCTTCATTCCTGGAACATGGTAGACATCTTGAAGTGGCACCTGGTTAGAATTATAACGAGGTGTGACTATCGTCTTACCGATGTGAGCTATCGGTAACCTTGAGTTGTCAGCCGTCACCACCACACGACTTCCCTTGTACTCAGACAAGTTTTGCAACTTCTGTCTATCACCTGTCATGTGATTTGAGCACCCCGAGTCTACGATCCAGTCATTCTCGTAGTCAATCCGTTCAGATGTAGCTGTAAGAGCTACTTCTTCTTCTTCCTTTACAAACGATGCTTCAGCATCCCATTCATCTTCAATTTTCTCTTTAGAACTGGAAGTAGCAGCATTACTTTCAGCATGCTTTTTCTTAGACCAGCAGTCTTTCGCCATGTGGCCCTTCTTCCCGCAATTGTAGCAATCGCCTTCGAACCTTCTACTATTACCGTGATTCTTTGAAGCTCCCCCTGGACGAGAGCCTCCCTCTCTTTGATGACCTCTTATCTTGTCACCATTCGTTTTAGATCCACCTCTGACGTACTGCTTGAAGCTACCTTTACTTTTGCTTGTGTAAAGTGCTTCTTCCTTATCCTTCAACGAGACTCCTCCCATTTGCTTAGCCAAAGCTTCTTGACCAACAAGCAAATTTTCGAACTCAACAAGTGATGGTTGTGTCGGCCATCCTTGTACTGCAGCAACAAAGCCTCGGTATTCGGGTCGCAAACCATGGATAATTATTCTTTTTATCCTGGTTTCTCCAATAGCAGCATTCGGATCTAACTCTGAAATTTCACGGCATATTGACTTCACCTTATGAAAGTATTGGGCGATCGTCATATCACGTTGCGCCATTGATAGCAGCTCGTTCTCGAGAAGTTGTAACTTTATATCGTTCTTCTTTGAAAAGAGTGTAGCGAAGGTATCCCATGCTTCTTTCGGTGTTTTGGCATCTCGAATGTGCTCTAACATTTCTTCTTCAATTGTAGTCTTTAAAGCAAACATCGCCTTGCCTGCTTTAATCTTCCATTTTCTCAAGATGCCATTGGCATCTTCTGTTGTCGGTTGTGTAACTTCACTACCACCGACAATCTCCCAAAGGTCTTGACCTTGTAGGTAAGACTCCATGCATGTTGCCCACGTGTTGTAGTTTTGGTTGTTGAGCTTCTTGATTCCTCCAACTACTTGAAGGTCACCCATCGTGCCGACAGAGCTTCGACTAAACGGAACAAACTTGACTAACGATCTTGTAGAGTAGTAAACTCCTCACGACTCAAGATAGCTCCACCAAAATCGATCCTTGGCAACCTCGCTCTGATACCAATTGTTGAGGAAAAACTAGAGTACTTGACTCTAAATGCACAAATATTGGATATAAACAAGTAAACAATTTACTTGTACTATACCCTCAATAAAGATATCACTCACAAGTTGAAGAAGAAAATAACACTCTATTAAGAAAAATACACTTTTACAAACACTCACACTTTTTACAACCTCTCAAGACCTCTTACTCACAACTTGTTTCTTACTACTTGATTACAAAATGAGAGGATTCACCCCTATTTATACTAGTGGCACCTCCTTAACTAATGGTTAGGATTGTGTCAACACATTCTTAATCTAGTGGTTACAATTTTATCATCTAGAACTTTCTAAAAATATCTATTAGTCTAGAGTTTTCTACCAAAATATCTATAATTCTAGAATCTTCTATTTTTCTTTTATCTAAAAACATCTAGAGTTTTCTCTAGAAGATTCTAGAAATTGGGCTCTAAATAACCATTGGGCTTGGGCAATAAATGTGGGCTTTTCCAATTTGGGCTGGTGTTGAATTTTAACATTTCCCATGGAGCCTCTCAAATTTTATTCCTTTATATGGAGGGCAAGTTGATAGGCTTTCTACATGTTGGTCTGATAGGGTTTCTACTTGTTGGTCTGGTCAAGAGCCTATTTTTTTTTTCCTGAATGTATTATAACTTCTGGATCCCCCCTTTTTTCTTTGCTTTTTGGTTCAAAGTTTTGTTGATCTATTAGCTTATGGGCATTGGGTCAGTTATATTGAATATATTCATGATTAACTTGGGTATGCCATTAGGTGCTCCGTAAACTTTCATCTCAAGCTTTGTATGCACTGCTCACCTCGGATGAACTATGGACTCCCAATGAAGAGAAATGGTAAGGAACATTATAACTACATCTAAATTGGATTTCATGCAACTTCAATGGCTACTGCTGGGAGCCGATTGGGTGTTAATGAATGTGAACATATATTGTGATGATAGGAGTAACACCGAAATCAGTTTTGGAGTTAATGAATGTGAAGGATCTAACACCGAAGTCAGTTTTGGAGTTAATGAATGTGGACATATATTGTGATGATAGAACAATAAAGAGCACTGACAAAGGAGCAAGTATTTGGATTTTTCTCTTCATAAGAACCCATAATTTTTTTTTTCTTTTTGGTTCAAAGTTTTGTTGATCTAAAGGTGACAGATCTTTCTCTAGTGTTACCAACTACACAAATTGGTTGAGTTTTGTACTAATGATTTTTGGTGGCCAGGCAGGATATATGCAATGGAATGTGGACCAAATACCAGATTGGTCACTTTTAAACACTGCTGGCTGGAAATTTATAGTTTCTCAACTTTACAAGAAGTGTCCAAATGATGACATGAAGCTCAATTATTAGGATTTCGTTAGATAAGATTATTGCTACCATATACTCTTACATGACAGTTGCTGTTTTGGATGCCAATGAAATAATACCAGTTGCATGCATCTCTATGGTAAGCTTGATAGTAAGATGTGTGCCTTGTAGTTTCTGTTTCATTTTTAATGTATTTTTGCTTATTAACTATTTTTTTAGCTGAGGAGAAATTACGAGATGCAATGCAAGAGCTTGAAGTAGTTAAAGCATCAGAAATAATAGCTTTTGAAAACTTGAAGACTCTTACTGAGAAAACAATGAAGTCTAGAGCTTCAACATTTCAGCATAATTCCTTTATAACTATAACGAATTTCGAGTACAAGTACTTGAGTGTGTGTGGAAGGGTCGAAGAAATTGCAGATATGAAGATCACTGCTGCCCAAGCATGGATTGAAGCACTAAAGGCTGGTGAGAAGGAGATATTAATGAAGACTGAATTAGCTCATAAAAAGATGAGAGAGCGAAAAGTGGTAGAAGAGAAGCAATTGCCAGCAAAATTGGTAGTTGAGGGTGAAGTACGAAAGTTGAGACAACATACTGAAGGTTCGAATTTGCAGATTGATGTGGGATTTGTAAGATCTATGAGAATCATTTCCCAAAAGTTGTATGTAAGAGAAATAATTGAGTATGTTAATCATCTCTTTTTCCTGTTCAATAACCTATAGCATCTGTTGTTTGTTCTTCTCCCAAGTTTTTTAAGATTTGTATATTGGGTGAATATATTAAACACCATTTTTTTTTTCTCTTAGTTGCAATGTTTTCTTTTCTTTTGTTTCTCTTATTAATTTGTTTTAGTCCCACGTTGAAAAGGAAGAGTTGGAAACCGACTTATAGACTGAAGTTGTTACATGATTAATTCCCAGATTCGACGGTCTCTAACCGTCGAAAATATGTTATTCGACGGCCTATAGCCGTCGAATAAAGGATTAAATTCAAGATTCGACAGTCTTTAACCATCAAAAATATGTTATTCGACGGCCTATAGCTGTTGAATTCATAAAAATTCTATGGTTTTCAACCATTGAATTTTATTTTCGACAAGGCCCAATTCGACAGTCGGGACTGTCGAATTGATCCATAATTCGACGGTTTTGGGCCGTCAATATTTGGGTATTTTCACATAGTGAGTGACATGCATTCCAACGTGGTAGACATGTGTAGATTTATGGTTGGTTAGGTGAGGGAATGCTTATAAGGAATTTTTTTAATGAAATGATGAAGGTAGGTTATAACATGTGGTGTAGGTTGTTAGATTTTGGGAATGATGATGATGTTAAGTAAAATGAATTTGGGAGGTGGGTTGTGGTGGTGACAAATGTCCACCTTGGTGATCATGTGTTGTGTGGTTCTTAAGAAAATGTTTATAGATATGGATATAGACATGGATTTTGATTTGGTCTTGAGTAGGTGTTTGATTAGGATGGACTTTTGCATGTTGGACTTAGGACTTAATTAGTGATGATTTATGTGAGAAATTGTTGTAGAATTAGCTAAAATCTAGGGTTAGGGTTAGGCTTAAGATGGGGTTTACATGGGGTTTTGGGTGATTAGAGATCGGTGGGCTGTAGTTGGGCTTATAAATGGGCTTGAGACTTGATGGTAGATTCGGGGTTAAAGGGGTGAGGGTTTGAGAAGGTGGTGGGCTTTTAAAACAACATTTTTGAGGTCTATGAAATCTTTAGAGGTCTTAAGATCCTTTCTTTATTCGAAGAAAAGATCAGATTTTGAAGATTTAGGCCATTAGGCCCGTTGATGGATTTTTGATAAAATAAGATTTTTAGGGTACTTTTCGAACAGGGGGCGTTTAAATTGGGGTGTTTACAAATACCAAAAATAGAAATCTAAAACTATGAAAGCTTCTATTGGCACCCCAACTTTTCCTTATTCTCAATAATTCACTTGATTTCTTTATTTTTAATAATGGTGTAATAAGTAAAAGTTGGGGTACCAATAGCAACTCTTTTTAAAAAATGAAAACACTTACAAAATGTTAAAAATTAATACTACAACCTAATATTTTAAAAAATTCTGTAATAAACTCTTTTTTTATTATTATTATTTTAAATTAAACTAAAATTAATTGAAAAATACCTTCTTCTATGTTTTTTCTTTGTTGAAGTTTTTTATTTTTTTTAAATTAAACTAGAAGGTGGTATGTGCAAAAAAACACATGTATCAAAAGAGTTTATTTATAATTTAGAATACTAAGAAAAGGGAATTTTGACAGTTATATAGTAAAAAATATATTTTTTTTGTTTTGATAACTAACCACCTTAATTATATGGATCATGTAGTAGTGGGTTTCAATTTTATTAGTTTTTGACCAAATTGACCTGAATATACCAAGTTTAAACCTATATGGGGCATTTATGAAAACCAAATTTTGCTCCCAAGTGGCAAATCATTTTCTTAGGGGGAAAGGGGGTGAGAAATGATTTGCCGCAACTTAAGGCAAATCTTGTGCGTATCAAAAATCCTTTTCCACAAGATTTGTATTTGCCTTGCAGTCAAACACCGATTGTTGAAAGAAAAGCATTTTCCAGTGTTTTACTTTGCAATCAATGCTGATAAAATTCCGTCAACAAACCTTCTATCTATCTGTCTTTCTTCTTTACGTTCTCCGTCTAATTGTTGGTATGTGTGATTGATTGCAACCATGCAAGGCCCATAAATTATTGCAGAAATACTATGAAATAGATGGCAATCTGAATTTTACCCCACAATTCGGTGACCCTAGTTAAAAAAAGCATCTAATGATCAGTTTGAAACTTAGCCCAATCATCTCAACTCAATCAATTTTTGAAGTGACGTGGCAGATTGAGTGACCAACTGAAGCTTTCCAAATCAGATTTAGAAATAATTTTTTTCATTAAATAATTTTTTGTTGGAAAATTGAATATAATTATTACTTCAAATTAGAAAAAAGTTAAAATTGATTTTATATTATTAATACTATTAATATAGTCTATTCTTATTAGAGAAACATTTTCCTTAGTAACATGGTAAGATTTTAAGCCTCAATACTAGGGGTCGTTTTGTTCAAATGGATTACCACATTAGCAATACAACACCACAACCCTTTAGATTTTATGAAAAAATTTAGATTCAAAAATAAAATAAAATATTTAACAACCCTCTATATCCAAGGTTCTGAAAGTGTCCGGCTACTAAACTTCCATGGAGAAAAATAAGTTTTTGTGGAATTCTTTTTTTGAAGTTCATAGAATTTTTTCCTCTACAACTGTAAAGCATCAGATCATGTTTTTGGATGCCACAAAATGAGCCAAGGACCCTTAGTAAAGGTGAAATTCTTATTTAGTATGGCAAGTCAGACTCTTCTAATTATTACCACATTAGTACTAGAATAGGATGGATGAATTCCTAGAAAATCCACATGTTTCCGGTTAATATTAATTACAAATTATTCCAACTTGATAAGGTTAAAGTATGGGCGAGGTAACTGAGGTTTAACTTAAACCTAGTCGTCACATGCTTATCAAGAAGAAAAAAAGGAAAGAATTTGACTCAGTATAGTCAAATAAAAATCCAAAGTTTTAAGCATGGTCCCTACTCCCTGTGTTGAAAGAAAAGCATTTTTAAAAGTCTTGGAATAAGCCAACTTGACGCTCAGGAGCGTGACTCTCGGTCTCACCAAATACTAGTCTCAACGTGGGTTGAGACTAAGAAAAGTCCCACAAACATTACCGGATACGAAGGGAAGGGTAATTATAAAAATACACCACAAATTAATAGGGGCAACCCACACGTAATCAAATTATTTTGTCTGTATGTGTTAAAAGTTTTAGAATGAGCTGATATTTGTAAACCATTATGAAGATTAGTGTATTTGATCATCATTAGGGCATATTGGGTCACTGCAAATTATTTTAATTAACAATAGTATTAAACTGACCAGACACCCAACACAGAACCGTAGATCCTTTGCTTCAAGATTCAAAAGAAAAAGATATGTGGTTCTGAAACTGCCAAGTCATGAAGCTAAAAAGAGCCTCAGATTATCATTAGTCTTCAATTACTTAATTAATAACTATCAAGTTCCAACGGCTATATATAAAGGTGCCATTGGTCTTGTAAAAATATATCAAAGCTTCCTTGACCTTCTCCACACTTACAACAAATAAACAATTTCACACCCATGGAATTCCATTCACTTCTTCTTCTTCTTCTTGTCTTCCTCCTCTCTCCACTCTCCATCTCTGTCAGTCATGGATGCCACGAAGATGAAAGAATCGCTCTCTTGAGCTTCAAATCCTTCCTCACTGATCCATCAGGTCGCTTATCCTCTTGGGGAGCGAAAAATTGTTGCAATTGGCATGGAATTAGTTGTTCGGAATCCTTCCATGTTGTCAGTGTCGACCTTCGAAATCCTACACCAGACAATTTCATGCGTGACATCAGTTCAGAACTCATTCCCGCTCCCTTTAAATCCACTGCGATTAATGGCACGATCTCTCCCTCTCTTTTCTCCCTTGGTCATCTTGAGTATCTGGATCTAAGTTTCAACAATTTCCACTTGTCCAAAGTCCCTCCTCAGATAGCAAATCTTAAAAAACTCTCTTATCTTAACCTCTCCTCTTCGAACTTTTCAGGCTCCATTACAACACAATTTGCTAACCTGTCTTTCCTGCAATACCTCGATATCTCTTGCTCTTTCGTAATTAATGACTTCTCATCGATGTCTCATAATTTCTCGACCTTGAAAGAATCAGTGGGCTTCACATATTCTTACCTTCCTACGAGTTATATTTCTTCAACAGATTTGAGTTGGTTGAGAGGGTTGGTCAATCTCAAGGTGTTATGTTTGACAGGTGTCGATCTATCTCTGGCATCTTCAAGGAAACATTGGGCAGAGCCAATATCCTTCCTTTCTGATCTAAGGGATCTTACTCTCTCTGATTGTAGAATTTCCAGTCCAATTCCAATATTTGAATTCCAGAATCTCTCAAATCTACACTCTCTACTAATGGATTTCAATTTCATCAACTCACAATTCCCAAGTCAACTAGCTAATTTGACTTCTCTTTCCACCCTTGGTCTCAGAAGCTGTCAGTTACACGGTTCAATTGCATACCTTCCTCAAATAGAGAACTTTTATGTGCATGCCAATCCTGATCTCATTATCGATCTAACTTGGATGTTTTCTCTCCCTTGGCTGAATCTCAAATCGTTCTTTATGCCGTTTACTAATGTTATTGGATCAATCCCTCATTCAATTTCCAATGCCACAAGTTTGGTCAAATTCTGTGCAATAAGTTGTGGGATTCAAGGATCCATTCCTACTGCAATTTCAAATCTTTCAAGCTTACAATATCTAGATCTCAGTTGCAACAACATAACAGGATACCTCCCTTTCTCAATCTCAATCTCAATTCCGAGTAACCTCCAAGGATTAACTTTGTTCCAAAACAATTTACAAGGACCCCTCCCAGAATCTTTTTGTCAGTTTTCATCTCTTAAATATCTTAATTTGGCAGTTAACAACTTGACTGGAAGAATACCCAGTTGCATCAGCAACCTTTCAAACCTCCAAATGTTTTATCTTAGCAAAAATCCAATGGAAGGTACTATCTCATTGATCTCTTTGTTCCACAAGTCTAAACCAATTTTGTTAAGTCTCAGTTATACTGGGGTAACTGTCGAGGCTTTTCAATACTCTTTTCCATCTAACTTTAACCCAATGTTTCTAGAACTAGAATCATGCAATTTGAATGGATCTATCCCAACTTTCATTTGTAATCTAACTCGGCTTTCTTTCTTAGATTTGGCTGCTAACAACCTAACAGGAACTATCCCTTCTTGTCTCTTCAAACTCCCGAACCTCTCTCACTTAGATCTTTCATCCAACAAACTCCATGGACTTCTACCACATTCTCTTCATCTCAGAAACAATTTCCCAGTCATAAGACTAGATTTGCATAATAACAGTTTTCAAGGCCCGCTTCCTCTTCCACCTGAGAATGTTGAAATTATCAATCTTTCATTAAATAAATTCTCAGGTGGGATCTCGAGCGAGTTTGGAGAAAGACTGTCTAAGGCGAGGTTTGTTTCCTTGTCAGGAAATGAACTTTCAGGTCAAATTCCAACCTCTATATGTTTGTCAGGCTATGTTATGTTGAGTCTTAATCTTTCACACAACCATCTTTCTGGGCCAATACCCTCTAGTCTTGAGCATTGCAATTTGCTTATTTCTCTCAGCCTCCAAGGAAACTACCTCATAGGAAATGTCCCGAACGAGCTTGAATGGGCGAAAAATCTCAAAGCAATACAATTGCATGACAACAACTTGGAAGGCCCATTTCCTAGTTTCATTCAACAACTTCACGGCTTGCAGGTTTTGAACTTAAGAAACAATCATTTTCATGGAAGGATTCCAATTTTTATTGGAGACCTCCAAAATCTTCAATTGCTGGTGTTGTCTTCAAACTCGTTCAATGAATCGATCCCAAAAGAGATTACTTGTCTTTATAAACTCCAATTCCTAGACTTATCTTATAACAAGTTCTCGGGTCACATTCCTCATAACATAAGCAATTTAGAGGCACTAACGAGTCGACCCAAGACCAGAATCTTGATTGGTTGGGAAATCTCTTCCGAGTATTCAGGCCTGGAATTGCAAATGGTGACAAAAGGAATCACTCAGAGGTTCGATTTTGTATTTAACGATCTCAGTGGAATCGATTTCTCGTGCAATGCTCTCTCTGGGAATATCCCACAAGAAATTGGTTTATTGAAGGGACTCTACATGCTCAATCTATCACATAACCATTTCTCTGGTTCAATCCCCACTAGTGTTGGACACATGGTGGGATTAGAATCATTGGATTTAAGTTTCAACCATTTAAATGGTGTGATCCCACAAAGTTTGACTTTGATTGATTTTCTTACGACTTTGAATTTGTCTTATAACAATTTGAGTGGAAGGATTCCAACAGGAATCCATTTTGATACCTTGAGTTTGGATGGGTTAGCTTTCATTGGTAATGAATTGTTGTGTGGACTCCCAACAAGGAAGAGATGTAATGGTGATTCTACTACAAATGCTAACAATGAAAACCATGGTAAAGTGGGTGGGAGTGAAAAGTGGTATTTTTATGGGGTGGTGGTTATAGGCTATGGAGTTGGATTTTGGGGTCTTTTCTTGGTGTTGGCTCTGAAACAGAAATGGTGGTCTGCATACTGGAGATGTGTTGATAAATTGGTGTTGAAAATGGTTAGGTATATGTCCAAAAATTAAAGTTGTTGGGATATCTATGTAAACGGCTAGTACCCTATAGGTTTGCTTGCTTCTTTTCTATCTATTTTGTTGTTTTTGGTTTGTTTAATTTGATTTTTAGTTGTTATCATCTTATTAGCTTGTTCCTGAACTATGGGCTTCAAGCATGCTTAACTTCCATGAAATCTGTGCAATGGTAACCTAGGGATACCACAAACACAAATATGTTCAACATGCATGACATGCTTTGTGCTTGTTTGATATTGCACAATGTACTTTTGCATAACATTATGTCCTTTCACTATAAAAAATTAGGATTTATATATATTTTGTAAGTGATAAAGTAGTTTTAATTTCCTTTTCATTGTTTTTGGAGAGGGGAAGGGAGTGAGAAATGAAATCAAGAAATATCACATAAAAATTATAGCAAACAGTATGAACAATTTTCCATAGAAGTGATTTGCAAGCATTTTTAAATCTGGTTTTAATATGCTTGCCCACACGTACGAGCCCAAAAATATGCTGCAATATGAATTATTGATGGTAAAATAATGATGGGATTCACCCCTAGAATCTAAAATTAAAATCTCAGTTTGCTAACTTTGAACTCTAAAATTCGAGCCAAAGTTGGAAGTTAATTTTAATGGGAAAGTAAATGAAGTTGTCCCCAATATCAACGTCCATTCCATTTGATCAGTGACTTCAGAAACCATAAATAATATGTTGCTCTTAGAAATGATTGACTCAAAGCTTTTGACGAATTGGATAATCCAAAGTGTTTCAAGGTAATCTACATATATGATTGGTTTAACTCAATTCCTATGGATTCACATTAGAAATCGTGTAAACAAATTTAAAAAAGAATTGTGATAAAATGACTCCCCCACGTGGCATACTCAATCGACTCCCCTTAATGTGACATGTGCTAGAACTGTAGATTTGTACTCTTCTAGATATGCAACTGCACTTTTTTATGGGGACGTGCATTTGTGTATTCCAAGGAGTACAGATCTATAATTCTCACACATGTCACCTCAAGGAGAGTCAATTAAGTATGTTGTTGGAGAATTGTTATAAATCCAATCTGGTTTCTAAATGACCTATTTGACTAGGTTGGGCTCATTTGGTTTGGATTTTGATTCGACCCATTTTCTATTCTTTGTAACCCTAAGTATATCAAGGGTATTTTTAGGTTTCATTGTTAACGTGTAAAAGAGAGCCACTAAAAAGAGTGTAAAGGGGTGTAACGGGGGATTAAGGCTTTTAACAAACTATGTAAAATCTTGTTGAAGATAGTGGATTGATCATCGCTACCTGTGGATGTAGGCATCTTGCCGAACCACATAAATCATGTCTTTTGTTTTCTACTTTTTTTTTCCTATTTTTGTTTATAATCAATTTTTTGCTTGTTGTTTGTTTTATTTGTTGCACGCTTTTGCACAACAAATTGGTATCAAAGCCTTAGGTTTCAACTTGGCTATTGATTAATTTTGAGATTCGAATCACTAGCAAGAACTATAGTTTCAAGTGAAAATTTTGAAGTGGACAAATTTGATGGAACAAACAACTTTGGCATATGGCAATGCGAAGTTTTGGATTTTTTGATCCAACAAGAGTTGGATATTACTCTGGAGGATAAACCTAAAGGTATAGAAGAAAAGGATTAGAAGAAGCTCAATCGTCAAGTTTGCGGTACCTGAAAGCGCCCTCGATCTGCGGGGTGTGCGGATCCACTTTTGACTTTGAGGTTTGGGAGTCGCCACCTAGTTATTACAGTTTAGGAATCGAGCATTGACTCAAAATGGATAAAAATAACTAATGTACAAAAAGAAACTAAGTCCAAGGATCACGTTACGGGGTTGGAAGGTGTTAGGCACCAAACCCGCCCGGCAAACGCCGGTCTCTACTATTTTCCAAAAAAAAACTACATTGCTAAAAGACCTAAAACAAATAAATAAAATAAATAAAAGAAAAATATACCTAAATATTCGCGACAATTTATTCCCTCAGATCTGGTGGAGAGATTCTTCGTATGAGATTCCTTGCTTCGTTTCCATCATTGAATCAGCTTCTGATCTCCAAGATGAAGTATCTACTTCTTAGATCTGAGTGTTTTCTATTTTTTTATGGATTTCTGGGTATTTTTGAAGGGTCTCTAAGTATTTTTTGAACAAAATGTAGGATTTGGATGATAGGTAAGGGGTTAAGACTTCAAAATCAAGGTTTTGAAAAGGCTAAGGAGGTTTTTCGACCTGTTTTTTATAGGATTTTTTTTACCTAGGAAATTAAGTTGCGGAGGCTCTATATTTATAGAGTTTTTTGAAAGAATTAGGGTTTGACTAAGTCTCCTTTTAGATTAGATAAATTAGGATTTTGACTTTAGTCTCCTTTTAGATTAGATAAATTAGGATTTTGACTTTAGTCTTAGGAGATTGACTTGGTCTTTTTAGATTATGATTTTAATTAGGATTTTGACTTAAGTCTTATGAGATTGACTTGATCTTTTTAGATTAGTGTTTCAATTAGGGTTTTGGACTTAAGTCTTATGAGATTGACTTGATCTTTTTAGATTAGTGTTTCAATTAGGATTTTGGACTTAAGTCTTATGAGATTGACTTAATTACAATTTTAATTAGAGTTTTCACTTAAGTCTTATGAGATTGACTTGGTTAAGGTTTTAATTAGGATTTTGACTTAAGTCTAATGAGATTGACTTGGTTTAGATTTTTAAATTAATTTTATTAAGATTTTATTTTACGTTAATTAATATTTTATTTATTAATTTTGAAATTAAAAATTAAAAAATTAAAAAATTACTGTTTTGCCCCCAAGAGAATTTCTAAGTTTTAAGTCGGTTTTCGATGTTCCGGGATGTTTTGGAATCGATTTTTCATAAGAAATTCAATGGGATTATTGGTTTGTATCATTTATGAATTTTTTGGCATGAAATGATCACGAACTGATAAGTCGGTTTGTAACAACTTATTTTATGAAATTTTACTTGACATTTTGTTAATTTGAGAGTGATTTTATTTAGTAATCATTCTTTTTATTATTTTAGGTAATAAATGGCCAAGAATACGAAAAGGAAGTAATTCGGGGTGAAATCGGAAGAAAAGACAAAGTTTCGGAGAATGGAGTACAAGAGGCAGAGGCCGCCGCGGTTGTGGATACATGTCCGCTGCGGCGTTCATGTTTTAATCAACAAAGGCCCCAAGAAAGGAGCTAGCCGCCACTGCGATGGTTACATGCCCGCCGTGGCGCTATCCCTTTTCTACACTCCGTCTCGGGTTGTTATCATATGTTTTAGATCTGATTTAAAGGGGATTTAACCCCCAATTGTATTCAGAACGTAGAGAGGCTATAAGTAGTTTATTTTTAGGGTTTATTGATATCTTGGAGATGCTAGAAAAGAAGGGGGATAGGAGATCAAGTGATTGCTACTGCAATCTCGAATTTTACTGGTTTATTCTTCCTTTCTTTTATGTTTAATTCCAAGATGGTTGTTTCGTATTTCGTTATGAACTAAATTTCATTTCTAGGGTTGAGATGTAACTCAGTGTAGCCACCTCATTTTTGCACTCGCCTGATTAATCAACTCGTCAACCAGATCGCAATGGTTCCCAATGAAGGATGTTTATTCCATTGTTTTATTTTGTTACCAGAAATGTTTCAGAAATCCAGATGAGGTATCTCGAATTGACAAAATTGTAGAAATCACGCTACGCTAGGAAAATATACCCCCAGAAACTTAGAAATCATCATTTTTCAGACAAAAAGAAGCTTTACGATAAAAATCACTAAAAATGACCAAATTACCAAAATACCCCTAACATAAAAAATGCTTAGGAAAACTCTTTCAAATACATAAAATAACAAATCGAAACCAAATAGATCATTTCACCAATTTTCACAAAAATTGACAAAATTACGAAAATACCCCTCATAAAGTTCACGATCATTTCACACAAAAAATTTCATAAATGACACAAACCAATATTTTCATTGAATTCCTTATGAAAAATTGATTCCAAAATATCTTAGAACATAAAAAATCGACTTAAAACGTGAAAGGTCCTCTCCGAGGGTAAAACAGTAATTTCACAATTTTCATAATTAAAAATTTTGAAATTAATAAATAATTTATTAAATAATTAAAGTAAAATATTAATGAAATTAATTTAAAATTTTAAACTAAACAAATCGATCAATCAGGCTCTCAGGCAAAATTGTTGAGGGTTCGCAAGATATTTCTTTAAGAACCCCTCCATTTGGGGGTCCAAAGAACTAAAGATATAATAGAGGGAGGTTCTCCAAAAAATTAAAGTCAACAAGTAAAGATTAAAGTCAAGGTATTAAAGTCAATCAAACAAGACTAAAGTCAAAATTAAAGTCAATTAAGAAAGACTAAGGTCAAGATATTAAAATCAATCAATTAAGACTAAAGTCAAAATCTTATAGTCAATCAAAGAAGACCAAAAGTCAAAATCCTAATAGAGTTCTAATTAAATAATAACTCTATTTAATAGAGTTCTAACTAAAATATAACTCTACCTAAAACAATTCTAATTAAAATACAACTCTACCTAAAACAATTCTAACTAAAATACAACTCTAACTAAAAGAATTATAATCAAACACTAATTCTATCTAAATCAACCCTTAAAAAATCTATAAATAGAGGTCCTCACACCCTATTTTCGTATCAAATCATAAACCTTAAGAGAAATAGGTCAAAAAGCATCCCTAACCTCCAATAAACCCTAATTTTAGAGCCCCAACTCTTTACCTAACACCCACACTTCGAATTTAGCCTAAAAAACATCTAAAAGCCCTTCAAAAACACCTAAAATCCATAATAAATTCGAAGAATCCAGAGCCAAAAAAAGAGATACCTTGTCTTAGAGATCAGAAATCAGATCCGGAGACAGAACGAAATAAGGAGTACAGTACAATGAGTAGTTTTTGTCAGATCTGAGGGAACAAGATCTTTGCTATCGAAGGTAAAATTTCTATTTTTTTATCTAGATTTTGCTATTAGTAATGTAATCTTATTTGGGATAAGTAGAGACCGGCATTGACTGGGCGGGGTTGTTGCCTAACACCTTCCAACCCCGTAATGTGATCCCCGGATTCAGTTTTTCTTCAGTAGATTAGTTCTTTATCTATTTAGAGTCAATATCCGATTCCTAGACCGTAAGAACTAGGTGGCAACTCCCAAACCTCAATGGTAAAAAGCGGATCCGCACACCCCGTGGATCGAGGGCGCTTTCAGTGGCGACTCCACTGGGGACATTGAAGATCAAACTTGAAAAATCTCAAGTATTTGTGCATTGTAAGATCGACCTATTTTTTTATATTTTTTTTAGTTTTTATTTATATTTTTTTTATTGGTTTATTTATCCTTTCTTAGGTTTTATTATTTCTGTCATGTTGGCATCAAGTTTTTTTTATTATTGGTTTATTTATTCTTTCCTAGGTTTTTATTATTTCCGTTTTACTGGCATCTATTGATTGGGTTTTTTTTTATCTTATTGTTCTCTAAGGTGCAATTGAGGATCACCTTTTGATGACCCTAATCAATGAATGAAATATTCCAATTGACATATGATTTGGAATGGAATAATGCTAAATTGACTATAAAAATTTGGAGATCATATTCTTGATTTTTTTTTTTTGATCCCAATTAAAGATTGATATTGGAGTCTCCCAAATAATCTGATTGTTGGAAGGAAGATCATGGGGTGAAATAGAATGAGGGCTGTTGAAGCATGAAGATTTAAAAAAAAAAAAAAAAAAAAAAAAAAAACTTTTATGTATTTATTTTTTAGTTAATTTAATTTTTTTGGGGTACATGCGTTTATGTTTAACAAGTTTTAAAAAAAAATAAAAATTTTGGTGCTGTTAGCAACAGTAATACGTTACGGGTGGTGTGTTTTAAATTTTTTTTTTTAATTTTCAAACTTTTAATTCAACTTTAAAGGTGGTGTGCTGTTAGCATTTTGAGTATTTTCCTTCTTATATCTTCTTTTCCAAAGAGAAAGAAGAGGCAGCAGAGAGAGAGAGACGTCTCTCTCTCCTCCTTCATCTCTCTCTTTTTCTTTGTTAAAGTAGAAACTAGCCACCATTTGCTATCACCATTGAAGAGCAGATCAACACGGTCCTCACACATACTACTTCCATTGTAGACGATTGGATCTTTCAAATCGAAACATATCCATCGTCGTAGACTTATCCATCTAATTATTGGTCTCGGTGTCGAGTGGTGCCCAAACTTCGGTTGAAACTTAAACAACCTTGTCTCCATCTTTCAACTCTGCATCGGTCATAGATGTCTTTGATTTCAAATCTACTACGTATCCTACATCCATCGATCCTTAATTAATTTTCTTAATAACTCTAATTTCACATTTGTTGGGGTTGGAATCGATAAAAATGTGGAGATCGCTACTATTGTTGATTTATTTCGTTTGGATGAGGAACAGTTGGGTCCGAGGGAGCTTAAGAATGCAGGGTTGAAGGGTTTGGCTAAAGAGGTTCTTGGATTAGAAATTTTGAAACCAAAGTGGGTTACTATGAGTAGATGGGATGATGAATCTATCACTTACGAACAGATTCAGCATGCTTGCTTCGATGCTTTTGTTTCGTTCGAGATCGGTAAGAGGTTGACAAGTGGGAACCATTAGGGTCTGGATAGAATGAGATTTAGTTTTTTTTCTTGCTTCTTCAGTTTGGAAGATCTGAATGATGGTTTCTTGTAAGCAAGGTTTCTTGTTCTCTGTTTTGCAGGGTTGAATGAATCAGTAATTTTTTATTTCCAGGTTTTGGTGTCTGATATGTGGAAATTCAAGAGATGGGTTCACTGATTTGAGCTTTGAAAAAAAAATGAAAATAGGTAGTTGAGTTTTATGTTTCTGGCAGCAACATAAAAAAAAAAAGAGCTTGTTTTTTTTTGCTGTGAGTTGTCGCAACAGCATATATAAAATAAAGAAAAGGTGAGGAATGTGTTGCTAGCAGCAAAACATATATATATATATATATATATAAAACAAGGATGTGTGCTGTTAGCACCAGCAACACTAAAGTTTTTTTGGTTTTTGTTTTTTAGTTGAAACCCACCTTATGAGCCATGCTATCATGACTCACTTAGTAAGATATTAAATCTCACTAAGAATCATTGGGTCTATTTGAAGCATTAAATTAGAAATATGACGCCGCAACTTTTTAGATTCCCTAGAAAAAATTCTGATTTAAAAACAAAAAATTTGATCTTAATATTAGATGTTGAAATTGGATGGCTATGATCTCCTAATTTGAAAATTGAAATCCAACGGTGAAAATTGGTCATTTTTCAAATTTCTTAAAATTTTATGCTTTATAATTGTATATATTTCATCATAGAATTTTGATTCTAAATTTGGGATTTTGATAAAAAAAATTTTAGCCACCCATTTTAAAAAAAGAAAAAAAAAACCTTAGATCAAAGCTAAAAAAAAAAGAATATATGTGAATTTTAATCCAAACTTTTCCATTATATTTAGAAGATTGTGACATTGGATTTGCGACATGATGGTCTACATGAACTCAATAACCTTTAGTAAAGTTTTAAATCTTACTTAGTGGTTAGGACATCGCAAGTTCTTATTCACAAGATTGGTTGAGTAGCAAACTAATATGGCAAGGGAATTTTTGTGCTAAAAATGCTACAAGTCTACTTGATAAAAGAAAAACATATAAAAAAATTAAAAAAATGAAAAATTGTTGGTGTTTCTTGTGCTCATTGATGATTGATTTTCTTTTTAGTGCGGTCCTGATTGATTGATCATCTTACTCTCTTTTGCACTACCTTAATTGATTGCCTGTCTAATACGACATAATCTTGATTAATATACATTTTGATGTGCATGCTTTAATCTTGATCTTGATGCTTTGGATATTAATTTATATGATCACATTTTCTAATATCCATATTTTGATGGTTTGATCTGGCCCATGGGCCCATTTGTTTGGAAAAGGCCCCAGGCACACCCCACCCTGTTTTGCACACACCACATGCACGTTTACTGTTTTGCACACTTACACATCCTATATAGCCAACGTGGCACTAGTGCGTGGCTCGGTCTTTTCGGAGATGCAACGTCATTTATGAAAACTACAACTCCAGTCACGTACCTTAGAGTATATCAAATTGGGGCATCAATACCATCTGATCAGGTGATTCTGAGAGGTATATTGATGCACCCACGCTGGAGCGACCTGAGCCTTTTACCTATTGTGAGCCACACAGTCACATGTCCCATATAGCCAATGTGGCACTAGTGCATGGCCTGGTCTCTTCGGAGATGTAATGTCATTCATGAAAACCACAACTCCTATCACGTACCTTAGGATATATCAAATTGGGGCATCAGTACCGTCTGATCAGGTGACTCTGAAAAGTATATCGATGCACCCAGGCTGGAACGACCTGAGCCTTTGACCTATTGTGAGCCACACAGTCACATGTCCCGTTTGCCAACGTAGTACTAGTACGTGGTCGGTCCCCTCGTGGGATGCCAAACCATTTATGAAAGCTACAACTCTTGACTCGTACCCATAGGTATGTAAAAGATAATCTAAGTATATCAATTGCACTTCTTGGTCAAAACCGATGCCTAAGTGAGATCTTGTCCCGCTGTACCCTACTGTACGAGGGGGATAGACTACGTCTATTCTAGACGAGAGGTATTTAAATGGGTCCTTGCTTAGCATCGTGCGCCACCTCTCAACTGGAGATCAAACTGGCTGTTTTTAACTTCAGAGAAGTGAATTGAAATTTTAGATTATCACCTATATGATATATCAAACCAAGTCACCATGTATCGAGAAGTATATAGGTGTATTTGGGCAAGGATGGCCAGATAAAATGCATTGCATATAGTAAGCTTAAAGTCTAGAAACCTCCCTTGTAGGCCATAACTCGAACTTATCGTGGGTGTTCCCGGGTGGTTCTATTTAATCCAACCAAAAGGTAAGTGGGTGGACCGGTCCACACCACTCCAATCAAACCCACAATATCGGTCCAACCCAATAAACTTAATTGATGAGACATACTGGTCAATATCAAGTTAAACCAATTAGTCACATTAGTAAATGGATCTTATGGATCAACAGATGAACTGGTTGAACTAATTGGCTTAAATATCAGATGAAGTGATGCAAGTGGAATATTCAGATCCATTGGGTCGAACTGGCCCAAACTCAAATGGGTACATAGTCCCAATTACCTTGCATCAGCCAGTTTAATTCAATGGATTGAATAGCCCCAATTACCTTGCATCAGCCAGTTTAATTCAATGGATTGAATATTTCATACTTAACAAGATCAATAAATCATATTCATGTAATATTTCCTGATCGAAATATTTCATTGGTTAGAGATTTTGAATCTAGGGGTTAACTTAACCCATGCTATCAAGAGAAACCTCTATTTATTAAAAGTCTACTCTATAATCCATAACTAGTAATCCACCTTTGATGGGATTTTCAGGGTTATCATTGCACCCAAACTCAAGCATCCACCTCCTATTTGGAGTCGTAAGTCCAGTCAGTTAGAACGAACGTTGGTACCAAGTCAACAGGCAGAAATGGCTTTAGAATCTGAGCTTACAGAAATCCGTAAGATTTTGACAGTCTTTGCCAATGATATCAATAGTATAAAAGGCAAAGTGGAAGTCTTAGAACAGATATCAGAATCAACTGGCAACCCCATTAATGATCCTAAAGGAAAAAAAATAGAAAAAAATACAGTGAGACGTACCCATGAAGTCTTCGAACTCGATGGAGACGAAGAGTATGTTGATGAGAATCCAGTGTTAGCCAACAGAATGTCTCAACTGGAGTCAGCTATGAAGAGTATAAAGGGTATAGATTAATTACAGTGGGCATTGAAGTCTTGAACCGTATCCCTAGAATTCATCTGCCAGAGAAGTTTGTGATGCCTGAAATGGACAAGTTCAATGGGGTAGGTTGTGTAAAAACGCATCTTAAAGTGTATGTTACTAACATGCGCACTATGGGGCTTAGCGACGAACATATGACATTACTGTTTCAACGAGCTCTGTCAGGATCAGCTCTACGATGGTTGATGTCTCAAGATCCAGCTATAGTAGGTACATGGGAGAATATGTCAAAGGCTTTCTGGCATCAATACAAATACAGTACCGAAATTGAAACTTCAAGAAGGGACTTGGAGTCAACTAAACAGAAGAATGGGAAAACCTTTATTGACTTCATCGGTCGTTGGAGGGCCAAGGCTGCACAAATGTGGGATAGACCTTCAGAAAAAAAACAAGTGGCTATTATCTTAAAAAACCTCTCGCAAGGGTATGCCCGACATCTAGTCTCCCAATACCTTCCTACATTCGAGTCTCTATTGCAAGCTGGTAGCCAATTGAAATATGCTTTCACTTCCAGAATCCTTTCCAATCCTTCGAACAACAAGTTCAAAAAGCCTTTCACCAATTCCAAGTCTAGCGTTGATCACGCCTATGTAGCCCATACGTCTATTACACCCGTCCAATCTACTATCTTGCCTAGTAACCAAGTTAACCCTAATCAACCTCGACCACGTAAGAAATTCACCAATCTTGGTATGTCTTTGAGCATTGTCTTTCAAAAACTATTAAGTAAAGGGCTCATTGCACCTCTCCAACCTCGACCTTTACCAAATCCACTCCCTACTTTTCACAATCCCAATCTATTTTGTGAGTTTCACCAAAATTCCGATCATCTTACTGATCGTTGCGTCGTTCTTCGTCATATAGTTCAAAACCTCATTGATGCCAAAAAAGTTACTGTCCCTGCCCCTGAGTAGTCAAATATTACTACCAACCCTCTACCCATTTACCAACCTCCTCAGACTTTGAACATGGTATCCAATACTCAACTCTCGTTTGACCCAATCTTTCTCATCTGATCAGTCAATCATAAACCTCCTAGCCCCCCTCTTACCAGAGTGACGATCCCTAATGAGATTTTCACCACCAAATGTAGTCTTGGCCAAGAGAGAAGCAGTAAGTCTGAAGAATGCAAAGAATCTGAAGAAGAAGACTCAATCTAATCACTTGGAAATAGTTTATCAAGTCCTCAGTTTATAATCAAGCCCGTTGTGGGTAATTGTCTTTAGTTATTTATGAGTCTTTAGTCCAGTTCTTTCTATCAATTCAGTAATTAAGTCTGTCTTTTTATTTCTTATTTTGTTCTAGTCAAGTTAGTTTGCCGAGTCTGCAATGGTGTCAGTCGCCCTATCTAAATTTTATTGAATAAAGAAAATTTTTGAATACCTTGAGCGCATTAACGAGTTAACTAATAACTGGCTTCAAAGAGAAATTCCTCTAATAAGGAACCCCCTCTTGAATGAGAAGATAAATGTCTTGCTCGAGAAACTAAAGGTCATTGACCTCAGAACAAAAATAATTATCAAGAAATTCAGATTGTGTAGACACCCCATTTTTGCACTCGCCTAATTAATCAACTCGTCAATCCGATTGCAATGATTCCCAATGATGGATGTGTATTCCATTGCTTTATTTTGTTATCAGATATGTTTCAAAAATCCGTATGAGGTATCTCGAACTGACAAAACCTTAGAAACCATGCTATGATAGGAAAATACGACCCCAGAAACATAGAAATCATCATCTTGCAGACCAAAAAGAAACTTCACGATAAAAATCACTAAAAATTATCAAATTACCAAAAGACCCCTAACCTCAAAACAACTCTAGAGCCTACGTTACGCTTAGGAAAACTCTCTCGAACACATAAAATAACAAATCGGAACCAAATAAATCATTTCACCAATTTTAATAGAATTTGAAAAAATTACGAAAATGCCCCTCATAAAGTTCACAATCATTTCACATAAAAATTTTCATAAATGACACAAACCAACATTCTTATTGAATTCCTTACGAAAAACCGATTCTAAAACATCTTAGAACATTAAAAATAGACTTGAAACGTGAAAAGTCCTCTCCGGGGGTAAAACGATAATTTCACAATTTTCATAGTTAAAAAATTCGAAATTAATAAATAAACCATTAAATAATTAAAGTGAAACATTAATGAAATTAATTTAAAATTATGAACCTAAAAAATCGATTAATCGGACTCTCAGGCAAAATTGTTGAGGGTTCGTGGGATATTTCTTTAAGGACCCCTCCATTTGGGGGTCCAAAAAATTAAAGAAATAATGGAGGGGGGTTCTCCAAAAATTAAAAGTAAATCAAGCAAGACTAAAGTCAAGGTATTAAAGTCAATCAAGTGAGACTGAAGTCAAAATTAAAGTCAATTAAGCAAGACTGGAGTCAAGATATTAAAAGTCAATCAATTAAGACTGAAGTCAAAACATTAAAAGTCAATCAAATAAGACCAAAAGTCATAATAGAGATCTAATTAAATAATAACTCTATCTAATAGAGTTCTAACTAAAAAATAATTTCACCTAAAATAATTTGAATTAAAACACAATTCTACCTAAAACAATTCTAATTAAAGCACAATTCTACCTAAAACAATTTTAACTAAAACACAACTCTAATTAAAAGATCTCTAATTAAACACTAACTCTATCCAAATCAACTCCTAAAAACATCTATAAATAGAGGTGCTCACACCCTATTTTCGTATCAAATCATAAACCCTAGGAGAAGTAGATCTAGAAGCCCCCCATAAACCCTAGTTTTGAAGTCCCAACTCCTTACCTAACATCCCCCTTTCAATTTTAGTCTAGAAAACACCTAAAATCCCTCCAAAAACACCATTAAATCCACAACAAACTTGAAGAGTTCAGATTCAGAAACAAGGAGATACCTTGATCTAGGAGATCCGAAGTCAAATCCGGAGACAGAACGAAGCAAGGGAGTACAGTACAAGGAGCTCTTTTTGTCAGATCTGAGGGAGCAAAATCCTTGCTATCGGAAAGGTATGAAATTTTTATTTTTATTTTTATCTAGGTTTTTAGTAATGTGATATATTTGGGAAGTTAGTAGAGACCGGCTTTGACCGGGCGGGGTTGGTGCCTAACACCTTCCAACCCCGTAACATGATCCCCGAATTCATATTTTTTATGGTAGATTAGTTCTTTTTATCCATGTTAGAGTCAGCTTGGTTCCTAGACCACAATAACTAGGTGGCGACTCCCAAACCTCAAGGGTCAAAAGTGGATCCGCGCACCCCGCGGATCGAGGGCGCTTTCAGTGGCGACTCCGCTGGGGACTATTGAGGATCAAACTTGAAAAACCCCAAGTATGGGAGCATTGCCAAGATGACTTAGTTTTTTTTTTATTATTTAGTTGGATTTATTTTATTTATTTTTTCTGTTTATTTAATTTTTTTTGTCTTGATTGTAGATGATTTTGGGCATTGCATTTTTTTTTCAATTAAGGATCACTTTTTGATGACCCCTAAATAATGAAAAATTCAAAAATGATGGAATGATGAAGGTTGGACAGAAATATTAAAACGTTTTTAGAGAATATTCTAGTGAGAATTAAGTCTGGGAGCCTTTAATAAAACATAGATCTCGTCGAGTAGATTAATTTAGAATCTGAGTTCACTCAATTTCGTTATCGGAAGCCTTAGATATCATCGATGCAAGTTCAATCTGTAAATCTGGAATTATTTCCGAATGAAAGTTGGGACAGCAATGTTAAAACTTTTTTACAGAACATTTTAGTAAGAATTAAGTCTGGGAACCTTTAATAAAATGTAGATCTCATCGAATAGATTGATTTAGAACTTGAGTTCACTCAATTTCGTTATCGGAAGCCTTAGATATCATCGATGCAAGTTCAATCTGTAAATCTGGAATTATTTCTGAATGAAAGTTGGGACAGCAACGTTAAAACGTTTTTACAGAACATTTGGTGAAAACTAAGTCTAGACACCTATTAATAAAATGTAGATCTCATCGAGTAGATTAATTTAGAATTTGAGTTCACTCGATTTCGTTATCGTAAGCCTTAGATATCATCGATGCAAGTTCAATCTGTAAATCTGGAATTATTTCCGAATGAAAGTTGGGACAGCAATGTTAAAACATTTTTACAGAACATTCTAGTGAGAATTAAGTCTGGGAACCTTTAATAAAATGTAGATCTCATCAAATAGATTAATTTAGAACTTGAGTTCACTCAATTTCGTTATCGAAAGCCTTAGATATCATCGATGCAAGTTCAGATTGTATTTTCCTAATTCACAGAAAATCTGAATTTATCTAATGTTGGCACAATTAATGTTCTTGAGAGTGAGCTCATCTTAACCATTGTCATTCTATCATCAATGTAACACCTATTGGAATCTCGATTTATTTTGGATCACCCAAAAGTGATTATTGATTGGACCTTAAAAATTATAAAAATTATGCCTATTGCAATGTTTGTTTGATCAATTATTATATGCCATGCTCATTAATTGATTTGCCATGATCTTGACAGATATATTTGTGATGTGTTTGATTTCATCTTAATTTCGATGTGATGGGTTTTGGATTATTTTCTTGATCAATATTCATTTGATATCCATATGTGATGACATAATCTGGCCCATGGGCTCACGTGTTTGAAAAAGGCCCCGGGCACACCCCATCCTGTTTTGCACACACCACATGCACGTTTACTGTTTTGAGCACTTACACGTCCCATTTAGCTAACGTGGCACTAGTGCATGGCCCGGTCTCTTCGGAGATGCGACGTCATTCATGAAACCCACAACTCCAATCACGTACCTTAGGGTATATCAAACTGGGGGCATTAATACCGTCTGATCAGGTGATTCTGAGAGATATATTGATGCACCCAGGCTGGGGCAACCTGAGCCTTTGTCCTATTGTAAGCCACACAGTCACATGTCCCGATTGCCAACGTAGTACTAGTACGTGGTCGGTCCCCTTGTGGGATGCCAAACCATTTATGAAAGCTACAACTCTTGACTCGTACCCGTAGCTATAAAAGGTAATCTAAGTATATCAATTGCACTTCTTGGTCAAAACCGGTGCCTAAGCAAAATCTTGCCCCGTTGTACCCTATTGTACGAGGGGGATAGACTACGTCTATTCTAGACGAGAGGTATTTAAGTGGGCCCTTACTCAGCATTGTGCGCCACCTCTCAACTGGATATCAAACTGGCTGTTTTTGACTTCAGAGAAGTGAGTTGAGGTTTTAGATTATCACCTATACGGTATATCAAACCAAGTCACCACGTATCGAGAGGTATATAGGTGTGCTTGGGCAAGGGTGGCCAGATAAAAATGCATTGCACGTAGTAAGCTTAGAGTCTAGAAACCTTTCCCATAGGTCACGACTCGAACTTATCGTGGGTGTTCCCGGGTTGTTTATTGAATGGAGCCTGTTGATTGATGAATGTAAGGGAATAATGGAATGATGAGATCAAAATGCATGTGAATGTATGTGAATGATGAGATAAGGAATGTATGGTTGTCCTCAAGGATAAAAAATTTTGTTTTGAAAATTAAAATGGGCGCACCAACCCAAAAAAAAAATCCATCTCTTGCAAATGACCCAGCCCAACTCGATCCAACAATCCTGATGGACCGGGCCATTTAAATCGAAATAGAAATCAAATTTTTAAAGAAGAAAAATAGTTTACAAAGGCAAAATATTTCCCAAAAAAAAATGTTTTCTAAAAGAAGTGTTTTCCAGAAAAAGTGTTATTCTCTAGAAAAAATATTTTCTAAGAAAAAATATTTTCCAAAAAATATTTTTCATAAGAACAAGGTTTTCCAAGAGAAAATGATTTCCAAATAAAAAACTATTTTTCAGAGAAAATATATTTTTCAGAAGAAAATATTTTCCAAAAGAAAAGGAAATGATTTACAAAAGATCTATTGTTGCATGAAAATTTTTCGAAATATGTTTTTTACCAAAAATCTATTTTTTGCATGGACCTTATAAAATTATCAAAATATGTTTTTCTAAAAAGAAAATGATTGCAAAAAATAATCAGTATTGTGAAAATTGTTATTCAATAAAAACATTATTTTCAAGACTGCAATAAAATTATTTTTTTTTCTGAATAATCATTGAATGGATGAATTTTTTAACGGATTGGTGCACAAAATTCTATAAAATCTCAGGGTTCATTTAAAATGTTATCAAGGGGGTGACACTGAAATTGGTTAAATTCACTTTCAAAGAGGTTTTAAGGGTTATCATTGTATCTAAGCTCAATCGTCTATCGTCTAGGTAGGGTTGTAAATCCGGTCAGTTAGAGTAAACATCAATATCAAATCAATAGTCAGAAATGACCTCAAAATTTCTCAACATCGTCTAGTTGTTCTTTGAAGATCATAGTGCTTCAATCCTACCGGTTATAAGCAATATCTCAGTCCTCAGTCCTAATCAAGCCCGTTTTGGGTAGTCTTGAGTTTTCATGGGTCATTTGGGTTAGCTCGAGTCCTTTTTTCTCGCAAGGTCATGTCTTCCTTAGATTGAGTCTACTCTTTCTTATTGAGTCAAGTTAGTTCATCGAGTTTATGGAGGCATCTGTCGCCCCTTCTGAATTGATCGTACAAAAGAAATTTTTGAATACCTCGAGCACATTAACGAATTAACTAATAATTTGATAGATTTCGTTTCTGAATAAGAAGATATGATTCGGGCTCAAGAAAGCAAAGGTCATTGACCTCGGAACAGAAATAAATTCCTAAAGAGATTCAAATAGAAACCATCTTATCTCTAGAGGAACACAAGGGGATAATTAATTTTCTCAGAAATTTCAAAAGACTTGTTCGTGTGATCATATGAGGGTATGTTAGGTACAAGCTTGAGTGTTGTTCAACATGGACTAGATACTCGTGTATATCAATGGAATTAAAGAAGATGTTATAAAATGTATCAGTGCTATCCTCACTACATCTTAAGTTGCAAATCATATATTATCAGTCGATATGGGGATACCTTTTGAATTGATATCTGATAATGGGTCGTACTTCAAAACATAAATCACTACTCTGTGTTTAAAGTTAAAGATCCGGAATCACAAATCATCCCCCTACCGTCCTCAAATTAATGGAACGGTTGAAGAAGTTAATAAGAGTCTCAAGACTATCCTTAGAAAAATGTGTCAATCACATCGAGATTAGTCAGAAAAACTGCCATTTGCGCTATGGACATATCGAACCTCAATTCGATCCTCCACCGGAGTTACTCCGTACTCCTTAATCTATGGCATGGAAGCAGTCTTGCCAATTGAGATGGAGATTCCATCTCTCAGGGTTTTGTTAGAAAGTCAGTTGTCAGAAGCAGACTGGGTTCGCCAAGGGTATGAAGAGTTGAATTTGATCGAGGAAAAATAACTAAGAGCGTTGTATCATGTGCAAGCTTATATAAGAAGAGTCACCTGTGCATTTGACAAAAAGGTCAAAGCTCATCATTTGCAAGTCAAGGATTTAACTATCAGACTTCAAAGAAAATTGAGTACTCCTCCTCGACCATAGGAGGAAGTCTGAACTTAATTGGAGAAATTCATCTATCAGCAAGAAAACACTACTTTGGAAAACCATCAGGTTTCAAAGAAAATCGAGCACCTATCTTTGACCCTAGAGAGAATTTCAAACCTAATTGGTGAGATCAGTTCATCGTCAAGGAATTATTACTAGGAAAAGCTGTCAGCCTTCAAGATCATGATGGAATCGAATTACCAGAACCAACCAACCTTGACCAAATCAAACGGTACTACATTTAAGGAGGCCATCTTTGGCCGAATCAATCCTCATATTACCCAGTTACCCAGTCCAACATATCATTTTTCTAACCCTCTTTGCAGCCTTTTCAAAAAGAAAAATTATGCTTTTTTCTTTCTCAGCCCAATCACCTAACCTAGGGGAGCGAAGCTTCGAACTACGTTTTGGTCTGATCCCGAAATTCTGGGGTACGTAGGCAACCTGAGAAGTTACTTTAGGCCCGATCACATAAAAAAAATAAACATAAAAAAAAATAGATTCCTCGACAAAAAAAAAATCTAAAAAGAAAAAATTCAACAGAAAAAAAATTGTCAAAGTGGGGAAGAAAACTCAAGGAAAAAGAAAATAATTTAAAAGGAAATGCCACACAAAGGGCATTTGGGTTTTTGAGCCTCAAGATTCCTTTCTTTTTATACCCAGTTCTAATCTTACCCATGAAAGTCCTCCTAAGTACCGTGCGAGAAGTCAAGGAAGATATCAAAGCATGATCAGACAGCAACTCCAAAAGTTCAGACAGGAAGAAAAAAAAAAGAGCTTGCTAGGTTGAAAACCCAAAAGGGAAACTTAGGCAAAAATTAAGGTAAGCTCGCGAGGTTAAAAATCTGAAAGGATGACCTTAGCAACAATCAAAGCAAGGAAAAAAGAAAAAATTGTAAGCTCGCTAGATCGAAAACCTAAAAAGGTGATCTAGGCAAAAGCTAGAGCATGCTCGCTAGATTGAAAACCTGAATAGGCAATCTAGGCAAAACTTAGAACTATCAAAAAATAAAAGAAAATCTCTGTTGAGTTGAGAAGCTGAAAAGGTAGTCCGAGCCGAAATATCAGAAGTCCGAATGATCAAGTTTCAATACCCAGTTTGAATCAAATATAGACTCAGTGGATACAAGTATCTCGTCTATGATTGATCTGAAGAGTTTCATGTCCCTAAGCGAACCGACGGGGAGAAAGAAAAAATTCTATGATGAATTTCAGAAAGAAATATTTTGTTCCAATGTCTTTGAGCCTGACTCAAAATCTTCAATATAAAAAGTCAAAATTAAAAGTTAAACCTTTATTGCGCTTGCGGTAATCAAGGATCTGAAACTTTCATAACAAGGGCACTTCCTTTTTCTAAAGAGTACAGTTTCCCCCTTACACTAAGGGCATGTATTTTCAAATTATGTTCAATTATCTTCAGTGCAATGTTCCTTGTCAAACTAGGGGCATTTTTGTTCTGATGCCTGGTCAATTTCAACCCCAAAGGATAAGGTTAACTTTGAATTAAAGGTTACCCTCTTGATAGCAATTTTGAAAACTCCTCAGATTCAAAGAGAGTTAAAATGTTTACCTGACCTTCGTAAAATCCAACTTTTTATTAAAAAAAAAAAATCAAATGCGAGTTTAATCCCCCGTTTGTTCCCTCAAATTTTAGTTCATTACTCTTTCACCTTGGGCAGGTAGAGTAGGACTCCCTAAAAAGTTAGTTCATTATTCTTTCACTCCGATTAGGTAGAGTAGAACTTTCCAAAAAAAATTAGTTCGCTACTCTTTCACCCTGGGCAGGTAGAGTAGGACTTTCAAAAAGTTAGTTCATTACTCTTTCACTCCGAGTAGGTAGAGTAGAACTTCTCAAAAAAATTAGTTCATTACTTTTTCACCCTGGGCAGGTAGAGTAGGACTCTCAAAAAGTTAGTTCATTACTCTTTCACTCCGAGTAGGTAGAGTAGAATTTTCCAAAATAATTAGTTCATTACTCTTTCACCCTGGGCAGGTAGAATAGGACTCTTAAAAAGCTTAGTTCATTACTCTTTCACTCCGAGTAGGTAGAGTAGAACTTTCCCAAAAAAAAAAAAAAATAGTTCATTACTCTTTCACCCTGGGCAAGTAGAGTAGGACTCTTAAAAAATTAGTTCATTACTCTTTCACTCCGAGTAGGTAGAGTAGAACTTCCCAAGAAAAAATAGTTCATTACTCTTTCACCCTGGGCAGGTAGAGTAGGACTCTTAAAAAATTAATTCATTACTCTTTCACCCTGGGCAGGTAGAGTAGGACTTTCAAAAAATTAGCTTATTACTCGTTCACCTAGGGTAGGTAGAGTATAACATTCAACTTTTTCTCAACTTTTGTTCAGATTTTTCTCAAATATCATTCAAATTTTCTCGAGTTTTGTTTTACTCAGATTTTACTCAGTTTCACACAGTGCACACACTTGCAAATTTGCACTTTTTTGTCAAGGAGAATTCTTTAAAATTCAAGGATCTGACACTATCAGTGAGAGTTTGCGCTCAAGGACCTGACAACCTTTTAATTAGGGGAGAGCTTGATCCTCAAGGATCCGAACACCCTGACGAATTGCTGAATCAGGCTGCAAAATGAACTGTCACTAGTTTTGGCATTCAGATATCGCACTATCTACCAAAATAGATTTGCTATCTAGTTTGCTTCAACCCTCTGCCAAAAGGGGCATCTGTAGACACCCCATTTTTGCACTCGCCTGATTAATCAACTCGTGAATCCGATTGCAATGATTCCCAATGATGGATGTGTATTCCATTGCTTTATTTTGTTACCAGGTATGTTTCAGAAATCCGGATGAGGTATCTCGAACTGACAAAACCTTAGAAACCATGCTACGATAGGAAAATACGACCCCCAGAAACATAGAAATCATCATCTTGCATACCAAAAAGAAACTTCACGATAAAAATCACTAAAAATTATCAAATTACCAAAAGACCCCTAACCTCAAAACCACCCTAGAGCCTACGTTACGTTTAGAAAAACTCTCTCGAACACATAAAATAACAAATCGGAACCAAATAAATCATTGCACCAATTTTAACAGAATTTGACAAAATTACGAAAATGCCCCTCATAAAGTTCACAATCATTTCACATAAAAATTTTCATAAATGACACAAACCAACATTCTCATTGAATTCCTTACGAAAAATCGATTCTAAAACATCCTAGAACATTAAAAACTGACTTGAAACGTGAAAAGTCCTCTCCGGGGGCAAAACGATAATTTCACAATTTTCATAATTAAAAAAATTTGAAATTAATAAATAAAATATTAAATAATTAAATTGAAACATTAATGAAATTAATTTAAAATTTTGAACCTAAAAAATCGATTAATCGGACTCTCAGGCAAAATTGTTGAGGGTTCGTGGGATATTTCTTTAAGGACCCCTCCATTTGGGGGTCCAAAGAATTAAAGAAATAATGGAGGGGGGTTCTCCAAAAATTAAAAGTAAATCAAGCAAGACTAAAGTCAAGGTATTAAAGTCAATCAAGTGAGACTGAAGTCAAAATTAAAGTCAATTAAGCAAGACTGGAGTCAAGATATTAAAAGTCAATCAATTAAGACTGAAGTCAAAACATTAAAAGTCAATCAAATAAGACCAAAAGTCATAATAGAGATCTAATTAAATAATAACTCTATCTAATAGAGTTCTAACTAAAAAACAATTCCACCTAAAACAATTTGAATTAAAACACAATTCTACCTAAAACAATTTTAACTAAAACACAACTCTAATTAAAAGATCTCTAATTAAACACTAACTCTATCCAAATCAACCCTAAAAACATCTATAAATAGAGGTGCTCACACCCTATTTTCGTATCAAATCATAAACTAGGCCTGTCAACGGATATGTATCCCATCGGATACCACTATATCTGAATTCGAATCCGAAAAAAAACAATACTATCCGAATTCGAATTCGAATCCGATCGGATATCCCTAATAAACAATCGAATTCGAATCCGAAAAACATATCGGATATCCGATAATATCCGATTCGAAAAAAAAACCTGCAAAATACCATCGTCTTCGATCTGTCGGAGTTCGCACAGTCGAAACCCCCGAAAAATCACTCCGACTGGTTCGGAGAGAGAGAGAGAGAGTGAGTGAGTGAATATGTACCTGTAATCTCGTCGGCCGGAGAAGATGTGTCGGAGTTCGCACGGCCGAAACTCGAAACCCTCAGATTTTATCCTAAAAAATCACGACTGGTTCGAATCAGATCGGAGAGAGAGAGAGAGAGAGAGAGAGGGGTACCTTATGATCGCCGACCGGAGAAGACAGTGTTGCGGAGTTCGATCGAAATTCATCGTTCCGGTTCCGAATCCGTCCCTGTGGTTTGTCTCGTCTGGTTAAAGAAGATGAAGTTTAAAAGAAAACATTTCGTTGTATAACACGAATACGCATCACCATATATACATATGTAAAACTTTTGTTGTAAAACATAAATACATGGTATATATATTATATCGGAGCGGATATTATCGAATCGGATATCGCGATATCTGAATTCGTATCCGAAACGCATTCGAATATTCAAATGACATCCGAATCCGAATCCGAAATCCGAAAATTTTGGATAATATCCGATTTTTTGAATTCGAATTCGAATTCGAATTTGGATTTCGGCTATCCATTGACACCCCTATCATAAATCCTAGGAGAAGTAGGTCTAGAAACCCCCCTAGCCCCCCATAAACCCTAGTTTTGAAGCCCCAACTCCTTACCTAACATCCCCCTTTCAATTTTAGTCTGGAAAATACCTAAAATCCCTCCAAAAACACCACTAAATCCGCAACAAACTTGAAAAGTTCAGATTCAGAAACAAGGAGATACCTTGATCTAGGAGATCCGAAGTCAAATCCGAAGACATAATGAAGCAAGGGAGTACAGTACAAGGAGCTCTTTTTGTCAGATCTGAGGGAGCAAAATCCTTGCTATCGGAAAGGTATGAAATTTTTATTTTTGTTTTTATCTAGGTTTTTAGCAATGTGATATATTTGGAAAGTTAGTAGAGACCGGCTTTGGCCGGGCGGGGTTGGTGCCTAACACCTTCCAACCCCGTAACATAATCCCCGAATTCATATTTTTTATGGTAGATTAGTTCTTTTTATCCATGTTAGAGTCAGTTTGGTTCCTAGACCACAATAACTAGGTGGCGACTCCCAAACCTCAAGGGTCAAAAGTGGATTCGCGCACCTCGCGGATCGATGGCGCTTTCAGATTGGAACTAACTTACCCCCAGAGGAGCACAAAGAGATGATGAATTTATTAAGAAAATTCAAAAGACTTGCTTACATGGTCCTATGAGGATATGTCGGTTAAATTTGGAGTGTTGTTCAACATGAAATATATACCCATCTTGTGAGAACACCACATATACAAACCAGAATTGATTGACATAGTCAGAGCAGGGATTATAAAATGTATCAGTGCTGGAATTTTAAAATCGATGGAATAGTTGAAGCAGCTAGTAAAAATCTCATGACAATCATCGTGAAAATGTGTCAAACACACATCACACCGGGATTGACCAGAGAAGTTACCATTCGCATTATGGACATATTACACTTCAATACAGTCTTCTACTAGAGTCACTCTAGTATGATATGGAAGCAATCTTACCGGTTAAAAGGGAAAATCCTATATCTCAAGGTCTTGATGGAAGTTAATTGTTAGAAATAGATTGGGTCTGTCAATGGAGAGGAGTCACTCGCATGTTTGACAAGAAAGTCAAAGTTCATCACTTATAAGTCAAGGAACTAAGCATCAAACTATCAAAAAAAATTTTGAGTACTCTTCCTCGATCATAGAAAGTTTGAACTCAATTGGAGAGATTCAATCATTAAGGAAATGCTACCAAGAAAAACTGTCAGGCTTCAAGATCATGATGGAATCGAGTTACCAGAACCAACCAACATTAACCAAATCAAATGGTACTACATTTAAGGAGGCCATTTTTGGCCGAATCAATTTTCCTACTACCCAGTTCATTATCTCCCTTCTCAACCTCTTTGCAGCCTGTTCAAAAAAATAAAAATTATACCTTTTACTTCTTAGCTTGATTACCTAACCCAGGGGAGGGAAAAATTTGAACTACGTATTGGTCTGATCCCAAAATTCTGGGGTACGTAGGCAACCTGAGAAGTTACTTCAGGCCCGACCACATCAAAATAAAAAAATAGATTCCTTAAAAAAAATTTAAAGAAAAAAGAAATATCATCCAAAATGGGGAAGAAAATTCAAAGAAAAATAAAAGAAATGCCACACAAGGGGCATTTGGGTTTTTGAGCCTCAAAATACTTTTCTTTTTATACCCAGTCCTAATCTTACTTATAAAAGTTTCCTAAGTACTGTACGAAAAGTTAAGGGAGATAGCAAAGCATGATCAGACAGCAACTCCAAAAGTTCAGACAGGAAGAAAAGAAAAAAAAAAAATGGCCTGCTAGGTTGAAAATCCCAAAAGGGCGACTTAAGCAAAAATTAGGACAAGCTCGCAAGGTTGAAAATCTGAAAGGACAACTTTGGCAACAACCAAAGTAAAGAAAAAAGAAAGCTTGCTAGATTAAAAACCTGAAAAGGTGATCTAGGCAAAAGTTAGAGCAAACTCGCTAGATTGAAAATCTGAAAAGACAATCTAAGTAAAAGTAGAGCAACAGAGCAAAACAGAAGAAAAGCTAAGAGCGATCTGAGCTGAAATATCAAAAGTCTAAATAATCAAGTTCAATACTTAGCTTAAACTAGGTACAAACTTAGTGGATACAAGTATTTGGTCTATGATTGATCTGAAGAGTTTTATGTTCCTAAGCGAATCGACGGGGAGAAATAACAAATTCTATGATGAATTTCAGAAAGAAATATTTTGTTCCAATTTCTTTGAGCCTGATTCAAAATCTTCAATATAAAAAGTCAAAATTAAAAGTTAAACCTTTATTACGTTTGCGGTAATCAAGAATTTCAAACTTTCATAACAGGGGCACTTCCTTTTTCTAAAGAGTATAGTTTCCCCCCTTACACTAGGGGCATTTGTTTACAAATTATGTTCAATTATCCTTAGTGTAATATTCCCTGTCAAACTAGGGGCATTTTGGTTCTGAAGTCTGGTCAATTTCAACCCCAAAGGATAAGGTTAACTTTGAATTAAAGGTTACCCTCTTGATAGTAATTTTGAAAACTCCTCAGATTCAAAGAGAGTTAAAATGTTTACCGGACCTTCATAAAATCTAACTTTTTATTAAAAAAAAAAATCAAATGCGAGGTTAATCCCCCGTTTGTTCCCTCAAAGCTTAGTTCATTATTCTTGCACCATGGGCAGGTAGAATAGAACTTCCTAAAAAAGAAAAAAAAATTAGTTCATTACTCTTTCACTCCGAGTAGGTAGAGTAGAACTTCCTAAAAGAATTAGTTCATTACTCTTTCACTCCGAGTAGGTAGAGTAGAACTTCCAAAAAAAAATTAGTTCATTACTCTTTCACCTTGGGCAGGTAGAGTAGGACTTCCAAAAAAATTAGTTCATTACTCTTTCACTCCGAGTAGGTAGAGTAGAACTTCCCGAAAAAATTAGTTAATTACTCTTTCACTCCGAGTAGGTAGAATAGAATTTTCAAAAAAAAAAATAGTTCATTACTCTTTCACCTTGGGCAGGTAGGGTAGGACTCCCAAAAAAATTAGTTCATTACTCTTTCACTCCGAGTAGGTAGAGTAGAACTTCTCAAAATAATTAATTCACTACTCTTTCACCCTATGCAGGTAGAGTAGGACTCCCAAAACAATTAGTTCATTACTCTTTCACTTCGAGTAGGTAGAGTAGAACTTCCCCAAATAATTAGTTCATTACTCTTTCACCCTGGGCAGGTAGAGTAGGACTCTAAAAAAGCTTAGTTCATTACTCTTTCACTCCGAGTAGGTAGAGTAGAACTTTCCAAAAAAAAAAAATTAGTTCATTACTCTTTCACCCTGGGCAGGTAAAGTAGAACTCCTAAAAAATTAGTTCATTACTCTTTCACTCCGAGTAGGTAGAGTAGAACTTCCCAAAAAAAATTAGTTAATTACTCTTTCACCTTGGGCAGGTAGAGTAGAACTCCCATAAAGCTTAGTTTATTACTCTTTCACTCAGAGTATGTAGAGTAGAACTTTTCAAAAAAAAAAGAAAATTAGTTCATTACTCTTTCACCTTAGGCAGGTAGAGTAGGACTCCCAAAAAAATTAGTTCATTACTCTTTCACTCCGAGTAGGTAGAGTAAAACTTCCCCAAAAAAATTAGTTCATTACTTTTTCACCCTGGGCAGGTAGAGTAGAACTTTCAAATAATTAGTTTATTACTCGTTCACCTAGGGTAGGTAGAGGAAGGCATTCAAATTTTGCTCAGATTATGCTCACTTTGCTCAGATTATGCTCAATTTTTTTTCTCAATCTTTGCTCAATTTCACACAATACATACACTCACACTTACACTATTTAGTCAGGAGAATTCTCTAAAATTCAAGGATCTGACACCGTCAATGAGAGCTCATGCTCAAGGACCTGACAACTTTTTTAGTTTGGGGAGAGTTTTACGTTCAAGGATCCGAACATCCTGATGAATTACTAAATCAGGCTGCAAAATGAACTGTCACTAGCTTTGGCATTCGATATCACACTATCTACCAAAATAGATTTGCTATCTAGTTGTTTCAACCCTCTACCAAAGATGGGCATCTGTAAACACCTCATTTTTGCACTCGCCTGATTAATCAACTCATCAACCCGATGGCAACGATTCCCAATAATGGATGTTTATTCCATTGTTTTATTTTTTTACCAGAAATATTTCAAAAATCCAGATAAGGTATCTCGAACTGACAAAACTGTAGAAACCACGTTACGCTTGGAAAATAAAATCCCAAAAGCTTAGAAATCATTATTTTTCAAACAAAAAGAAACTTTACGATAAAAATCACTAAAAATGGCCAAATTACCAAAATACCCCTCACATCAAAACGACCCTAGAGCCTACGTTACGTTTAGGAAAACTCTCTCAAATACATAAAACAACAAATCGAAATCAAATAAATCATTTCACCAATTTTTACAAAATTTGATAAAATTATAAAAATTCCCCTCATAAAGTTCACGATCATTTCACACAAAAAACTTCATAAATAACACAAACCAATATTTCCATTGAATTCCTTATGAAAAATTGATTTCAAAACATCTTAGAACATAAAAAACCGACTTAAAACACGAAAGGTCCTCTCCGAGGGTAAAACAGTAATTTCACAATTTTCATAATTAAAAATTTTAAAATTAATAAATAAAAATTAATTTAAAATTTTGAACTAAAAAAATCGATCAATCAGGCTCTTAGGCAAAATTGTTGAGGGTTCGCAAGATATTTCTTTAAGGACCCCTCCATTTGGGGGTCCAAAGAATTAAATATATAATAGAGAGGGGTTCTCCAAAAAATTAAAGTCAACCAAGAAAGATTAAAGTCAAGGTATTAAAGTCAATCAAGCAAGACTGAAGTCAAAATTAAAGTCAATTAAAAAAGACTAAGGTTAAGATATTAAAATCAATCAATTAAGATTAAAGTCAAAATCTTAAAGTCAATCAAAGAAGACCAAAGGTCAAAATCCTAATAGAGTTCTAATAAAATAATAACTCTATTTAATAGAGTTCTAACTAAAATATAACTCTACTTAAAATAATTCTAATTAAAATACAACTCTTCTTAAAATAATTCTAACTAAAATACAACTCTAACTAAAAGAATTATAATCAAATACTAATTCTATCTAAATCAATCCTTAAAAAAATCTATAAATAGAGGTCCTCACACCCTATTTTAGTATCAAATCATAAACCCTAAGAGAAATAGGTTAAAAAGCCTCCCTAACCTCCCATAAATCCTAGTTTTAGAGTCCTAACTCCTTACTTAACACCCATACTTAGATTTTAACCTAAAAAACACCTAAAAGCCCTTCAAAAATACCCCAAAATCCATAACAAATTCAAAGAATCCAGATCCAAAAAAAGAGATACCTTACCTCGGAGATCAGAAATTAGATCTGGAGGTAGAACGAAGTAAGGAGTACGGTACAAGAAACAATTTTTGTGGGATCTGAGGGAACAAGATCTTTGCTATCGAAGGTAAAATTTCTAATTTTTTTTATCTAGGTTTTAGTTATTAGCAATGTAATCTTATTTGGGATAAGTAGAGACCGGCATTGGATGGGCGGGGTTAGTGCCTAATACCTTCCAACCCTGTAATGTGATCCCCGGATTCAATTTTTCTTCAGTAGATTAGTTTTTTATCTGTTTAGAGTCATTATCCGGTTCTTAGACCATAATAATTAGGTGGCGACTCCCAAACCTCAAGGGTAAAAAGCTGATCCACGCACCCCAGGGATCGAGGGCGCTTTCACTCAGATACAATTTTGTAGTTATTTTATTCAAATTTAATTCCTTATTTTACAATTACTTATTTGTGTGTCTATTTTGAGTTTAATGCTGTCAAATCTTAAGGCCCAAGTTTTGATTGATTTATTGATCTAGGTTTATAATGAGAATTAGAATCTAGGTTAGATCAATAAAATAGATCACGTTAGAATGAATGAACGGTAGAGATACTTTAGCATGTTCTAAGAGGTTAGTAATTCAATTTATGATAATTCCATAGATTTTATGACTCTTTGGTATTTAAATTCACATAGAGATGTGCTAAGTTAATATTTAAAAGAGTAATCTAGCGTATTTCGAGAGAAAACACTAATTGGTATAGGGAATTAAACTTCCAAATAAGGCAAAGCAGGAATTACTTTGAATAATCAATTACGTAGGAGTATCTGTAGTAAAGTCGAAAGTCCTAAGTTTTTAATCCATAAGAATCCATTCTTTCTTGTTTCATTGTTATTTCAATTTGCAATTCTACAATTCTCGATTCATCAAATAGTAATTTAAGTGATTATTTTTAGTACTTAGTAACTTAATCCTCGTGGGAACGATATCTTATATTATTACTTGAAACGATTACTGCACTTGCTAGCATAAATTATAAGCATCAAGTTTTTGGCACCGCTGTCAGGGATTAAAGATTACTAATATTAATACCAATTGCTTTTATTGCTAATTTGATTTTTATTTATTCTTACTTTATTCATTTTTCTCTTTTCAGGTTTTTCTTAATGTATGAGACGGACAAGGAGCTTGGATTTAGTGCCAATCGACCTTGATATTAATAAGACACTTAGAAGGCTAAATATGGAACGCAAGCAAAAAGTTGAACAAAGAGTTTTAGCAATGGCGGAAGAAAAGAATAATGGTGGTGGTGGAGATGCAGTCCCGAATAGAGCACTAAAGGATTACTCTATTCCTAATGTGGGTGTTTCTAGCATTCGAAGGCCACCTATTCAAGCAAACAATTTTGAGATCAAGCCTGCCATCATTCAGATGATACAATCTTCGATTCAGCTTGGGGGATTGGCTAATGATGATCCAAATCTGCATATTGCAAATTTCTTGGAAATTTGTGATACATTCAAGCACAATGGGGTGACTGATGATGCCATAAGATTGCGTTTGTTTCCGATCCCATTGAACAACAAGGCTAAGGCATGGTTGACCTCGCTACCTTCAGGAACCATTACTACATGGGATGGGCTGGTTAATGCCTTTTTGACTAAGTACTTTCCACCAGCGAAATCTGCGAAGATGAGGAACGATATAACCAATTTTCTGCAGCAAGATCAAGAATCTCTCTATGAAGCTTGGGAGAGGTTTAAAGATCTTTTAAGGAAGTGCCTGCACCATGGACTACCGTTATGGATGCAAATGCAAATGTTTTATAATGGTTAGCTCTCAAACACTCAAACCATGGTAGATGTAGAAAGTGGAGGAGCATTCTTCAACAAGACACCGGAGGAAGGATATGAACTTATTGAAGTTATGGCTAGTAACAACTTCCTGAAATCTGATAGGAATGCACAGAAAAGGACAGTCGGAGTTCATGACATTGATGCTTTTACTAATTTGACTGCTCAAGTTACTATTTTAAATAATAATTTAAAAAAAATAATGTTGCTACAATTTCTAATGTAGGTTGTGATAATTGTGCAGGGAATCATCCTACTTTGGAGTGTCAAGGCCCATATGAAGCAAATTCTTCCGAACAAGTTAATTATGTGGCCAACAATCAAAGACAATACAATCTTAACTCCAATTACTACAATCAAAGGTGAAGGAATCATCCTAACTTCTCATGAAGCAACAATGCAAATATGCAAAAATCGCCTCCTTCTTTTCAATCTCAAGAGAAGAAACCAACCATGGAAGAGGTCTTCACCCAATTCATACAAAAGACCATTGCATTCATTGATGATACCCAAGCCAATTTCAAAAATCAAGGTGCAAGTATTCGCAACCTTGAACATCAAGTTGAGGAGATTTTCAAGCTATTGACGGAAAGAGTTCAAGGAGCACTCCCAAGTAATATTGAGAAGAATCCCAAGGAGCATGTGAAAGCTATAACTCTTCGAAGTGGGAAGGAGTTAGAATAATCAAAGGGGGGTAGCAAACAAGCAAATGAGGATGAAACTGCTCTTCTTAAAGATCAAGATGCTATCCGTTCCTATTCAACAACCTATTCCACAACCATCTTCTAATCCCATTCCTTTTCCTCAAAGATTGCGAAAGTAAAATTTAGATAAGCAATTTTCTAAATTTATTGATATTTTTAAAAGCTTACATATTAATCTTCCTTTTGTAGAAATGCTGGAGCAAATACCGAAATATGCTAAGTTCTTGAAGGAAGTTCTATCAAACAAGAGGAAATTGGTGGATAATGAGAATGTTATGCTCATGGAAGGATGTAGTGCTATTCTTCAAAGAAAGCTTCCCCAAAAGCTAAAAGATATAGGGAGTTTCAAAATTCCTTACACTATTGGTGATTTTAATTTTGATAGAGTTTTATGTGATCTTGGTGCAAGTATTAATTTGATGTCTCTCTCTATTTTCAGGAAACTCGATTTAGGGGTGTGAAGCCTACTACGATATCCTTGCAACTTGCAGATAGATCTATCAAGCATGTTAGAGGCATTATTGAGGATGTTTTGATAAAAGTGGACAAATTCTTATTTCCTGCTGATTTTATCATTTTGGATATGAAAGAAGACAAGGATGTTCCACTCATATTGGGAAGACCTTTTCTCGTCACAGGTAGAACTCTCATAGATGTTCATCAAGGTAAGTTGATTTTAAGGGTTCAAAATGAACAAGTAACTTTTAATATTTTTGAGGCTATGAAATTTCCTTTCGATGTTGATGCATGTTTTGCAATAAGTGTTTTGGATAGGGTAGTAGCTGAAAATTTTAATGAATCTTTTCCTCCCTTACCTTTGAAAAATTGCATATTAAATGGTAGAACTTTAAGAAGTCTAAGTGATGATGAAGATATAATTGAATGTGTGAATAACTTGATGCTTTGCCACTTTGTGAGTTTCCAAAAAGGCTTAAATTTAAAGAGTTAGGAGCTATGCATGTTAATGAACCATCATCTAAACAGGAACTTCTTAAACTTGAACTTAAACAATTGCCATCACATCTTAGGTATGCTTTCTTAGAAGAGTCTTGTTATTATCCTGTTATTATTAACTCTTCTTTGAATAATTTGGAGGAGGAAAAATTATTACGAATTTTAAGGGAGCATAGGAAAGCTATTGGATGGACAATTGATGATATCAAGGGAATTAGCCCATCTATTTGTATGCACAAGATTTTGATGGAAGAGAGCTACAAGCCATTGGTACAATCTCAAAGAAGATTAAATCCTTCCATGCAAGAAGTGGTGAAAAAGGAGGTTGTGAAGCTTATGAATGCAGGTATAATTTATCCAATCTCGGATAATTCATGGGTAAGTCCAGTCCAAGTGGTTCCTAAGAAAGGTGGTATGACCATGGTGAAGAATGACAACAATGAGCTTATACCCACAAGAACGGTGATCAGATGGAGAGTTTGTATAGATTACCGGAAACTCAATGATGCCACAAGAAAGGATCACTTTCCTTTGCCCTTCATTGACCAAATGGTGGAGAGATTTTCCAGGCATGACTATTATTATTTCTTAGATGGATATTCGAGCTATAATCAAATTCCAATAGCACTGGAGGATCAAGAGAAGACCACTTTTACATGTCCATATGGAACCTTTGCTTATAAAAGAATGCCATTCGGATTGTGCAACGTCCCTACTACTTTTCAACGTTGCATGATGTCAATTTTTTTCGATATGGTTGAAAAATACATTGAAGTGTTCATGGATAATTTTTCTGTTTTTATTCTTCTTTTGATAATTGTGTTTCTAATCTCTCTTTGATTTTGTAGCGATGTGTTGACACAAACTTGGTCTTGAATTGAGGAAAATGTCATTTTATGGTAAAAGAAGGAATTGTGTTGGGACATCAAATTTTTGTTAAAGGAATTGAGGTGGATCGAGCAAAAATTGATGTAATTGAGAAGCTTCCACCTCCTACCAATGTTAAGGGAGTTAGAAGTTTTCTTAGACATACAGGATTTTACAGAAGATTTATTAAAGATTTTTCTAAAATTACTAAACCTCTTTGTGAATTATTGGTAAAAGATGCAGTTTTTTATTTTTCCAAAGAATGTTTAGATGCTTTTGAAACTCTTAAAGTGAAATTGATATCTTTTCCTGTTATTGCTGCACCCGATTGGGAATTACCTTTTACTTTGATGTGTGATGCTAGTGAATATGCTATAAGTACTATTTTAGGACAACGGAAAGATAAGGTCTTTCATGTGATTTACTATGCTAGCAAAGTTTTAAATGAGGCTCAATTGAATTATGTAACTACCGAAAAATAGCTTTTAACAGTTATTTATGCTTTCGAAAAATTTTGATCTTATTTAATAGGTTCTAAAGTGATTGTCTACACCGATCATTCGACTTTGAGGTATTTATTTGCTAAAAAGTGATGCATAGCCAAGGTTGCTAAGATGGATTTTACTTTTGCAGGAATTTGACTTGGAAATCAAGGACAAGAAAAAATCTAAAATGTAGTTGCAGATCATCTTTCTAGGATGGACCATGTGTAGTCAAATGAAGAAGTTGATGGAGATATTAATGAGAAATTTTTGGATGAGCAGCTGTTTGCAGCTGGAGAAGCCCCATGTTATGCTGATATTGTCAACTATTTGACTAGGGGGATTGTGTCTACCGAACTCACCCACCAAAGGAGAAAGAAGTTTTTTTTCAGATATTAAGTATTTTATATGGGATGATCCATTCCTCTATAAGATGCGTGGTGATTGTATAACTAGAAGATGTGTGCCGGAAGAGGAGATGAAGAGTATTCTTCAACATTGTCATTCTCGCGAAGTTGGAGGACACTTTGGAGCAACCAAAACATCAGCAAAAATTTTACAATCAGGATTTTATTGGCCTTTTTAAAGATTCATATAATTTTGTTGCCAATTGTGAGAAATGTCAAAGGGTTGGGAATATATCTAGGAAAAATGAGATGCCTCCAACAAATATTTTGGAAATTGAATTGTTTGATGTTTGGGGTATTGATTTTATGGGTCTTTTTCCATCTTCTTTCTCTAATCGTTTTATTTTGGTTGCTGTAGATTATGTGTCCAAGTGGGTTGAAGTTGTAGCATTGCCAACCAATGATGCTCGGGTGGTGGTGAGATTTTTGAATAAGTATATTTTTGCAAGATTTGGAACACCAAGAGCTATCATAAGTGGTGGAAGATCACACTTCTATAACAAACAATTTGTTTCACTTCTGAGCAAATATGGAGTGACACATAGGGTGGCTACACCTTATCATCCGCAGACAAGTGATCAAGTTGAAGTATACAACTATGAGCTAAAGAGGATTCTAGAGAAGACAGTCAATTTTTCAAGGAAGGATTGGTCAAGCAAATTGGATGATGCTCTATGGGCCTACCAGACAGCGTTCAAGACACCTATTGGAATGTCTCCATATCAATTGGTTTATGGCAAATCTTGTCATCTCCCAGTTGAGTTGGAACATAAATCATATTGGGCTGTTAAGTTATTGAATTTCAATTTACAGGCTGCAGGGGAGAAGAGACTGTTATAGCTAAATGAGATGGAAGAGTTCCGGAACGATGCGTATGAGAATGCTAGGATCTATAAAGAAAAGACGAAGAGATGGCATGACAGGCACATTCACAAACGGGAATTCAAAGAAGGACACCAAGTTCTCCTCTTCAATTCAAGACTTAAACTTTTTTTGAGAAAATTAAGATCACAGTGGTTCGGTCCTTTCACTGTCAACAAGGTCTTACCATCGGGGGCAATAGAAGTCAAGCATCTGTCGAAAGGGATTTTTATAGTAAATGGGCAGCGATTGAAGCAATACTTCGGTGGAAACTTTAGTATCGAGCAGGTGTCCATTTTGCTCTCAATTTCGAAGTGAAGATTTAAGAAAGTCTAGCTAAAGACTTAAATTTTAGCGCTTCTTGGGAGACAACCCGATTTATTTCCAGCATTGAAATTTTAATTTTTGAACAATTTATTTAATTTTTGTTTAATTTCAAGGATTTAGGATTTCATTAATTTATTTTATTTTAGTCTTAGTTGTTATTTTATTTTATTACGTAGCTTAGGATTTGTTTTATGCTATTTGTTTTGATTTTAATTATGTTTATTTTATTTTTTAGGTGAATAAAGGGTTTCAGTGTTGCCTAATCAATTCCGCCACAGCGGTGGGTACATGTGCGCCGCGGCGGTTTCTAAAAATCAGATAAAGAGGCCAAGCCCCAGATTGAAGGAATTAGGGCAAGAGCCGCGGCGAAAATGACTTACCTGCTGCGGCGCAAGTCTCGAAGTTAGAATTTTAAGGGGTTAAACCCGTCATTTGGTTCAAACTTCTCATATTCTCTCCACCCCTTTCTCTTCTTCTCTCCAAAAACCTTTCATTTTCCTTCACCTCTTCCTCTTCCTCAACCTTTTATCTCCCCTAACTCTATTTAAATCCACAAAATTTCTTTCATTTGTTCATATCACTCTCACTATTCTTTTTTCTTCTCAGAAAAATGAAAGGTTGCTACTAAGTTTGGGGGAAAGAAGCCGATTACATTGAAATTTGGATTCAAGATTTGAAGAAGAGTTTTGAGGTTTACAAAAGTGGTAAGGGTTTTCTTCTCTCTTGATTACTGAAGTTCTGTGTTTGGTTGATTTCTGATTAGAAGAATTTTATTTGGGTTATAATGGCTTCATCAAGTACTTCTAAGAAGAGGAAATCTAGGGTTGTTTATGATAAAAAAAAATTTGTTAGTGAAGATGCACAGAATAGTTTCTATGAATCGGTAACTGGTAGAAATCCCATAGCAGAAAGGGGATTAACTGTCACAGCTGTAGGATATCCTCATATTAGGGGGATTATAGAAGAGAGGAAATGGGAAACGTTTTGTGCACAACCTAAGCCTGTAATAGTACCAGTTGTGAGGGAATTCTATGCCAATGCTCCTGAACATGACCATAGGAAGGTGTTTATTAAAGGAAAACAGGTTGATTTTAGTGGGGAGGCTATCAACAAATTTTTCAAATTACCTGATATTACGAAAGATGATTATAATAGATTCATTGGGAGGCAAATAAATTATCAAGAGATATTGCAAGAGATTGATGTACTAGGTACTCAATGGAAGCTAACAGAAGAAAAACCCGTGACATTTCTGAGCATTGGGCTCACTAAGGACTGTAAGGCTTGGTACAATTTTCTAGGGGCTAGAATGATACCAGTAAAGCATTTTAGTGATATTAATAAGGAAAAGGCAATTCTCTTGTACTGCATTGTGACTGGAAAATCTATTGATATGGGGAAATTCATATCTTCTCATATTATATAGTGTTACAAGCACACTTCCATGTCATTATTTTATCCTTCCTTGATCACTGCTTTGTGTGTTGCTGCTGGGGTCCAATTTGGGGCAGATGAGGAGACTTTGCCTCATATGGCTGCACTTTTTGACAATAAAGTGCAAGGTATGAAAGGGATTGACAGAATGGCACTAGTTGTTCAGAGTCAACAGGCAAGACCACAGTCTTCCAAATCTCTCACTACGGCTGAACGGATGGAAAGGTTGGAAGAAAGGGTTAATCAACAAGGCGAGCAGCTCCAGCAGTTTACAGAGTATCAGTATGCCTACAACAAAACTCTTGAGTTGATGATGAGGCAGATAGTAGTGGGGATAGCAGTGGACATGTCACAGTTTCCTAACATGCCAGTTTATCCAGACAGTCATATGGAAAGGGACTAGGGTCTTCTCGGGCAGAGGACTTAGATGGAGATGAGGGTGATGGAACAGTTGAGGAAGAGGAGATGTAGTCTCTATTTTTATTTGGTTTTACTTTTCAGTCTATTTTTCTATTTTTGATTTCAGTTTTATTTTCTGGATTTATTAGTTATGTTTTGTTTTATTTTAGATATTTGAACTAAGTATGAGTTTTCTTTGTGTGAGTTAACGACTTAACATTGGTTGCAAGTGTGGTTTTTTCTTTTTCTTTTTAGGATACTACTTGAAAAGAAAGGAGAAAATGTCGTTGTATCCGAGAAAAATCAAAAAAGGAGTCATTCTGTCCCTTAATTTTCTTACTTAAGTTTGTTTGCTTTTGTTCATTGAGGGCAATGAAGATAATTAAGTTTGGGGGGGGGGTAATTTGATTCTTTTATTCTTTGAGTTGTTAGCTGCATTAAAATCATACTATCATTCTTCTATTTTTCATTCTTTTATTCTTTTCTATTCTTTTATTTGTTTTCTGCATTAAAATTTTTACAATAAATTTTCAACTTTTGAGAATTTCTTTTGTTTTCAAGTCAATTCATAAAGTCAAAGATGATAACTTGATTACTATGATATGTGGTTGTTGAGTTGGAATTCGATATTACTTAGACTTTGAGGATAGCTTAGACGTTTGTTTTGTTTAAATTGGATATTCAATGTTGGTCTAGTATGGTAATTTTGAATAATGATCCTGTTTTGCTACTTAGAAACATTTTATTTAGACATTTGTAAATGAAAAATAGGCCTCAACAAATTTTAGAACTTGGCTGATTGTTGTTCGAAGTGAAATCCTAGACTTTCATGTTGCTTAGGAAATGATCTAGGTTATCTTTGGACCGTTTGAGCTTTTCTTGCCTACCTTAATTATTTTTATCCGCTAGTTACCTATTTGAGCCATTTATTTAATTTTTAGCCTTAATTTTCTTTCTTTAAACTTATTTTCCTACTTGGTTTTGAGCCTAAATGCTTATCCTTAACTTTAACGAGAATATTCACTTGTGTGTGATTTGTTGAGATTGGAGAGCAAAAATCTATTGTTAAGGGAGAAAATGATAGAAAAGAATGTTGTTGACCCCGGTGATATTCAAAGATAAGTTAGGGGGTCTTGAAGAAAAATGAAGGAGGGATACAAGTTTGAAGAAAAGTGTTCTGCATTTATTTATTTTGTTTTGCATTATACTTTAAAAAAAAAAAAAGAATTTGATGGTAGTAGTGGTGAAAGTGTGCGAAAGTGTTAGCACAAAAGAAAGAATGAAAGTATGAAAAGTGAAGTTGTGATGTTAGTATTCTTAAGTTTTTTAGAATGTTACATTTTGTTCGATTGTGAGTATTCTCATTCTTTGAATTATCCTATCCATTCTTTTTGAGCCAATACCTAAACCTGACATTACAAGCTTAATTAAGACCTTTTGATCCGAGGTGGCATAATGAGTTTACATTAGTGGAGAGTGACAACAAAGTCAAGCTTATGAGATTTGATATTTTCATTACTATTTAGAGGTCAAATTTGTTTGCACTGTTTTTATAAAAATTATCCGGGTAGTAGAATTGATTGTTTTAGAGATTGCTTGCTTGGATTTTTCAGAGGATTGATGATTTGAATGGGATGAAAGTTTGGGTGATTTTTCTAGTTTTTGTAATGTCCAATAGATTCTTGACATTTTATGTTATCATTGATTTTTGAGATACTATTGTGAATTGTGCTTGTTAAATGAATTTTGTTCTTGAAAGTTGAAGAGTCTGAAGTTAGTTTTGATTCAGTTCGTTCTAGGGTAGGTTTATTTCTATTTTTGCTCGAGGACTAGCAAATTTTAAGTTTGGGAGAATTTAATAAGTCTGTTTGTAACGACTTATTCTATGAAATTTTACTTGATATTTTGTTAATTTGAGAGTGATTTTATTTAGTTATCGTTCTTTTTATTGTTTTAGGTAATAAATGGCCAAGAATATGAAAAGAAAGCAATTCGGGGTGAAATCGAAGTAAAGACGAAGTTTCGGAGAATGGAATACAAGAGGTAGAGGTCACCGCGGTAGTGGATACATGTCCGCCGCGGCGCTCGTGTTTTAATCAACAAAGGCCTCAAGACAGGAGCTAGCTGCTGCTGCGGTGGGTACATGCCTGCTGCGGCGCGATCCCTTTTCTGTACTCCGTCTGTGGCGCCCCGCCAAACGCTAACACAAATCCCAATGCCAAACCTCAAGGTACTAGGTGGCACCTCGAAATTTCGGCATGGTCTCCTCTGTTTATGTTAACGTTTCACGGAACTCAAACCTGATAACCAATTTATAACAAAACCTGTATATAAAAATGTAGATACAGGAAAATAACAGCGGAAGACTAATTACATCTAACATGTAAGTAGATCAGAGTGCGGAAGATTTAATCATATACAGGCTTACAAAATACTCTCACTCTAACATAGGCCTAAACTCTCAATCCAAAAACTACATATATCCTGGATGAAACTGGCAATTCTAACGGATGTAGCCCTAATGCTCACCAGGCAATAAACTCTGATCGTCGATCTGACCGACCAGATACTCCTCACTTACTGACTCTACGCCTGTCTCGGTAGCTGCAAGTGCTGAAACTAAAAAAAATAGGAAGGAAAGGGTGAGTAACGGAAGTTACCCAATAAGTCCACAGCCAATTCCTACTAATAACCCTTCCTAAGCATGATCGAATAAAGCATACTGGACATTTTAATACATGCAAGATTTTACAAGATAAAATACGATCAACTGGTACATATAGACAGGGATGAGCAACTAAACAGTTTTAAAAATTACACATAGCATCAATCATCCATACTCATCATACATTTTTCATTTTATGCAAATAAGATTGCCAACATTGAAATAATAGACATGCTTCTCATTTATAATCCGAAATATAACAACAGATACATAATACAAATGGTGGAGTATTGGAATTAAAGAGTTGGGATTCACGACTGGATCGTTCCCAGTCAGGACATGATATTCCTCAATAACATCGTAGTTCCTGATTTTGTGGCTGGTCGTGTCTACCACGCTTGTGGAACCATTTATCCGGCTCAGGCTGGCCGTTTGACGTGACCGTAAGCAATGGGTCTCTTTTCGATGTGTCAGAACGTTTGACTACTACTAGATTGTTAGTGATCACTGACTAATCATCTTCGTCTATGCCTATCAGACGTGCATGTGATTCCCAAAAGACACTCCACTCGTATACGACCACCTTTACAAAACACGTTCACTGGTAAAGATAAGAAAGGAATGGACCCGGATTCCAATTGTGACTCCACTCTCATACGCGTCCCATACCACGTATGAGTTTGGTGGTCCCTACCGTACATCCCAGGATAGTGTACCCCTCCGGATGATGTGACACACTATCCCTTCAGGCATTCACGAACCCTTTAACAGTTCACAAAATAACTACGTATATATATATATATATATATGATTTTTCATTTAAAACAAAAGAGAAATTAACATAACAGGGTTGAGAACGAATATCCAGTTCCTACCATGCAACCGTGGCCAATCGGCCTAAAATAAATAACAGTACTCAGCGCAAGCGCTAACATAATCGGAAATAAACATGCAACCCTTTCATTAATAACCTGGATATCCTTTCACCAACCTACACACAACATACAATGTAAAATGCAGACATCACCCCTCGGGTGTGATTCTGACATTTTACCGTTCATTCCCTTTTCCCATTCTCTCAACATTCTCATTTTTCATCCTTTCAAATCAACCATTCATTTTCAATCTTCCAAAGTCATTCTTTTGGTCTTTCCATTGAAAACCACCGAAGTTTATAAAAAAACAAGGTCCCAGCGATGCTCGGAACCAAAGCAGTTAAAAATAGTGAAAGCTGGTGAAAATTTGGCTAAGTGTCGGAAACTCAATTTTTCAAAGTTCTCGAAATTAAAAACGGGTTTTTCGAAATGAAAGTCTTGATCATGAGATTCGACACCATATTGTTTTTGAAATCTAATTCAAAGTTACGTGAAAGTTATTACACTTTGAAAACTTGTCGAAAACGTCGAAAAATACGTTTTGTTCTTAAAACCAAAATTCGGATTTTGATCCTTTGAGATTTGGATCTTAAAACCATTCCCATTGTTCCGAAATGGGGGGTAAAACCTTAATTTCATTAAAGAACTTGAAGTAAATGGAAAGTAAAAATTAAAGAGGACAATTACTTAAATGTTTTTAATGAAATAAAGGGTGAGAAATAGTGTATAAGGTGTGAGGAAGTCAAGCCAATAGTCAGAACACTGTTCTGAAGAGAACTGTGTCTGTCGGTGGCTGTCGGCGGCAGGATGCTGTCGGTGGAACCGACATAATACACATCGGCAGATGTCGGTGGGACCGACGGTCCTGCCGACAGTGTAAAATTTCTCACGCTGTTTAGCTTCGTCGGTGGCAGAAGCTCCATTCTGTCGGTGGGACCGACAGAATGCCTTCAGTAGGTGCCGGTGGCACCGACCTTTCCCACCCACAGCCTGAACCTTACTCGAACCTTCGAGTTTTCGATCCATGTTTCGGATTCTTCTTCCGTTATTCGAATCATTCAACCCACCCACGATTTTGTCATCAAAATTCGATAAAACATAAATAAAACACCTACTTCTACCATGAATTTGGAATCAAACACCAATTTCTACGATTTAAATGCAAACAATAAATTTTGTTTCAAAACCCTAAATGCACATTTCATAAATCTAAAGCTACCAATAAGAATTGGAAGTCCCTTACTTGGTTGTGGACGTCGAACGTGATAAACTCACACAATGATCAAGGTTGGTGGCTCGAGAGTCGAGGTTGGGCTGACTTGGATGCCAAATGAGCAAGGGTTCGCAAGGTATCCGACAATGACGTTCTCCTTCTCCTCTATAATGAAGCATAGACCTAGCTCCTAACTCGATGAAGCCCTCGGATGGAAGGTGTGGAGGTTTACTCGAGCTACCCGGCTGGTTTTTGATGGAGGATGGAGAAAACGAACAAGAATGAACAACCAAAGGTGGTGAAGTTGTAGCCCTCGTCGTGGCCGACAACTTTGCCTTCTTCGTCGAGGTTCAACTCGGCTTCGTTCGCTCACAAACTTGACGGAAATGGGTCGAAACCCTAAGGTGAAGAAGTGGCTGTCATTTGGGGTTTCTTAGAAAAGAAGAGAAAAGAATGAAATAAAAGAAATCAGATTTTTCTTTTTATAATAAAGCTGAGGGGCATACTTGTAATTTCCCCCTTATTTCTAGTTTCGATCGTAACTTAACTATTCGGACTCGGAAAACGACAAGCGAATATATCATTTCGAATAATTTTTCGATTCGGATCTAATGGTGTCATCAAATCTTTTTGATTCTCGCTCTAACGAAATTCCACTGTTTTGGGTCTCACTTAACACGAAATTCGAGAATTCTATAACTTCTCTATCCGAATTCGAATTCGGACTTGCTTACAGGCTAATGTATATATTTCAATCCTTTTGAATCTAATGGCGAAGTAGATTTTTCTCGAAATTAATCATAACAAGATCCGAGTATTTTACTCTAAGTTTCTCCTTCGATATTTTCTTCCAAATCTCACCATTTAATTTCCTCGAGATATGAGTTGAAAATCCGGGGTGTTACACCGTCTCATGTTGTTATCATATCTTTTAGATCTGATTTAAAGGGGATTTAACTTCAATTGTATTCAGAACATAGAGAGGCTATAAGTAGTTTATTTTTACGGTTTATTGATATCTTGGAGATGTTAGAGAAGAGGGGGGATAGGAGATCAAGTAATTGCTACTGCAATCTCGAATTTTACTGGTTTATTCTTCCTTTCTTCTATGTTTAATTTCAAGATGGTTGTTTCGTATTTCGTTATGAACTAAATTTCGTTTCTAGGGTTGAGATGTAACTCAAATACAATTTCGTAGATGTTTTATTCAAATTCAATTCCTTGTTTTGCAATTACTTATTTGTGTGTTTATTTTGAGTTTAATATTGTCAAATCTGAAGGCCAAAGTTTTGATTGATTTATTGATCTAGGTTTATAATGAGAATTGGAATCTAAATTATATCAATAAAATAGATCACATTAGAATGAATGAACGGTAGAGGTACTTTAGCATGTTCTAAGAAGTTAGTAATTCAATTTATGATAATTTCATAGATTTTATGACTCTTCGATATTTAAATTCACATAGTGATATGCTGAGTTAATATTTAAAGGAGTAATCTAGCGTATTTCGAGAGAAAATACTAGTTGGTATAGGGAATTAAACTTCCAAATAAGGTAAAGCGGGAATTACTTTGAATAATCAATTACATAGGAGTATCTGTAGCGAAGTTGAAAGCCCTAGGTTTTTAATCCATAAGAATCCATTCTTTCTTGTTTCATTGTTATTTCAATTTGCAATTCTACAATTCTCGATTCATCACGAACACTATGAGGGGTATTTTTGTAATATAATCGAATCTGGTGAAAATTGGTGAAATGATTTATTTGATTTTATTTTGTTATTTTATGTGTTCGAATGGATTTTCCTAAGTGTAAAGGGGCTCTAAGGTTATTTTGATATTAGGGATATTTTGATAATTTGATCATTTTTTAGTGATTTTTATCGTAAAACTTCTTTTTGTCTGCAAAATGATAATTTCTATATTTTTTGGAGTTATGTTTTCCTAGCATAGTGTGGTTTCTATAGTTTTGTTACTTTGAGATACCTCATCTGAATTTTTGAAACATATTTAGTAATAAATAAAGTATTGAATAATCATCCATCATTGGGAATCGTCACGATCGGGTTGACGAGTTGATTAATCAGGCAAGTGCAAAAATGGGGTGTCTACAGATGTCCCTCTTTGGCAGAGGGTTGAAGCAAACTAGATGACAAATCTATTTTTGTAGATAGGGCGATATTTGAATGCCAAAGCTAATGACAGTTCATTTTACAACCTGATTTAGCAATTCGTCGAGGCATTCAGATCCTTGAGGGTAAAATACTCCATAAACTAAAAGTTGTCAAGTCCTCGAACCTGAACTCTCACTGAAAATGTCAGATCCTTGAATTAGAAAATTCTCCCTGACTAATGCAAAAGTGTACATGTGTCCAATGGCGTGATACTTACTAAGTATTCTATCGAATCATTGAGAATAAATTTTCTTCGATAAAAAAAATGTTAGGTCCTAGAGATCTCCTCTTACTGACAATGATGATTCAAATTGAAATGCACATACGTAATGAAGATAATCACACAATATTGAATTATGGTAAGTTTGAATAATGAGATAGGTGATGTAAAAACTTCATTAAATCCGATTAAAATTCTTTTTTAGAATCCGAAAAAAATTGAGTCTCGTTTATTGAACTCTAACTAAGGTTTACAGAAACTTAAACAATCCTGTCAATTTATTCTATGATTCAAAAAGTTGGAGTCTCATTTCTCAGACTCGAACTTAGGTTTGTAGGCACTTCAAAAAACCTATTCATTCTATGATTCAAAAACTTGGAGTCTCGTTTATCGGACTCGAACTTAAGTTCGTAGGCACATCAAAAAGTCTAGTCATTCTATGATTCAAAAAGTTGGAGTCTCACTTTTCAGACTCGAATTTAGGTTTGTAGGCACTTCAAAAAGTCTACTCATTTTATGATTCAAAAAGTTAGAGTCTTGTTTCTCGGACTCGAACTTAGGTTTGTAGGCACTTCAAAAAACCTACTCATTCTATGATTCAAAAAGTTGGAGTTTCGTTTCTCGGACTTGAACTTAAGTTTGTAGGCACTTCAAAAAGTCTAGTCATTCTATGATTCAAAAAGTTGGAGTCTCGTTTCTCAGACTCGAACTTAGGTTTGTAGGCACTTCAAAAAGTCTACTCATTTGATGATTCAAAAAGTTGGAGTCTCATTTCTCGGAATCGAACTTAGGTTTGTAGGCACTTCAAAAAACCTACTAATTGTATGATTAAAAAAGTTGGAGTTTCATTTCTCGATTCAAAAAGTTGGAGTCTCATTTATTAGACCCGAACTCAGGTTTGTAAGCACTTCAAAAAACCTACTCATTCTATGATTCAAAAAGTTGGAGTCTCATTTATTGGACTCGAACTTAGGTTTGTAGGCACTCCAAAAAATTTATTCATTCTATGATTCAAAAAGTTGGAGTCTCGTTTATTGGACTCAAACTCAGGTTTGTAGGCACTTCAAAAAAGTTACTCATTCTATTATTCAAAAAGAGTCGGAGTCTCAATTCTTGGATTCAAACTTTTTAGAGCTACGCTTCTTGAGCTTGAATTAGTTAAAGACTCAGTATTATTGAGTTCAAAGTTTGAAAGATTGGGCATTTATTGACTTATCATGCATTTGGATTCATAATTATCATTGGGCTTCACCGGACTTTTAAGCTTTTGTAAGATTTTTTTTTATCATGTGATCAAGAATGAAAACTTTGGAATCACAGTTATTCTAAAATAATGCCCCTAGTTTCAAGGTTGGCTTATAATTGGAACTTGACTATGAAACTGATGAAATGGATTGCACTTGAAAAATATAAACGAGAAACTATGGATTCTGATATATGATAGATAGAAGAATCGACATTCCTTTAAATTCAAGACTCTTAAGATAATCATATGTGCAATAAGGAATTTGATCAATTTCTTTTGAGAAATGCTGAACTTAAAATCTTGATGATTATTAAAATATAAGATCTTTCTTTTCAAAGTGGTCGATGATTCTACATTTTTCTTTGGTGAATACTTGAACAAGTAAACATACTCTTAAATATCCTACAATGTTTAAGATGACTTCTGAGTTTCTTCAACTTCAACACTATTTTCATCAGATGTGAGTTTTCAGCTGAAAATGAATGTTGTGATTTGAATAATTTTCTACATCCTCTAGTAAACTTCCTTCTGGATTTTTCTTCTTAATAAGACATTTCCTCCCATTTGATGATGCCCTAATTTTTGCCTAGATCACCTCTTCAGATTTTGAATCTAGTAGGCTTTACTTTTCTTCTTTTGATGATGCCTTATTTTTGCCTAAGTCACCTTTTTAGGTTTTCAACCTAGTAGGCCTTCTTTTTTTATGGTTATGCCCTAACTTTTGCCTAAGTTGTCATTTCGGATTTTTAACTTAACGGGCCTTTTTCTTCTTGATGAACTTGAATATTCAACTCAATAATTTCTTGGTTCTTGGACCTTAATCGAGTCAATTATTATTCAAGAGGACTTAATTGATGGGCTTAAGACATGGTTTAGAAAGAAAAGGTATAAGGCCCAACTTTCCAAAATGTCCCTAGTTTGGTATGTTTTTTGTAAATTCTTTTGACTCTTTTTTTTTAATGCCCCTAGTTTGGCATTATTTCTTTTGAACCTTTTCAATAGGGGATTTTCCTTTTGGATGTCACTTTTCTTAAGATAGTACATTTTTTTGTGTAACCGGACCTGAAGTAACTTCTCAGGTTGCCTACGTACCCAAAATATTTCTTTTCTCTTTTGGGATCAGGTCAAAACGTAGTTCATACTAAACTTCCCTCCTAAGGTTGGTCGATGTGGTTTAGAAAGAAGAGGCTATTAATTTTTTTAAAGGCTGTGAGGGACTAAAGAAGGTTATCTTTCATTGGTAAGACAGGAAAATAGTTCGACCAAAGAAGACCTCCTTTAGTGAAATAATATTTGATTTGGTTAAGATTCTAGGAACTCGATGTCTGGATTGCTTTGTCTAGTACAGTCTTCTTTTGAGAAGGAGCAATCTTCAGTCTTCTTCTATGAAATTGAATGTGATTGAGTTTTTTGTATTGGCTCGTTTAACATTTTCAGAACTTCAAAAAAATCTTTTATTCTTTTGTGAATGAGAACTTTCCTCATGATGGATCCCTTCTTACGAATCTTAGCATTTTTGTCGATTATTTCAACTGCATCATTCTTGATCGATGAACTATGACTTTGAAAATCACCATTGACTTTATATCCTCATGAGACCATGTAGAAACGTTGTTGGATTTTTCAAGTGAGTTTATTATTATCTCATATTCCCCTAAGGATAATGTTGTACCAATTTATACTGCTTGAGTGTACTCTTTAACTCTAATATTCATCAAATTTGATTAGTAAGCTTTGAGGTATTCCTCATGTCAAATTTTATTTTCACATCATTATTACATGCATGATAATCCAAAGCTTATTTATTTATTGGAATTAAAAGAACATAGATTGACAAACCTGACTAAAAGTTAAAAATTAATAAATCCTAACATAAATGAATTGACCGACTGAATTTAAAGATTGACGCAACTGACGCTTAAAAGAAAAATCAAAATGGGGACATGATTCTGAATGAGGGGACACAATGCTGGGGTCTATGCCACTTTAGATATCTTCACAATGGATGATTCGGGCTCGTCCGCTTTTACCACATTTTCATATTCTGATTCAGGCCTATCTGATACTGAAAAACCCGTTTCTTCAATACTTTCGCTACTTTTCAGTTCTACCACTACCTTAAGAGTATATGGGTTCATTCTTGCATGGTGAGAATGTACTATCAAGACTAATCGAGTGAATGAAGAAAATCGAGTTAATGGATTCGGGTTTGCTTATGAAAATTAGGTTCAGAGTAGGAGGGGGTTGATTTTGAAATGTAGGCAAAGGGTTAGCTCTAACTTGTGCGTAGTAGGAGTGGGTATAGTGACCTTTTCATGCTCAATAAGGTCTTGAATAACATGGCAGAGACTAAGGCATCTATCAAGAATATGACCGAGCATCTGATGGAATTCATAGAATTGTCCATTGTCCATGTTTAAAGGAAAAAAAATTGGGCAAAGGGTTAGGTTGTAATGGTGTCAATAATCCCCTTTTCATCAACTTTTGATAAGCAGTACAAAAAAGAAATTTCAAGATTGGCGAACTGTCTCCTAGGCTTGGCTTGTAATGGCTGAATGGCTTGAGGGGTTAGTGTGAAAGAGGTGTTGGCTACTTGTAAGAAATTGATACTGGGTTTGAAATGTTTGGGTTTGGACTCAGACGAGTTACCAAAAAGTCCTGAAGAGTAGGCATCCTTTACTTGATTTCCAGCCTCAATGAGGATTGAACAGTGGGAAGGTACTAAGGCATCAAGTACTTGGTATAATTTGGAGTGAGATTCTTTAGGATGATCTTGACTTGTTCCTTCTCCTGAGGTCGATCCCACAATTGAGCAGCTTTAGCTCTTCATCGAGTAATGAACTCAATGAAAGTTTCTCCGGATTTCTGTTTAGTAGGTTCTAAATCTCTTCTTGTGAGTTCAATATTGTTGTTGAATGAATACCGACCAATAAATTCCTTCATCAATTCATGCTATGTTCTTACTTGAGATGAATCCAATGATATTAGCCAGCTTAGGGCAGGACTTATAAGGATTCTTTGAAAAAGTTGTGTCATCTGTTCTTTACTCAAACCCTGAGATTACATGATACCGATATATACTTTTAAGTGAGTCCTAAGGCATCCAATCCCATCAAATTTCTCCATGTTTAGCATTGTAAACTTCTTTGGCAGACGGACAATGGGAAATAACGTCATTGACCAAAATCTGAAAGTAAGATCATCGGGGTCTTTGATATTCTTCAAAGCAGTTTCAACCTAAGTTATTCGATGAACTAAGATAGGGTCGACGTGTAATTGATCATCTTCTTAGTCTTTGACGAGGTCAAACACATCATGAGGTTCTATAACTTTATCTTTTTCTTTTCAGTCTTCAAGGCTTCAATTTGTGTCTGGACAGAAGTGATAATTTGTGATTGAAAAGATTTTAAAATCTGACAGAGTACCGTTTCATCAATGATACTTATTTTTTCTTATGAAAAATACTAACTACTTGACAATGGTATTCTGGAAAGACAATTTTTTTCACAGACCCAAAGTGGTACAAATGGAGGTTTAGAACGTTTGGGACCAATTATCACCTGAGTGGAAGTACACCAAGATTAACCATTGATTCTGGAAATTTGATTCTTAATCACATGATTAAAATTTTGAAATTAGCCTAAGTCTGGTGGGAAACATTGAATCCAATTACATTATAAGTCTAGAGGGACCAAGAAAGTGAGAAAGATTAGTCACGGGTCTACCCCTGATTGGGGTAGAACCTCTGATCAGATAAAATAATTTGACTATAAGATCGCATCCTTTTGGTATAAAATAGTCTGAGTCATTGAAAGTAAAACCAATTACTCAAACTGGTTTGGTGTTGATCAATTTGATCCATTTGTTGATTGGGCCAATTGATTTACATTTCACATATTGGGTCAGACTGGTATTGTGGGTCTAGTTTGAATGATCTGAATCGGTCTGCCCACTTACCTGTTGGTTGGATTGATTAGAGCAACTCGGGAATACCCATAGTCAGTTCGGAGCGTGACCTATAGGGAGGCTCTTAAACTCTAGGTTTACTACATGCAATGCAATTTAACCGGCCACCCTTGCCCAAGTGCACCTATATACCTCTCAAGTATACTCAATCAAACGGTACGTGATGACTTGGTTTGATATATCGTATTATGTGATAACCTAAGACTCCAACTAAAATCTCTGAAGTCAAAAGTAGTCAGTTTAATTCCCAGTTGGGAGGTGGCGCACGATGCTATGCAAGAGCCGACTTAAATACCTCTCGTCTATAATAGATGTTGTCTATCCCCTTCATACAGTAGGGTATAGCGTGGCAGGATCTCGCTTAGGCACTGATTTTAACCAAGATGTGCAGTTGGTGAATTTAGATTAACTTTGATATACCATATAGGTACGAGTCCAAGGTTGGCAATTAGGACATGTGACTGTGCGGCTTACAATAGGACAAAAGGCTCACGTCACCCCAGCATGGGTGCATCGATATACCTTTCAGTGTCACCTGATCAAATGGTACTGATGCCCCAATTTTATATACCCTAAGGTACGTGACTAGAGTTGTGGTTTTCATGAATGACGTCGCATCTCCAAGGAGACCGGGCCACACACTAGTGTCACGTTGGCTAGAAGGGACATGCAAGCGTGCAAAGCACTAAACGTACTAGTGGTGTATGCAATACAGGGTAGGATGGGCCCGTGGCGTTTTCAAACAAATGGGCCCATGGGCCTGATCACATCACATAAGTATGAATATCACATGAATATTAATCAAGAAATACACACAATATTCATAACATCAAGGTTGAATCAAGGCATGTACATCAAGGATATGTATATCAAGATCATAACATATTAGATGGAAAAAATTTATAGCACAAGAATAATCAATATGATCCAACATTGAAATAAGCAAAGAGGAAAATTTTATTTTTAATCCAAATAAAAGAAATTTTTTTTATTATGCTCCAATCAAGGGCCCTTTTTGTGCGATCCAAAATAAATTGAGATTTTAATGAATATTGAATTGATGACAGAATGATAATTATAGGATTAAGGAGCATAAATCAATTTTTTTTAACTTTATTTTTTTTTAAACAAATTGATTTTTCGAAGAAAAGAAATCTTTTTTTTTAAAGAAAATGCTACTAAAAAAAACAAAAACAAATTTCCTAAAAAAAAACGTGCAATCAACAAGTGAGTTACTAACGGCATACCACTTTTTCCTAATGCCATCCCAATTTTTATATAAATCACTAAGTTAATTGCACACAATTGAGGTAACATCAGTAAAAATTGGTGTGTCAATGGTAACTCTCAATTAAGAAAAGAAAGATGTAATCTTTTTCAACAATGAAGCAGTAGAGAAGTCTGTCCTAGTATGTTTCTCTATTTTTTTATTTTTTATTTTTTGGCGAGCATCAAGAGTTGTTCCATTGTTTAAGGACAAACATCTCCAATCTGCAAAACTCTAGATTTTGAGTAGAAACACATAAAGCAGAGTGGTTCGCTTGAGACGAATTTAATTCTGACAGCAAATTTGAGGAACTTGGAAAACTGAGATATCTTTAAGATATTGACACACAAGTCCAGCACATTCAAGGGTGTGATGCCAACACCATCATTTTCAACAATGGAAGAGTCATCCCCAAAATAATTGTTCTCGCAACAAGAAGATAATTTGATAATTAGATTCCATGAAGTTCTTGGCAACAGGTACTGAAAATAAATTAAAAATGTGATTTGAATTTTAAAATTTTTTCATTTTTAATATTTCAAGTAGGCTCAAATCACAGCTCAATTACCAAGGAGGACTAATAGTGAGATTAAGATCTTTTGGAATTCATCTTTAAAGAATAAACTAAAGCAGCAGGGTATCGAATCACGCACAAACCATTGATCGAAATCGAAGATCAAGAAAAGAAAAATGGTAAAGAAGAAGCTTCATTGCAACAATAACAAATCTGAATCAAAAAAATTCCAAACAGATTTGGATATACTTTGAGATTTATGGTTATGATACGAAGATCTTGAATTCGAGGTGATTGGTCTGTTTATTCGGGATTTAATAAACACGTAGAAAGAGGAGAGGAAAATTTTTGTTGACTAAGCAACATGGAGAGTTGGAGAGAGAGGCGTCTCTCTCTTTGCTGCCATTTTCATCATGTATGGAGAAGAAGATAGATGTAAAAAAAAAAAGATTTGACTATTGGCACACCACGCAAAAAAAAAAATTTGAATTATTTTTTTTGATTTTTTTCTTGGAATCCTCTCCTCATCCCAAACAACATTAAAAAAAAACAATTTTTTTATTTCTTACCACGTCATTCACAAATAATTTATTTGAGAAAAAGATGAAAAATAAAAAATCATTTTCTGCTAACGGCACACCACGCACAAAATTTTATTTTTTTTTCGATTTTTTTTCTTGGAATCCTGTCCTCATCATGAACAACATTAAAAAATAAAAAAATTTATTTCTGACCACATCACTCACAAATAATTTATTTTCACAACTTACCACCCATGCATATTAATGTGCTAAAAAAAAATTTATCCAAGAATTTTTAAAAAAATCCATAAGTCTTATCCCATCCACTATCATTCTATCCTCAATTTGAATATTTCATTGTTTAGGGTCATCCCAAAATGACCCTAGATTAAATCATAAAAAAAATATGCCAAAATAAAATATTTAAAATCCAAACAAGTGATTAATAATTGAGCCAAGAAGAATGGTAAAAAAAATAAAAATAAACAAATAAACACACAACTAAAAACTAAAAATAAAATAATAAATAAATAAATAAATAATTAGGTTGTCTTGGCAATGCTTCCCATACTTGGGATTTTTCAAGTCTGATCCTCAATAATCCCCAGTGGAGTCGCCACTGAAAGTGCCCTCAATTTGTCGGGGTGTGCGGATCCGCTTTTAACTTTGAGGTTTGGAAGTCGCCACCTAGTTATTACGGTCTAAGAATCAAGCATTGACTCAAAATGGATAAAAATAACTAATCTACAAAAAGAAACTAAGTTTGGGGATCACGTTACGGGGTTGGAAGGTGTTAGACATCAACCCCACCCGGCAAACGTCGGTCTCTACTATTTTTTCAAAAAAAATACATTGCTAAAAGACTTAAAATAAATAAATAAAATAAATATAAGAAAAATATACCTAGATATTCGTGATGATTCATTTCCTCAGATCTGGTGGAGAAATTTCTCGTATAAGATTTCTTGCTTCGTTTTCGTCACTGAATCAACTTCTGATCTCCAAGATAAAGTATCTGTTTCCTAGATCTAAGTGTTTTCTAATTTTTTATGGATTTTTGGGTGTTTTTTGAACAAAAGTTAATATTTGGATGATAGGTAAGGGGATAGAGCTTCAAAATCAAAATTTTGGGAAGGCTAGGAAGGCTTTTTGACCTGTTTTTTTTAGGATTTTCTTTGACCTACGAAATTAAGTTGTGGAGGATCTATATTTATAGAGTTTTTCGAAAGAATTAAAGTTTGACTAAGTCTCCTTTTAGATAAGATAAATTAGGGTTTTGACTTTAGTCTTATGAGATTGACTTGATCTTTTTAGATAGGATTTTAATTAGGGTTTTGACTTAAATCTTATGAGATTAACTTTATCTTTTTAGATTAGGGTTTCAATTAGAGTTCTGGACTTAAGTCTTATGAGATTGACTTGGTTAGGGTTTTAATTAGGGTTTTAACATAAGTCTTATGAGATTGACTTGGTTATGATTTTAATTAGGATTTTGACTTAAGTCTTATGAGATTGACTCAAGTCGGTCTTCGATGGTCCAGGATGTTTTGGAATCGATTTTTCATAAAGAATTCAATGAGATTATTGATTTGTATAATTTACGAATTTTTTAACAACAAATGATCGTCCTATGAGGGGTATTTTTGTAATTTTATCGAATTCGGTGAAATTGGTGAAATGATTTATTTGATTTTATTTTGTTATTTTATGTTTAGATGGATTTTCCTAAGCGTAATGGGGCTCTAAGGATGTTTTGATGTTAAGGGTATTTTGGTAATTTGATTATTTTTTAGTGATTTTTATCGTAAAGATTCTTTTTGTCTACAAGATGATGATTTTTATATTTTTTGGGATTATATTTTCCTAGCGTAGTGTGGTTTCTATAGTTTTGTTAGTTTGAAATACGTCATCTGAATTTTTGAAACATATCTAGTAATAAATAAAGCATTCGAATAATTATCCATCATTGAACATCGTCGCGATCGGGTTGACGAGTTTATTAATCAAGCAAGTGCAAAAATGGGATGTCTGCAGTACCATCAGACTTTGTCTTGCCAAGAAGTAGAAATATTTCATTATGAAAAAGACTTCGGCTAAAGAGTGATGGAAGAAATTAGAAGACAAATACATGACAAAGAACATTGAAAATCAATTCTATCTGAAAAAGAAACTCTTTCATTTTCAGTATAAATCAGGTACTTCAATGTCTGAACATTTAAACAATTATAATAAAATCCTCGCTAATTTGCAAAATTTTGAAGTAACAATAGAAGATGAGAATAAAGCATTATTACTGTTAAATTCCTTACCTGATAGTTATGAACATCTGTTTACTATTTTATTATATGGAAAAAATGAAATCAAATATGATTATGTATCAATTGCTTTGATGAATAATGAGTATCGAAATAAGAACCAACAAGTCCATCAGGACTCAGCATCAGAGACTTTAACACTAAGGGGTAGAACAGATGATAGAAAGTTTGGTTGGTGGGGGCAAGTTTTGTTTAAAGGCAAGAGGCGCATCATTTGAAAGAAAAATCCCAACAAAAGATGATTGTGTCTTTTGTCGCAAGAAAGGCCAAAGGAAAAAAGACAATCTCAAATTGAAAAGCAGGGCAAAAAAGTATTCGAATAATGTTGCACAAATTGAAGATGATGATTCAAAATTTGTTTTGCTGGCTTCACTATCAGTTGGTTTTTCTAATGAGTAGATTTTGGACTCGGGTTGTTCCTACCACATGTGTCCCCATAGGGATTGGTTTTCTAATTTTAATGAGATTGACAGAGGAATTATTTTAATGGGAAATGATAATGCTTGTAAAATGAAGGAGGTAGGAAAAATTCATTTGAAGATGTATGATGGAGCAGTTAGAGTTTTAACTGATGTTCTATATGTGCCAAATTTAAAGAAAAATCTCATCTCATTGGAAGCTTTAAACTCAAAGGGTTTCAAAGTTACTATGGAGGGTGGAGCCCTAAAAGTGGTACTTGGTGCACTTATTATAATGAAAGGTACTCGACAAGGAAATCTATATTTTCTAGATGAGGAATATATAATCACATAGAGAGCAATAGTTTTTGATAACTTAGATGAGATTGTGACTTATACTTCCAGACAGTGGTACATGCACTTAGGACATGTAGGAGAGAAGGCTTTGCAAATATTGATGAAGCAAGGTCTATTAAAGGGTGTTAAGACTAGTAAATTTAGATTTTGTGAACATTGCATTATGGGCAAACAGACTAGAGTCAAGTTTGAGACTACACTTCGTCGTACTCAGGGGATACTAGATTACGTTCACAGAGATGTATGAAGACCTACCAAAGTTGCATCTCTGGGTGGTAAACATTGGTTCGTTACTTTTATTGGTGATTTCTCAAGGCGAGTTTGGGTGTACACAATGCGACATAAAGATGAAGTTCTGGACGTGTTTCTTCAGTGAAAGAAAATGATGGAGACCCAGACTGGCAGAAAAATAAAAAGGCTTGGGTCAGACAATGGTAGTGAGTACAAGTCAGATCCATTTTTGCAAGTATGTTAAGATGAGGGGATAGTCAAACACTTCACGGTTAGATATACGTTGCAACAGAATGGGGTGGTAGAATGCATGAATCACACTTTATTAGAGAATGTGCATTGTATGTTATCCAATGTTGGATTGGGAAAGGTGTTTTGGGCTTCTTACTCTTTCGTTTATTTATCTTTATTTGTGTTGTTGTGAATCTTTAAGGGACCAAATTGAATTAGGAGAAAATTGAGAATAAATTATATTTGGAAGGAATCATCCATGCCCATTCCTCATGCTTTAAGTTTTGCATCATAGTTAGTCATTTTAAGGATATGATCTTGAATTCCTCACATCTCGTCATGTTTCATAGTCATCAACTCAGTCATCAAAGTGTCTACAAGTGATTTGTCAACAAATTTGAATTTTTTTTCCACACCCTTCAGATACTTCAATGTACTGTCAACCGGAGGTAGGGGTGTCTTAATGTTTTTAGCGATCATCATCCTCATAAACATCAAACTAAGCCTATTCAATCTTTTCCAAATGTGAAAGAAATTCTTTTATCCCACCATACTATCCTTTATGAGGTCTGTAGGCAAGATCCTTAACACCTAAGGTGTGTTAGACATGTTCATACCATTCCGAAAAGTTAGATCGAATAAACACTAGGACAGTAAAAGCACAAGAGTGCAACAAATTGAGAATTGAAATTAAATAAGGACAATGCTTTAATAAGTACTTTTTATTTTATTTAATAATGAAAAACTTACAAATATCACCTAAAATTTATCCTTTGGGTTAAATTAGGTATATTAAATGTTCACTCATTCTCAGGTAATAAAAAAAAATTACCCTGTAAAGCTAATGTAATTTACATAATTTATTTAGTTTGTTTTCTTACCTTTAGATATTCTATCCTATGTCTATTAAATTCATGTAAATTTATTATCTTACCCAAATTTCAATTAGTTAAATAAAATTCTCATTTGAGCTAATTCCATTTACCTAATCAAGTCTTCTACTGTAAATATTATCATTCTTTAATGTCACCCCAATCATCAAAATTTTATGCAATTTGAAATTTCATAAATTTTACTAATTTAGCCTACTTTGACGACTATAAAATTAATAGAATTTATGTATATCTAAGTTGGCCAATAATATCTACTAAATTTTTAGGTTACTCTCCAAAGTGTGTCAATATTATAATAATCCAAAAACTTTTATAAGTATAAAGTGACAACTATGGAAACTTAATGAGTGAGACACTTTAAAATAATAGTCACATGGCCACATCATAACATTACCATCATTGGGAATCAAGAAACTAAAGGTTTAATGAAAATTATTGGTAATCCAAACTAGAACTTTATTAGATTTACCAAGAACAATAGAGATTTTAAATTTTACATGGTTTACAAACCAATTAAAAATAAAAAATCTGAAATTTTTTGGTTTGGGTAAACCGAATAGAGAATCAAAAATCTAAAATTTTATGGTTTTGGTAAATAGAAAATCCGAAATTTTATGGTTTGGTAAACCAAATCTTTGAGGATTAAAATAAAAAACAATAAATTCCCTTAAAGAAAAATCTGAATTTTATGCTTTGAATAAACCAATTAAAAAATCGAAATCCAAAATTTTACACGATTTTGGGTAAATTGATTAAAAAAATATCGGTTTTGTAGAAAATCCAAAAATTAATGAATGATAAAAACAAATCCAAACATAACCAAATAATCTTCTAATTTAAAGGGTTAGAAAATAACTATTTAGCTTCTACAAGATTTCAAATATCAAACCTAGCCAATATGGCGAATAAATAGTCAATTAATCCAAGATATAGGGATTCAAGAACCTACGCCCTGATAGCACATGTGAGATGTAACCTATTCTAAATCTTTTCCACATAATTTTAATTCCATAATATTTCCAAGATCAAAGTTAGATGTACTTACCTTGTGCCATAAGAAATCGATGAACCGATTTGTTGGAGGTGTGCCTTTCACCAATCCACGTGCCAATGCTTCAATGTATATCTATCCCTAATCGTGCGAACCAATGATCCACGTGCTATAATTTCTAGACTCACCTTCGATTCACTCTCTATGTTGGTTTGGCCTTTAGGGCTTTAGTGATTGATGGAGATCACCTCAACTCAAAACCTTCTTGTTCTCTTCAAATCGTTAAAATCGATTAATCATTTCCACATAAATAGAGGGCCTTGAGTTACTCTTATAGTAGGATTCTTATCCATCAAGGTTTTCTTTTAAGACTTAAAGAGATATTTCTAATTTCTAATTTTATATTGGGATAACCTTTTTAATATTGACGTCTATTTAATAATAGAATCCTTGTGCAATTAAAACACTTAAATCGTGTAGGTCAATGGGCTACACGAAAATAAAATCTAACAAAGTAGACCATGGGTACCGTGATATTCCTTTATTGCATGGTTGGATGCTAATCGGAAAATTTCCACTATTGATAATCTACTGCATAGGGGTTCACAATGGTTTCTTGGTGTTCTTTGTGCTTGAAAGATGGTGAAACCATCAATCATGTCTTCTTTCTTTGCCCAGTTAGTTGTTGGATTTGGAAAAGTTGTTTGAGAAAATTTGGCATTTCTAGAGCCAATGTGGGTGTTTTCAGTGAGGAAGTTTTAGTGGTTATTGGAGTGAAATTTCCAAGTAAAATAGTGAATACACTACCTCAAAAAAGGTAAAATTCACTACAATTACAACATTAAACTCGATGGCCCAAGTCTCACGTTTCTTTGGGCCGGCCCAAGAAAAAAATTCGACAGCCCAAGCCCAATGAACCACCGAAATTTTTATTAAAAAAAAAAAATCACAGTCGACCTTCTTTACCATTTTCATTCTCAGCTATCTTAATGAAAACAAAACCGGCAGATCAAAACCTCACATCAAATAAGCTTTTCGTTTATGTCGCCTTTGGGAAGAAATGAAACCTCACATTCAATCGAAGAAGTTTTCTTTTTAGCCATCTTTGCCGATTTTTGAGTTCGAAGAAGTTTCTTCCATTTCAATTGAAATCAAAAATCCCTCTTGATTTGATTCGATCACTTTCACAATTAGGATTTGCGATTTCAATCACGATTTCTCAATCTCCCATTTCAACACCGAATGATCTCTCAATCTCACATTTCGGATCGATAACTCACTTCTTCAATAGATTTTTAATCTTTCAGTGCTCAAATCAAAGAAGAAATCAGAGCTCAAGTCGAAAACCGTAAGAATTGAAACTCACTTATCCACTGATAAAAACACTCCAAATCTCACCTATAAGTATATCTCTCTCAAAAACCCTAAAAAACCACTCTAGAATGCTAAGTTGACCTTTTATGATCATGCTATTCATTTGTTCCTCTGTCATGTGTCGTTTTTTACTATGCTTGCTTCAAACGTTCATGCATGAATCATGAAAATTCATAGAATTTGGCTAAGTAATGTCGCTTTTTGTTGAAAATAAATCCATTATAGAACCTACAAGTTTTTAGATAACTAGGCTTTGATATTGAACTCAATTAGATTTGTGATGAAGTATGAATTTTTAAACTTAATATGTTACTGTTAATTTAATTTGTCTAAGTCTACATAAGAAGGAACAATGAAGTATGAACATAACCAGAATTTGGATAAAAACATAAAGGGCTGCTTTTAGTAGACAACAATTTAAGGGTTTGGCAACCAAAAACTTTGGAGTGCAGTCTAATTCAACACTAAGAAGAATTAAGATGTTTAAAACAATAAAAAATTTAGGATAAATAGTTGAAAAAATGTCCAAATATTTGATAAGGAAATCTTTTCTATGTTTTGATGGTCTACATCACGATATAGATTACGCTATCGAGGGTAGTAACCAATGGTTAATATGGAATTTCTATAGGGATTTTCCAATGTCTAGTTCTCCCATATACAACACCTTATTTTACTATTGAGGCCGACGACTTGAATCCTATTTCACCATTTATGATCTTAGTTTGAGAGGGGAAAAAAATTAACTTAGACTCACTCTTTTCTTTTTTTTACCTTAGCACATCCCTTTTATAAATTTGTGGAAGATGAAGTATAGAATCTACAGAAAATTAATTAGACATTAGTTTTGTAGTGATGGAGGGGTGACATGTTTCCTGTATGTTAAGTTCTATTTTTTAAATGGGTTTTTATGAATCCAAGCTTTCATATATAAACTACTGCTATACCCTGAGGTTATCTGCCAAAAGTTAAAAACATAGACCCAATCAATACCTGTATCAGTTAACACCTGCATCTGCACTTAGGCAACACTTCATTTGATAATGGATAGTATTCACGCATTTGTTCAAAGTACTTGAGCAATGTTTCACTTGTATTAGAATATCTGGGAGACAACTTGAATCCTATTTCGCAATAATTGTTTCCCTTTACTTCATTTTACCACTTTTCTTACTATTCTTTTCTGTGATTTGAGAAGCTTTTTTGCAGAGATAATCTCAACGGCTTTTCTGCAGACATACGGAGGATGGGAGACATTTGATGGCTCTAAGCCGTCGAATTGGGGATCATAAAAAATTTCAACTCCCATAGGCCGTCAAAATTTGCTTTCTTGTCAAAATTTTCAGTTTTCACATAGTGGAGCTATTGCCCTGATTGGTGGGACCCTTGGGCAATCCTTCTTCAAATGTCCCCTTTTACTGCATTGATAACAAGTCTTGGAGCTGCGAGCCATTGCCCTGATTGGTGGGACCTCTCACAACAACCACAAACCAGACGATTTCCCTCTACCACGTTAGGCATGTATTTAAATTTCCTCTTCCTAGTTTCTTCATTCTAATCTCTCATTGCCACCAACTCTACCTTCTATACTCTTCCCTTTGTTTCGGGGTACTTTAGAAATTCTTCGTGAAGTTGTTTTAATTTTAAGGCTCGACCAAGGAAGTCGGTGAATGAAGTGAATTGTTGTACTGAGAGCTTCCCTTTGATGTTTGGTTTTAATACTTCCTCAAAGTTATCAATCCTCCATTGTTTATCTTCTACCAATTTGGAGGCAAATCAAGATAGTTCATTGAATCTTTGTTCATAGTGGGTGACAGTCATATTACCTTGAGTAATTAAGTTGGAGGAATTCAATATCCTTCCTCTTCCCCATTGATGTCGAGAAGTACTTGTTATAAAACAATTCCACAAATGTTGCCCAAGAAATAGGCCTTCGGTCATCGGGCTTTCTGACCTTTCATGCACAGATGAAAATTTTTTCATCAAGTCTGGAACCGAACGTGTAGCTTCCAGTGAGGGTATTGCACTAATCACCCTAGATACATCTCCGAGTAAGTTATGGTCCTTTTGGAACTGTTTCCTGGCATTTTTTAATTTGTGTGGGATGGAATTTGGAAATTTTATTTGTATCTCCACTTAAAGTAACCTTTACAAATATATTGAAACCATACTACACACAATGGCCATGTTCATGTGAACTTCATTCTAGTTATAATTCAGCTTTTGTTCCTTTTTTTTTAATCACGATCAGTTGTGCTTTTCTCCACCCATAAAAGTTAATAGTTATTACCAATCTACTTCATTACATTAAACATGTCTTCCTTTCCACCAAACTACATATTTAAATGACATTGGGCTTTTGAGAGCCCTTGTGCTGATTAAATCTTCATTTCATTCTTTTTAATGCATTGTAGGAGGTCTTAATGTGGAAGGAGAGGCAGACAGCTGGGATTTTGGTTTAGGTATGCAACTTGGTGCCATAATATATTTCAGTTTTTGTAATAATTCTGACATTCAAATATTAATAATGTTTGGTGCCAAAATGGTCTACATATATATGCCAGCTAAACTTGGATGTGTTCTTTGTGACAACCTTGAGGTCACGGTCAAGGTATTAAAAAAGCATATTTTGTAACTGGACCTTTAGTTCCATAATTTGGAGCTCAAACATTTTTTTGAGATGCTAGTGCGGTAGTGGTTAAAATTTACTGAGTTAGCTAAATTTTCCTGAACTAAGCACTTGTAGTCCCTAGGTTTATTTGGATTTTGGTTTTGGTCCTCATTTCAGTCTACTTGGAAATGGAAATGGTTTTGTAGGAAAAGTTCGACTAATGCAAAGACTGCTTTTACCAATGATCAAGGGCATGATATGTAAGTACAACTTGAGAGATACTTTTGGCTTCATTTCAAATCGTTTGTCTTAAATATTTTAGATTCTGCTGTGTTGAAATTATAAACCTTCCTTATGGAAACCTCTTTGATTATTGAGACATGTTTATGAATTTTCTTATTGTTGTTGAATTTTAGTTTGCTACAAATTGCAGATTCTTCCATGCCATCCCAGAGGCAGTTGTAGAAACTGAGCAAAGAAGAGGAGGTTGTGCATGTTGAAATCATTTGCTGACTCAAAGAGTTGGTAGGCTTATCTCCATTTTTTCATACCTACCACATGTATACTAAGTCGGAGTCATTCAAAGTGTAAGGGGTAACTCTTATATTTTTAGGAAGATATCTAGTTTTGATGAAGGTGAACTTGAATCCAACATAGGAACAGACGCCCAACTTAGACTGTTTCAGCAGCTAGTTTGATTGTAAATGAATGCTTCCACATATGTTTCATCATGAAACGTGGTTTATTGGCATGCTGGTTCTAAAGCTGTTTTTGGAAATAAAAAGCCTAATGGGCAAACTCAACAGAAATCTGAAGAAGGTACAAGAGATCTTCACATGTTTGTTTGGAGTTCAAGTGGTTCTCTTGTCTCAGATGTTTATGGTGGTCAAGAATATGGAGGAGCTGTTGATCAATCTGTTAAAGAAGTTAGAATGGCTATTTCTCCTGCAAGTGTGATGACAAGGCTTATTTTGATAATGGTGTGGAGGAAACTTATTAGAAACCCAAACACTTATTCCAACTTAATTGGCCCAACTTGGTCTCCAGTATCATTCAAGTATCTATCTCTATTAAAAATCTTAAATCAGTAATGGTTTTATTTTTGATATGTAGTTTGGCAAGGCAATTGTATGGTTTGATGTTGCGGTCGAGGCTGCTAGATATGGGTTCACAGCAATTGGTAGATCAAAAGGGTTCTTGGTTCTAGCGGTCGTTTCTCTGGGAGATCAAATCACTGAGATTACAAGCCCACCCAAGGTAAGTTTATATTTCTGAAAAGTTCATGAGTAATCTAGAGCTCATTTGGGATATAGCATAGACATGTATACTTCTTTTGGAATCACTTCTATAAGATTTACAAGTGCAATGTTGAGGTTTGGTGAGATTGTTGAAGTTGTTCTTTTTGGGGTCTAGAAGTGCTACCATAATCTGTGTACACTTTCAGTTGTTTTATGAATCCAACATCACTCGACTACAAAGTTGGTGTTAAAGGAGACATTTCTTTTGTTAATTAAACTTGTTTCTTGTTTGTTATAGGCACGAAGTTGTTAGAAGAGAAGAAGATGAGAGTGAAAGCCCTAGGAAAGAAGAAACCAGATGAGTCGGAGCACTTCATCTTGAAGGAAAGCATTATAGTGCCGTGTGGCCACTTGGTCCCCTCGGGGTACAATGATAGTCCTCTAGAATATAACGAGTACGCCGTGTACAACTCAAAATAGGTATATCGGTTAGTACAGGAGTAGGGTATTTTTAATTTTGGATTTATAATATGACTCATTGTTATTCTTTTTGTGCATAAATTAGTGTAATAGACATGTTCTCTATTTGGGTCTATTTTGACCACGAGTAATAGGTACGTAGAAAAAAAAAAATTTTAAATTTAATTTTTTTTTTTTTAAGTTTAGATATGGGTTTATGACCACTTTAGATATCGATTTCTAACCATTGTCTAAAGTCTCGATTTTAAATCGATGTCTAAAATATTTTTTTTTCGTGTGGTATATGAATGCAGATTTAGAACGGTTTTTAGCCGTTCCAATTTCTGAGTTCTGGAACGATTTTTAACCGTTCCAAATCCTAAGATCTAGAACACCTTGCAGCAGTATAAAGTCATTAACGACACCTCGATAAGAGACAGCCTTTCAACCGTTTCAACAAGTCTTAGGAATGGTTACAAACCATTCCTAATTTCCATTTTTGTTGTAGTGGGATCTTTATAATTTTGGAGAAGTCTGGCCTCAAGGTTGGGTCTTGCTGCCCGCATCCCAATAGCAGTTCTAAAAGTTTTGGACGAGTGTGCTTGGGGATTGTAGGCCGTAGGCCCTACATTGAAAGTACCAACTTATTGATTTCGTCAGTTACAAATATTAATTGGTAACCAGTGTTAATAAATGCAATTGAGATTACTAAGTGAGAAAATGTTGAAACAGATAAATACCTTTTGAACCACGCCTACCGCTGCTTGTAATAGGGTCAAGTACTCATAAGGAACCTGGAAAATTATCATAAAACATTTATAAATAAAAAAAATAAAAATTAGGGCTGAAAGAAATTATTGACCTTGAGAAACTTGGTCTGATAGAAATGGAAGGTAAGCTTACTTTATAAAACTAAGGGACCTGGTTAAGTTTCAAGAAGATGTTATCTTTCCTATTAGCAGCTCCCACAACACGATTTCAAAACTAAAAATGTTAGCTTTGTGATCATATGGCTTTTGTTCTATGACCTTCAATGCATAAATGTAATCTGAAGCTAATGCGAGAAAAGATCAATTTATAAGGAAGGTAATTCTTGACAGTTGTGTTGAAAATCAATGCCATTTTATCCACCCATCCATTTTAAAATTAAAAACAGAAAATATGATAACTTTTTGTTTAAATGTATGCGATACAACTACTTCAAATGGCTTTAGAAACCAAAATGTTAAATCACCCAGTTTAGATTTCCTTTCCGGATTCTGCTAGACCATATAAACAAACCAAAATGGTGAACCTATACCAGCCCATGAACGATAACTTTGAACCACCTGGTTCAAAAAATTATTTTCCCTTAGGAAACACTTCCAAAAGTTAAAAACATAAACCTAATCAATACCTGTATCAGTTAACACCTGCATCTGCACTTTGGCAACACTTCATTTGATAATGGCTGGTATTGGCACATTTGTTCAAAGTACTTGACCAACGTTTCACTTGTCTTAGAATATCTGGGAGACAACTTGAATCCTATTTCACAATCTTTGTTTCCCGTTTCTTCTTTTTACCTCTTTTCTTGCTCTTCTTTCTATTTTTACCTTAATCAGTTAAGTGAAGATTGAGCTTGAAATAAATAAAAACTGCAAAAAGGTGTCTATAGTAAAAATTGTAAAATGACTTAGTCGAGTCATCTCAGGCTCAAACGAATTTTAAAACCACATTCTTAGACTAACTCATTTCGGTATCACTTGTGAACGAGATGAGACGCCATCACCAAGATTAGGTTCATCGATCTTGAAAAAAGATCTTATCCTTTTTGTGAACACTTTATGTTCACGTATTTGCATTTTTGGATCCTTTATCCAAAATTACTTGAATGTTAAGGGTAGAAGTTAAAAATATATTATTTTTTCCTCTTACTTATCAGTTGTATACTTGATGGAGAGGTTTGAAGTTCCTAGCAAAGAGTGGATGTCGAAACCTAGGTTATCAACAGAATACATTGATGGTGTAGTGTCATTTATTGAGTACTTGAAAACGAATAGATAGAATTTTGGTAATGATGATTATTATTTTTGTCCTTATGTCAAATGTCGTAATACCTTATCGATGAGGAAAAATATAAAAATAATCACAAAACACTTAGTCTGTGATGGTATAAATACTTCTTACATGAGATGGACATTCCATGGAGAATATTGGAGGGGCGGGGAACATGCAATAGTCGAGGCTAGTACGTCTGTTCATCAGTGTGATGAAGATATGATCCCAAGAATGATAGACATGTTGAATGATGTGCTTGGACATTTTTCCAATAAAGAAGATGAAGTTACTTGTATGGACGAGTGTTTTAATAGAAACGATGACCAAGTTCATGATGATTCAACAGATGATACTCAATATCGTCAAATGATAGAGGGAGTATTGCAACCTTTATATCACTCATGTCGAAAAGAGGAAACAAAATTGTCAGTTATAGTTGAGTTGCTGAATATGAAGACTAGACATCAATGGTCTCAGAAGAGTACGAAGAAAAGAGGATACAAAATTGTCAATTATAGTTGAGTTGTTAAGTATGAAGACTAGACATCAATGTCTCAAAATTGTCAGTTTTGATAAATTGTTACAAATGATTAAAAGGATATTGTCACATGATAACTCCTTACTAAAAAGTACCTATGCCACAAAGAAAATGATCAAGACTTTACGGATGAAGTGCAAGATTATTCATGTATGTCCTAATGATTGTATATTGTATTGGAGAGAGAATGAAGATAGAGATAGTTATCCAAAATGTGGCGAAAGTAGATAGAAATCAATTAATGAAAAAAGTTGAGGAAAAAACTTTTATCGGTGAGAAATTGAGGTATTTTCCTCTAATGCAAAGGTTGAAATAAATGTCTAATGTGCCATGGATTGCAAAGAACATGAAATGACATTCTAAAGGAGGTCAACAATGAAAAGAGTTTATGCGTCATCCAGTGGATTCATCTTGTTGGAGAGGAGTGGATAATAAATGGGAAGATTTGGCTATTGAGCCACATAATATTCTGTTAGGACTTACAACAGATGGATTTAATCCAGTTGAGATGAAAAACAACTCATATAGTTGTTGGCCTATTATGGTTATTCCATATAATCTACCACCATCTTTATGCATGCGGGAGGATTTTACAATGTTGACACTTTTAATTCCTTGGAGAAATAATCCAGGACATGACATTGACGTGTACTTGCAGCCACTGATTGCAGAGCTAAATTAGTTGTGATTTACAGGAATTGAAACATATGATAGTAGCATTAAACATATATTTACAATGAGAGCAATTTTATTATAGGCTATACATGATTTTCCAACGTATGGTCATTTATCAGGTTGTAAAACAATGGAAAAATTTGCATGTCCTGTTTGTAGTGAAGGAACAAATTCAATGTAGTTAAGACATGGTTGAAAATTTACTTATATGGGGTACAAAAAAATTTTAATTGATCTCAACCATCCTTTTAGAAGTAAAAAATCTCAATTTAATGGGTATGAAGAAAAAGAGAGGCAGAATCGTCGTTTGAACGGATTTGATCTATTAGCCAAGTTGAAAACAATTCATACAGAGTTTGAAAAATTATCAAGTAAGAAAAGGAAAAAGTCTATGAATAATGAGACTCTATGGTTGAAGAAATCAATATTCTTTGACTTGCCTTATTGGAAGGATTTGCCACTTTATCACAATCTTGATGTGATGCACATTGAGAATAATGTGACAGAAAATCTCTTCGCAACAATTATGAAGATGAAGGATAAGACTAAGGATAGCCGTAAAGCTCAATTAGACTTGAAATAAATGAAGATAAAAAAGAATTTGTGGCCAATTAACATTAATGGCAATGAGGTTTTACCAAAAGCTCTTTATGAACTGTCTAATGAGGAAAAATAATTAATTTGTAAAACCTTGTGGGATTTGAAAGCTCTTGTCTGATATAGTTCAAATTAGAAACAAAATGTGACTTTACAAGAACTTCAATTAAAAATTTTGGAGTCATATGATTATGATATCCTTATGCAACATTTATTACCGGTGTTGTTAATGCATGCGTTCAAGATGAAGAATCAGAAGTCGTTGTGTGCCATTATTTGATAACTCTCGATATTTTTCAATGTCTTATGCTAAAAAAATCAATTGTATGGAACTACAAAGTTTTAAAGGACGTATTGTAGAAACAATGAGTGTATTCAAAAAATAGTTTCCACTTTCTTTTTTTATCTCTATGATACATCTCCTTGTGCACTTGGTGGAAGAAGTACTGATGTGCGGATCAGTTAGATATCGATGGATGTGTCCTTTTGAACGGTATGTGATGATGATCAATAAACAATGAATATTTTTATTTGTCTTATAGTTGTCTAATTTGTAAGATATTATTAGGATGATAAAGAGTTATAAACGATACGTGATAAACCAAACATTCCCAGAAGGTTCTATCACAAAATGTTGTCTCATGGAAAAAGCAATGATATATGCTATGCATTAAATGCCCGATGATTTACGTAGAATAGGAAATCATCAACGAGGCCAACATATGATAATGAATGATAACTGTGAATCTGCCTACCCTATTGATAAGAATGGGAAACACTATGTTCTAAATAATGTGGAGTATAAGCAAATTCACAAATAGGTATTTTGTCAATCTGCTGAGAATTCTTAATGAGAAAAGTATGCAACAACAACTCAAATTTATTTCTATATCATATGAATCTAAATCTTATTAATTCAAATTTATTTCAATATCATTGTTGATATTGTGTAATATTTTTACTTTGGTTGCTATTTAACTCACTATTTGATTTATTACTTTCATTTTTAATCTTATTACTTTTAAATATCTATACTATTTTTTTTAATTTTATTCCATACATGCATTATGTCATTGATAAAGGATTCGGATAACTCGTCGATGGAGAATTTTGACAGCTCGTTGACATCGGATTTTGATAGCTCGGCAGTTTCGATTCCTACATGAGATAGTCATCAGATCTCGTCGACATCAAATCCACATTCATTATCTGATTCATGCCTCCATCTGGAATTCAATTCTATGGGAAAATGCATTAGTGATAATTCGACAGACTTATCAACCAATATAGGTCGTTATACCGATGGAGTTGCTTGAACTTATTTGGCATCTTCTCCAGGTAGTCTAAATATTCTATTGATTAATTGTACTAATGATGAATATTATAATTGATTTATTTGTTCATATTTTGACAGTCCCGTTACGACATTTCTGAGGACTACAAGAAGTTCTGCCTACAGAAAGCTGACTGTGCATGGAGAGATGGGAAATATCGATTGGGAAAGGAATATTGCAAGTTAGTAGTACTGATACAGAGCGAAAGTTGAATAAACCCAATAATAGATTGATCAAACAAAATGATTGGGAGAAGTTAATCGATTTAAAATGAACATCGATTGACCAAGAAAAGTGTGACAAAATGAAAAAGCTTCGTAAGAAAAATAAAACTCTACACACAACCAGTAGAAAGAGTATAGCAAAAAAGACAAAAGAAATGGTAAGTATTAATCTAATTATTAATTTATATACTCTGTTTAAAATGTTCATTAATCTTTTTGTTTGTGGATTATTTTTTTTTATGAGAATGTATATATAGACATAATTTTGGTAATGATCAATATTTTACACATTTTTTATGTGGCACATTATTGGTCTAAATAGAAAAAATATAAGACGGGTGGTCGACAGCTCACAAGAACAAAGCTCTTCATCAATTGTCATACGAGAAGTGATGGTAGTGCTCTCACTCTTGAGTTGATCAAATCTCTCGTAAGTGATGTCATTTTTTTGGTCAAATTTTTTATTTTTATTTTTGAAAAAAATTACTTATCATCTTAATGTTTTCATTATTTTGTAAGGTCAATTAAACAATCTTATTAAAAAAGATCCTAACTTTGCCCATAAAGATGTTGACCATGATCCTATTTCCATTGTATGTATGACTTATATTATTAAATTTTAATTTTTTATTTACATATATTATGTTAATTGTAGTTGTGCGTAGGTGTTTGGGAAAGATGGAAAAAGCAAAGTAAGAGGTATGGGAAGTGAAGTTTCAAAGAATTCATTGTGTTATACAACTCAAAGTCAGAATTATACGGATAAATTTGAAAGACATGGTTAACTTAACTCAACTAGTTCATGCACTAATAAAATATAAGAAAAAGAAAAAGAAGAACAAGAACAAGCATAAGAAGAAAAAATCATCTACATTTAAAGTTTGAGGTCCTTCTACTCAGGTAAGATGTAAAAATACTTTAGTTTTAAAGATTCTTCATTTAATTTTTCATTAATATTTAACTCATATAAACGATGGATTTTAGTTTACATATATAATCATAAACAATAATTTTATTTTATAGGCGACATCAGATTCCACAATTCCTAATAGGCGAGGAGGTAAAGAACCAGTATCAGAACCATTACCATCATTGAACAATGGTAGGGAATTCTTATTGATGAACTTTAGAAGGAATGTGGTCTACGCCAAAGGAATACTAGTAGATCCTGAGAATTCAGATATGGAGTATTATTCTATTTGTATTGATGAGATCATTGATTTTTTGGCTAAGCTAATGGACAGAACTGGATCCCAAGGGACTTTACTTGATATTCTTTATGGTGAGGGGATTAGATGGCCTAGGAGTCACTGTCGTGTATTTTGATGGGCATGAGGTAATTTCCATAAATCTCAATTTTGTTTTAGATTTTCTTAGGTTGAAACTAAATTACAATCTTGATAGTCCTGGGTTATCATTAACAAATTGAATACCATTGTGGTGATGAGGGACTGAGGAAAACCATGATTCGTTGGACTGCTTCTACTACTGATAAGAAGGGAGAAAATGGAAAGCAAATTTTTATTGAAGATGAACAACGATTCATTGGTAAATTTACCTTTTCCTCATCTGTTTTTGGAAGTTTTTTTATTTATGAAAAGATTGATTTCTTATGAGTTCCTAGCTTATGGTAGTTTTGGGACGTGTTCCATCTTCATACTACTGGCGTCTTCACTAATTTTTATGGTTCTTTTTGTTTATGCAGGTGTATCGCGAGACAATGGAGCCCATTGTTCCAATAATTTTTCAACGGACCAAAGCAACTTGCTTTGCATATGGGCAAACAGGCAAGTACTTGAATTTTCTTTTGCATGCCCACATAAATTGTGTTTTCTATTGCATGTACTAATATCTTAAGGACTTAAATTTTCTTAGGCACATATTATGCTATTGTAATTTTCTTTGAGAACTCAAAAATTAAAGTAAGTTATTCCAATTTCTAAATATATGATGATGAATATGCATATTCTAGAACAGATTTCTTAGAATCTATCCTGTTTCATCTTGGTAACATGATCCCATGGAACACGTGTAGGTCTCTGTCGTGATGTGTGTTGAAGATGGTTGCTTTCGAGGACTTTATTGTTCTGGTTTACTAAGTAAACCATGGCTTTCAGATGGACATACAATAATTTTGTATAAGCTATTTGTTGTCATCACTTCAGTTTTGTATAATGAAGATCCTAGTCAGCAATCCTTCTGAAAATCTTACCACAGGTATTGTACTGAAACTTACTTCTAGATCATGACTCCATTGGAAATAATTTAATAGCAATGGTTATTTGGAAGCGTGGTTGTCAATTTGATGAAAAATCAAGTAATAGAGATCAGTGAGGATGATAAAGGTCATTTCGAGAAGTAACTTGGGTTGCTTTCTCAGAACACCTTGGTCATCCTATTGGAACTTGGGTTTCTTGTACTAGATTATTGGATTATGGAAAAAAATGATTTTTAATTTATTTTTAAAATATCCTATTGTTGAAGAATGACACTAATGAGAACTGCCTTCTCCAGCTACTTTATTTACTGTCTTATGTAATGAATTTTGGCTTCAATGGCAAACTGCATAGAAAAACATTAAAACAAGTGGTAAGGACAAAAGGGTATCTAAGGAGTAATCCTAGCAATGTGGACTTTCTCTTATTTTTGTGTGTGTTGTGTTCATGCAGATGTGTATAAAATAGTGAAGAGCATTGACTAAGGACCAGGTATTTGGATTTTTCTCTTTATAAGAACCCATAATTTTTTTTTCTTTTTGGTTCAAAGTTTTGTTACTCCAAGGGTGACAGATCTTTTTTTAGTGTTACCAACTACACAAATTGGTTGACACTGGACTGACTTTTTGTCCACATAAATTATTTGTTGAGTGTGTCTGACAAAGCACAAACCATGACTTCATATGTATGATGAATGTTGTAGAACAAGGGCAAGGGTAGACAAGTATGGGATAGGGATTGTAGAAGTGGAAGGTGGATTGTCTTGTGGGAAAGTTGATATCCACACCTCTCATTTGTACATGTGCAGCACACGTTCATACATGCCTTGGGTATTGTAGTTTGTAGGGTTACTGGGTTGGTTTACTTAAATGAGTATTTAATATTATTTACTTATTTTGTCTTAACCTGTCTCTGACTTGTGCAGGTTTTTGAGCTCGATTTTCTGCATCCAAGCGAGGGAATCTGCAGATGTTGGGATGGCAGTTACCATATAACATCTACTGCTGCTGATCAAGGTATTTGATGACATGTGCAGGAGAAATGGGATGGCAGTTACCGTATAATATCTACTGCTGCTCATCAAGGTATTTGATGACATGTGCAGGAGAAATGGGAAAAAAAATGGGATGGCGGTTACCGTATAACATCTGCTACTGCTGCTGATCATAAAGAAGGTTCAGGATGTCGTGGGAACCGTTCAAGGAACTTGATCCATTTCCGATTGAAAGTGGGATTTTTTTTTAAACTTAATTACATTGATGTATGTGAACATGATCTCAGGAATTCTTCCAACATGTGAGATTAAAATTTTGACTTATAACTTTAACTTATACAAGTAATTTTTTTAAATCTTATTATTCTTTGATACTATGAATTGAATGCAAATTGGTGTGGATGGGATGTAATGGATGGGGATGATAGTAGATGGGATGGGATGTAAATGTTGATGTGGATAGAATGTGGATATGAATGTGTGATTTTTTTTGCAATATAGGTTGAAGACAGCATTTGGGCACATAAAAAAAGTTCTGATTGGTGTTTAAATTAATTCGACGGCCTTATTCCGTCGAAAATATGGTAAGAATCCCATATTTGATGGCCTCAAACCGTCGAAAACATGTTATTCAATGGCTTGTAGCCATCGAATTTTTTTTTCGACAAGGCCCAATTCGATGGTCCAGTTCGACCGTCAAGACTGTCGAATGGATCCACAATCTGACGGTTTTGGGCCGTCGATATTTGGGTATTTTCACGTAGTGATAAGTTGCTAAATCTTCTTCTTACATCAACAATTGGAAGGTAAGTAATGGCCGGATTTTTCAAGAAATATCCACGAAACTTGTTATGTTGCATCAAATAGTAAAGAGGGGCCCTTTAACCCCAGCTTATCGATAAAAAAAAAAACATATTATCCCTTATATCATTAAAAGGGTCAAGTTGACTTGATCCAAGGTTAGAAGTCAAAGTTGTAAAATTCATCGATCTGACCGATCACCAGTCAAAAAGAGGTTTAGAAGAAGGCAAGAAAATAATAAAAATAACAAGATACGTTTTGCATGATCTACACCACTTGAATTTTTGAATATATATATTTGGATGGATTTGGACCTCGAAGTTGCTTTCCAATGTGTCAAACCAACTGAGCTATGGGTCTAAGCCCCCATATTGGATTCTTCATTTTGATGATAGCTTTGCCTTTTACCAGATTTTTTCTCCACATAGCAGATGGCAAGTGTATAGAGGAGATAGCTCAGATAAACTATTAAAAAGTCTTCAGTGATCCAGTTTAAGACAAAGTTAGATGTATTCTTGGCATCAAACACCAAAGAAGATGTCTGCGATTTCAAGATTAAAGGAAGCTGGCTGGAGAGGCCATGTGTGGTCTACCGTAGAGATTGTTCCACTATCATTGCTCAAGTAAGATGTTTAAGCTCATTTATTTGAATTTGAAAAATTCATGATGTTTTTTTAAAATTAATTATAATTAGTTTATATTTTCTTTTGAGGTGAAAAGTTAAAACTTTTGGTCAAGTTATGTAACTAGATACTGTTTTGAATTATTTACGTACCTGTACATACTTTACTGTCTGTATGTTATAAAGGTAAATTCACTACAAATTTTTTTTTATACAGACGGTAAATATATATCTAGGTACATAAATATTTCACAATCATATCTATTTATGTAATTCAATCAAAACTTCTTTCTTACTGGGTAAAACATACCCAAAGCTGCAGTTGGATTGTCGAAAATATTATTGTTATTTGCCAAATATAATAAAATACAGTATCAACAAGGAGGAAGAATATGGAGTAGTATATGTATATATATATAGAGAGAGAGAGAGAGAACCTAGTTAGCAATTCGGAATATAGCAAAAATTCAAGTTTTATTCCATTTTGGATTGCAAAAATTCGATAAACAGCAAATATGTGGCATATGCTTCTTTATATGTGTATTATCCATCTCATTTCAAAAATTCAGTAATATGATAATGATGGTGATGATGAACTTGATGATGGTGAAGGTGGTGATGGTGAAGGTGATGATATAGTGGTGATGGTAATAATGAGGGGCATTGAGGTTATTGTTCCATTGATTTATAAAAAAAGATTAAAGTCAAAGGACAAATAAATGTAGAGTGGCCTGTCATTATTTTTTAAATGACGAAAGGGACGTTTATCACGTAAAAAAGTGAATTCCTCCAAAATTTTGAAGGATGACTGCTTCAAAGTCGAACTTGTGCTACACGTTACAACTTACAAGCTTTACACTTTACAACATACAAGTTAAAGTAGTGATTTTTTTTTTCAACTAAGATTCATAAAAATTCATAAAAAATTGTGTTATATTCTTTTTTAACTTAAAATATTTGAATTATTCAGAATAATTCAATACTCTGGAGAATAATACTTGCATTGAAAAATAAACGGAAAAAATATTTCATGAATTAAACAAGAGATTGCTAAACAAGGGTATAGAGTAGGTGTCAATTACCATTTCGTGAGTTGAATTAGACGAAATTACAATTCTAGGTAACTATTCATTTTAATTCCCAAAATG